>NC_053114.1:42705827-43040827 GCF_010015445.1 Perca fluviatilis | reverse complement strand
TCGTCACATGATTTTTCTTTCTGCTCAATTTCTCCAAGGTACATCGGAGGATGAGAAACAGGGATTCCTCACACCTCCCCTACTCAAGTTCTCCCGCAGCCTCTCTATGCCCGACACCTCAGAAGACATCCCTCCTCCTCCAGCCATCTCACCTCCTTCGCCACCGGACTACAACTCAGCTGCTGCCCCAACGCCCAAGAGCTACGGCACCACTCGACCCAGCTTCACCCAGAACTCACCCAATGCAGTGAAGACGATTAGCCGGACCACCGACGTTGGTACGTTAAGGCGTGGCTATTTCCGCCAGAGCTCCGAGCACTTTGAGACCACACGCATTCGAGGGCGTACACCTGTGCCGGAGAACCCTTACTCCGAGGTGGGCAATAAGACACTGTATGTGCCAGCCAAACCAGCTCGAAGGAAGGGCATGCTAGTAAAGCAGCCCAACGTTGAGGACAGTCCCGAGAAAACGTGTCGTATGCCAGCTAACCCCTCGGGCGCGGTTTCCATGCCTACTACGCCAGTAGAACGAACTTGCTCTTCCATTCCCATCCCCACTATCATCGTAAAGGAGCCCTCCACCAGCAGCAGTGGAAAGAGCAGCCAGGGTAGCAGTATGGAGATCGAGCCCACCACCCCTGAACACCCACCTCTAACGCCCACTGTTGGTGGTTTGCGTCCTGAAGACCCTATGTCTCTAAGCAACCCCTTTGCGGCAGCTATTGCCGGAGCAGTACGGGACCGGGAAAAGAGGCTAGAGGCAAAAAAGCATTCAATTGCCTTCCAGTCAGTAGACATGGGGGATGATGACTTCGGTGGTCCCACACCAACACCTCGCCTTCGCCATTCAAAGTCTATCGATGAAGGCATGTTTAGTAGCGACGAGCGGCTTCGAAGGATATTGGGTCCTCCTCTCGCATCACAGCTTGGGCCCCCTGTTGGGGGCGGTAGTGGCAACATGACAGATTTCAACACTCCTGAGCCTACAGTGGTACGGGAACCTCTAAACACTAGAACAGGCCAGTGTCCCAACCTGGACAGTCCTGTTAGTCTCCCAGCCACTCCTCCTAAGAGCCACTACAGGGCCAATGGGACCTACCTCCATCCTGTCACCGGCAAGCCCTTGGATCCTAATTCTCCACTTGCTCTGGCCCTGGCAGCTCGTGACCGGGCGATGAAGGAGCAACAAAACCATCCTCAGAATCAGGCACCAAATCCTCCTCAGGTTCAGCAAACGCCCAAGCACGAAGCCCAGTCCCTCCCAATTCAGCCAAGCCACAAACCAGACCTCAACCAACCGCTGTTTATTGACACCAAACTACGCTCCGGGATCGAGACAAGTTTCGCTGCAATCTCCTCAGCAACCATGGGCCGGCCTGGCCGAGGCGGTCTGCGGAGGCAGGCCACAGAGCAGAAGTATGAGTCTGATGGGGCACGGGAAGAACGGCAGCATCAGGCAGCTGAGGAGAGGAAAAGTGCGCCAGCCGATGTGGCAGACACATCACCGCCCAAGTCAGCCGGGCTGTTGATGGTCCACACCAGCAACGAAGCAAGCAACAAGGTGAACAACCAAGAGGTGGAGGGGCAGGACAGCAACAGGCCTTCTGAGCTGAAGGACCCCAACCAACCCGATCCTATCAACGCTACAACACTGTCCGTCAATCCTCAGCCACCCTCATCACGGAGGAGGAGCATTCCCTTAGGCGAGTCCATGGATGAACCCGTAAAGCTGCCCTTCCGCATCCCCCCTCCCCCTCTGGCCTCAGTTGACATCGATGAGGACTTTGAGTTCTCGGAGCCCCTTCCCCCGCCGCTAGAGTTTGCCAACAGCATTGACATTCCTGATGACCAGGCTAGTGCCATTGCAGAGATGCTTCATCAACAGAGACGGAATGGGGGACACCCTCTACCCCCATACCATGCTCACGCCCCACCGCCTGTCACTGATCAACACAAACGGGTGGCAAACAGCATGCCCCCCTCGTATCCTCCCCCTCCACCTGACTCAGAGTCAGGGGTGGGTGACTCGGGCATCGAGGAGGTAGACAGCCGCAGTAGCGGGGATCCTCAGCACATGGAGACCACCAGCACCGTTTCCAGCATCTCCACCCTGTCATCGGAGGGAGGCTTCTGCGACAGCGCTCTGGAGAGCCTTTATGCCACCGCGGACGGGCATGCCTTCCTGGTGGATCGGCCCCCTGTGCCACCCAAACCCAAGGGCAAGTCCGTCATCAACAGAACATCACTTTATCATGATACTCTCATTGAAGAGCCCCCGGAGTCCTATGGGTCGCCTCCTCAGGCCCCTCCCCCTCCCCCTTCATCCTCAGAACCTCCTAGGACTCCAACTCAAAGGACATCCAAGCTGTGGGGCGATCAGCCCCCTGAGCTGCGCAGCCCCCCATCCACACCAGACTCCAAGAACACAGTTATCACCGAGCTGAGCTCCATTCTGCAGCACATGAATCGCGACAGGCCAGCCAAGCCAGGAGAAAGCCTCGACTCCCCCACGGGGACCAGGGGGGGCTTCGGAACAAGGTACGTCATAAGTCCTGACTCTGGGTTTCCAAATTCTTTTTATCTAAATTTTTTTTTATTTTGTGTATAATGCCCCATATATCAGTCCCAGATCTTCCTTCGTCTTTTACTTTAGTTAATAATCTATCTCAGTGGTATGTTAATTGTGTAAGAAATTAACTTCTCTCTCCGTAGGTTGAGCAAACCCTTTACAGTCTACAGTGATTTGATAGCAGGATGCAAGATGCAGTATTTGCATGTAGCATGGTCTGCTGTTGTGTCACAGCATGGATACTTGACATATCTAGCCATTCAGATAAATTGGGTTTTATTTCACGTCTTCATTGACATATCTAGCCATTCAGATAGTTTGGTTTAATTTCCCCCGGGTTTTGTGACATCTATCACAAAGGGGACTACCAGCTGATCCACTGCATGCTCATCGTTGATTATACTTATGAGTTTGGTTTTGTGTCGACAGGATTTTCAACTTTGTCTCCTGGTGTGTAAAAGGAGGCTTCATATTTATATAAAGGATAACCCCACACATGGATCAAACTTTATACATACACACAGTACAATGTAGTGAAATTCTATTACTGCATTTAACCCATCCTAAGTATTAGAAGCAGTGGACAGCTATACATACAGCGTCTGGGGAGCAATTTGAGGTTCAGTGTCTTGCTCAGGGACACTTTGACATGTGGCCGGAGGAGCCTGGGATTGATCCGCCAACCTTGTGGGGCAACCATTTTATCTCCAGGCCACAAGCCACCCCTGATATGATGTGTGCCATTTCGTAGTCTGGGAATTTAGGAAGCGATGCAGCAGTAACGTTGGGGATGGCTAGCAGAAACAAACCTCCTTGAGCAGAAATGGAAAAAGAAAACAGTCTTTCGATTTTGGCAAGTTCAGTTTCAAAGCCCTTCCACATGGTTTCTTTCGACAAGACTTAAGTTATTTGCACGTACTGTCAATGTGAGTTGAGTTACCACCGTCGAGTCTCCACCACTTGAGCATGAAATATTTGAAAAATAGTACATTTACACAACAGTTAAACAATGTGCCATTAATTTGCAATTTATCGCGAGTTAACTATGCATAATCATGCAATTATTTGCAATTAAATATTTTAATTCATTGACAACCCTAACATATACGTATCTTTATATATATATATATAAAGCATAGCTTTGCAGGTTGTCAGAGGTGAACTCTTTTTATATACAGTAGGTCTCTGTGCATGATGATGCCGAAACCTGGCAAATTCTCTGTTATGACAAGACCTCAGAAGAAGAAATAGTTCCAGCACGTACCTCCCTCTAAAAGCACACATTCTGTTGTCTTCAGCAAATGCTAGCAGCTACTAACTTCAGTCAGCCACGTGGATCATTTCTGTTCACGATATTTGGCAGTTGAGATTAGTGTTGAAACATGCTTTTATTGTGGTAGAAGTCCAAGTCTGTGAGGTCTGTGTGTCATGGAGTCATGATGTACACGCTCTTCACATGAAGTTCTGATTAAAGAGTGACTCTGAGTAGTCAAACCCCCTATTTATAATGTAGCACACTGGTAGACTAGGGCTGTCAAAACTGGCCAAAAGATACATAAGTTTGAATATATTCGAATATCTATTTTTGCACATTATGTCCATAAGCGGCAGCCGCATGATAAAAAACGCCATCAACGCGCCCACTGGCTTGCTGTGAATTCTCTTCCTGATATATATATATATTAGAATTTAGAATATTCGTTGACAGCCCAGGTGTAGACATTATTCACTCAGCTCATCCTTTCATTTAGATGCAATGTTTCTAAAATGAATGTTTACTTGGATAGAAGCACAAAGGATCAGCTCAAATTTATAACAGTAACTACAGGTTATAAATGATGAAAGTGAAGGCTGTTTACTTGTTGATAGGTAGGATTAAGGGATGGTACATTTGATATAACAAGATGGATTTCCTGCAAAGCCGTGTTGTAGATTGTTCAGGAAACGCGGGAGTCACATTTGCAGGAACTGGGACAACGATTTGATGGACCCTGCTCCTGAACCAGCTCAGCTCATGGTTTTTTAAACTCACATCCCTCTAGTATGAGAGGGAAATAAAAAGCACGATGAATAATTCACTGCTCGCATGCATTTTGTATGAATGGTCCCATCGCTCATCAGAGAGGTGTAGAGAGCAGAGGGAAGGAGTTGATTCCTCCGGGTGTCCGTGCCTTCTGATCTAATAAACACAACACAGTGACGTCCATTTGTGGTAATTACAGTGAGATGCTCAGCAGCTGCTTAGGTCCGGCCTTGTTGTACCCTCCTTCATGCTTCCCGCCACATACTATCATGTTATCTTCATTTCCATCTGTTGACCTTTACACCTTGTACTCATTTCATTTTCAGCTCGCGCCTCTCCATCTTCATCTCCATTTTCTCCAGTCTCCTGTAATTCCTTCACCTCTTCTTTCTCCATGCCCTCTATGTCTCCATCTTCACAGGTAGGTTCCATCGGCTGCTATGACGTCAGCCCAAAGCCCCGTTTCCACTTCTGTGTGTTTATTTTTTTCACTGTCGATGTCATGCTGCACGGGTTTTAGGAAGTTATGTTGTTAGTTTCTGCCTGTCCGTCTGTGTGTTGACACAACGTTGTGACCACGGTCACTCAAGAAAAGAAATTACATACTTAAACTTAGGGCGGAGCGATATCTTCAAAACAATTTAAAAATGTTTTTTTTCACGTTGGATCGTTTAGCTGTCAGCATTTTAACCGTGTTTAATCCAGCTACTAGCTAACGGTAGGCTAACGTTACCTAGGTACCCCAACCCTACTATCGCATATATTCTTCTATATCTTTTCGCGATCGTTTCCTATCTAGTATACAGAGATAGGCTTTACTTTGTGGTTATTTCATATTGACTATTTATTTGTTGAATTACCAGAAAACATTCTACATCATGACAGATATCGTTTTTTGAGATATGAAATGACCAATATCGGGATAGAAGATTTTGGCCATATCGCCCACCACTACTTGAACTATATTCTAAGAGTAGACAATAGACGATGATCAGAATTTAGAGCACTTTTCTGCATAAAGTTGAATACTCGTGAGGAAAAATGGAATGGAAAATGACTATTTAATACTAGATATGATACTGAAATCATTTTAATGTTGCAGAATAAATTATACATAATGCAAAACGAATCAGCCCAGTTAATGACTTCATCACAATGGCCTTCTGTTTAATCTCACAGTGATTATGGTGTGACGTTAGGCATCTTCAGTGCCTCTTGTTCTGCCATTTTTTTCGGAAGGTTGCTTTGCCTATAAAGGGAAGAGTGTGCTTGTGCTGTTAGCTGCGTTATGATGCTAAGGTATCAGGTGCATGAAGCTGGCAGCCTCTCAAAGTAAACTGTTTATTCCCCCCAAGCCATGCATTTGCAATGAGTTTCTGAACTGAGAGAATTGTGTTGCACAGGGAAGTTTCTTATGACTTCTAGAAAGCAGATACGTTGATCAACTTTTTGTATGCTATTTGTGACGCATGTCAGGTTTATTGCAAATATAATCTGCCATCTGGGAAAAGTATTTTACGTCAGCTTCTCAGTAACAATTACAAGAGGGGATGTGTTGGTTTATTGTTTAGGTCCCAGTTTTTCCCACTCGGCCCTTATAAATTGCGTAAGAATGTGCCGACAATGGCAGCGAAATGCTGCTGTAAATTTACACCCTGTTCTCCCGCTCTGTGCCGGGAATCTCCGGGGAGAAACCGGAGCTGAACTGGGAGAGTGAGTATCTGCTGGGCATCAAAAGAGTGCGGAGGCTCTACTGCAACGTGGGCATCCGGTTTCACCTTCAGGTCCTCCCCGACGGCAGGATAAACGGTGCACATAATGAAAACCAGTACAGTGAGTTCTATACTACAGCTGTAATCGGGCCTTAAAAGTTAGGCCCGACAAGTACATTTTGATTGACAGCTTTTTAAAAGTCCGAACCCGTTTACAGTCCGACTGTACAAAAGGCCGTCTATCAGCAGTGGTTGTTAGAGTGCATGTCGGAGAATAGCGCCGACACGCGCTTCACACCGCGAATGAGTCATTTATAGATTTTTTTAACATAATTTATACATGACTAACGTAGGCTATAGGCCACTTGGAAGTTGGAACAAAGAAATAGAATAAGTCCTCCAGAGGCCAGCCTCCGTTTTACCTCCTCAGCATCCATTTGCGCGCTAATCGAAACGCATCACCTGACCGCTCATTTACCGCGCAACCCGGAGCGCAAGCCCGAGCCCGTGTAAAATCATAGAAATTAAGACCAAACCCAACAGGTAGACTTTCAGCTCTATTCTCTACCTCCACCAATGTAATGCAATAGACATAACAGAGAGGCAGAGTCAATACGCATGGATCTGTCTATCCCCTCTATTCATCTGCATGATCATATGTCATCTGGCTCTGAGGCAGAATCAAATGTCTTCCACGGCAAATACAAAGTTTATAATATATATATATATATATATATATATAAAGTATATACAAGTATCCATCAGTGCTGAGCACCCCCCTTCTCCCCCTCATTCCCAAAGCTCAACCATGACATGAATGTATGGACACTTTTAGACACAACTTATTTTTACGCAGCCCTGTGAGGGCGGTCGAGAGACCAAGAGCCGTGCACGTCATCCCCAGAGAGCAGTCCAAATCCAAATGAGTGAAAGGCAAACTTTATACTTTTATAGCACATTTTATACTCAAGAAAAACATGGTGTGCTTTGTGTGAAAATGTATAAAATCCAAAAAAGTGATTAAAATCCGAAATGAAGAAAAAAAGGAAAAGTTTAAAATGCTTATGAGCAAATCTGGGTCGGTACTGCTGCCTCCCATAGGATGGTGGTCATGCACATGCACCTGTAGCTCCTAAAAACACCAGAATAAGAATAACTTGTAGAGTTTGGCAGTTTAATACAATACTAACTGTTTAGCTAGCTAGCTCTAATATCTATACATAAACTGACGCATGGATGGATCATGACAGAGACAAAAGTTTGACTAGTACTCACAGGGTGTCCTTCCAGCGCTCCCTCACCCACACAGATTATTTAAAGGGTAACCAAGCTGTAATGTAAAATTAATGGGCAATTGCGCACCTTTAAAGTGCCCATATTATGAAAAAAATATTTTGTGTCTCTGGTGCTTCCACACGCATACAAACTTGGAATTAAACCCATCCATGGTGTTTTGAGTGAGATACGGTTTCTGAATGTGTCCTGCCTTCAGTCTCCTGGTGAGCTGGTCAAAATCTGCACGGCTTTCTACATCACTAGCCGAGACGAAGGGGCTAACCGTTAGCATGCTAGCTCGTGCTCAATGGCAAAAACACTGCTGCAACACACACAAGTTCACCCTAATCTACAAAAGAACTACTTCCATGTCCCTGTTCTGCAGGTATTCCACGCAAAGTTGGAAGTGCAACTCGTTTAGAAGAAGTCTCCCGGCTAATCCTGCCTTGTAACTGACCAAAGTTGTTTAAACAGCTAGCTGATATGATCCTTACCTAGCTACTGAGCATGTGCGACTGCCAACAAAGATGGAACAGAAGTGAGATGAGTAGTATTAAAGACCGAAAATCTGCGTAAGGAGGCAGGTGTATGGTAGCCTCGTGAGAGCGTCCTGATCTGGCGAGCTCAAGTTTTCTACTCGCAGATCAGTCTGGCATCTTGAGACAGAAAATTTGGAGCCGTTCGCCAAACGACCGACCAATCAGCGTTGGTTTTGAGGCGGGTTTAGGTGTGACGCAACGAGAAGCGACTGTTAGTCTAAACAACGTGGCGGCTTCCACAGATGAGATGAGCGTAGCTATCGCAGCAAGTTTTATCTGAATCAGAAAGTATTCCTTCATTGAAAGAAGAGCAAAAAATGGCACTGGAGGCTTTTCTCGGAGGAAAAGATGTTTTTGCTCTTCTCCCGGCAAGAGTTGGATCTGATTGGTTGAGTTGGCCCGTCTATCACCAACTATAGGTGGTGATAGACAGATGGTTTATCCAATCAGCTAACCAGTATTTTCGCCCCTTCCCAAAAGTTCTCCAATGGAAAGTTCCCAGATGGATATGCCGAGCAAATGGGAAGCGATCCATCTGGTGGAGTCAGGTTAGGTGTATGGTGGATGCCGCAAACAACCCAGGACTTTGACCCAGGAGAATAGGGTTCACGTCCCGTTCTGGTCCCACGTGTCACTTAAACGTACATTTTGTAACCCCACGATGATCTTTCCCAGACCCTAACGATGTGTTTTTACCCTGCACTTAAAAAAAAAACAACGCCAAAGTGAGTAGCCAGAGTGTCAAATATCGCCGCAGATGGGATTACATTGGGATTAGTTGAAAGCCCCCCCTGCGTCTGTCTGAGAAGCTTAAGGAGATGTTTTGCGTCAGTAACTAACGCCAAAGGCCCCTGACCAAGCGTCACGCTGGGAGTGGGAGACTGTGTTTGGGTTTGGGGAGAAAAGGGACTTGGGAGTGGGAGACTGTGTTTGGGTTTGGGGAGAAAAGGGACTTTGGCTCTCTGTAAGGTTGTAGGCAGAAAGAGACCACCGCGTCATATGAAGAGGCCTGCGGAGGGGAAAGGTGGTCCTGCTTCTGTTCTGTGGCTGTCAAACAGATGGCAACAGAGATGCACAGAACATGGCCTAGATTCACACATGCTCTCTCCCTCTCTCTCTCTCTCTCGCTCTCTCTCTCTCTCTCCATCCTTTGCACTCTTGCACAATCTCCGGCTCTTCCTCTCTCGTTTCTTTCTTCCCCTTTTCTTCCTCAGTGTGTTGCCGTCAGCCTCAGCACCAGTGCTAACATTCAGATTTTCTCCTTTTGGACATTTGTGGGTATTTTCTCTCTTCTTTTTTTTTTTTTATCCCTGTCTCTTAGCCTCCTAGATTAAAATGTGCGTTGGTTGTGCCTGTGGACGAACGGGTTGCCTAGCAACCGGCTGATGAGAGCAGCCTTGAGGCCCGCAGTGATGTCAGTCTGAGTCAGGGGAGGGACGTGTGTGTGTGTGTGTGTGTGTGTGTGTGTGTGTGTGTGTGTGTGTGTGTGTGTGTGTGTGTGTGTGTGTGTGTGTGTGTGTGTGTGTGTGTGTGTGTGTGTGAGAGAGGGATGGAGCAATAGGATGGCAGGCCTAACCCTCAGCAGAGTTCAACATCATCTCACGCAGGTCACGTGTCGCGCTGCTTTAGTAGGCCACCGTTATGTAACCCAGCACAGCCAAGTCAGAGTGTGTGTGTGTTTGTGTGTGTGTGTGTGTGTGTGTGTGTGTGTGTGTTTTCAAGCTTCTATAAATAAAGGCAGAGAGTGTGGATGCATGCCAATGAGTGCGACCCTTAATGCGTGAGCCGGCGTGCGCTAGAAAGAAGCAGGGTGTCATGAAATGTGTGGGCGTAGAGAAGGCGAGCTCTCCCGCCACAGATATCAATAGCGCTGCATCACTTTCCTCCGAAACCTGCTCAGCTGACTGAGAGCGAGACGTTCGCTCTCAGTCAGCTGAGCTCTGAAGACCAGCGAGGGACCACGTGCTGACGTTACGCGTTTGTGTGTGACTGTGTGAGTACATTTGCAGAATGTGTCTGTAGGTTGGTTGGTTCCACAGAACTCGCTCAGCTCGTAGCTGCGTGGTGTAAAGCTCTACGCGATGACTTTTCTGGGAAGTAACAAAATAGACAAAATGAACTAGGGCTGCAACAAACAATTTGTTTCATTGTTGATTAATGGGTTGGTTGAATATTGGATAAATCAATGAATCGTTTGGTCCTTATAATGTCTGAAAATAGGGGTCAGGTCAGGTTAGAACTCAAGGTCCGACCGACAAACACATTCAGTTCAGTTAAAACAGGCACTCAAATAAACACACACTACAGGAACCTTAGAATGATGTACGTATGTAGTGTATAGTCATTTTAGGGCTTCGCCTTTTTAGTTCATTAGTCGACTAATCGGTCATTTGGGTCTTAGTCGACTAAGATTTCGTTAGTTGATTAGACATTTTTTCTGCTTATTTCTTACTTGAATGACACAAGAAGAAGAAGAAACACAGGATTTAAAGTGGTGCTTTTTCCTGATTCTTCTTCGATTAATCTGTGGATTATTTTTCTCAATTAGTTAGTTGATTGGTCTCTAAAATGTGGCTCAACGTTTCCCAAAAAGCCCAAGGTGACGTCTTCAAATGTCTTGTTTTGTCCACAACTCATAGATATTCAGTTTACTGTCCCAGAGGAGAGAAGACACTAGAACATGTTCACATTTAACAAGCTGACATCAGAGAAGTTTTGCCTTTTTTTTTCATAACAAAATGACTCAAACCGATTAATCAATTATCAGAATAGTTGGCAATTAATTGAATAGTTGACAACCAGACATGCACCGATTACAACTTTCTAGGCCGATTCCGATTTCCGATTCTCATTGAGTTAGGCCAGCCGATACCGAGTTTAGCCGATTCCGATTTCATTTTTTCTAACCACTTTACAGCACGCACAAATATTTATTTTCTATCTTTTCTTTAATAGAACATGTGTTTACCAGATAATGGATCACTATAAAATAGAACTATATAAATGACTCCTGGTGTGGGAAATTCACACACATCTAAAGAGCAATGTTAGAACCATTTCCTTCGTTTCACATCCAATATCACACTAAAAAATTTGATTTTGGGTGTTTGGTGTTGTCCCTCCACGCCCTACTTTCTCCTTGCAGGTGTTGCATATTTCAAACTTGTTATCTTCTGCACACACGCTGAAGAATATCCAAACAGCTGACATGTTGCAGGTTCATTCACCAGGTTCCCTACATGTGCGAGAATAGCGCGGACCCACGCGAGCGGGTACGCACAACACACAGCGGAGAAGTTGAGAGAAAGGAAAAAAGAGGCCGTGCTGTCGCGTCCATGTGTGCGTGCGTCCCTGAGACCTGCCGGTCGCCGGTCATGGCCGAGCACGTGAAAAACCAATTCCGGTCACCGGCCGGTCTATCGGTGCATCTCTATTGACAACTAATTGAATAATCGATTAACCTTTGCAGCTCTACATGTTTACAATGAACAGAAATGATAGAAACTTTCCTTCATCCACTGTCATCTGCAAGCATTGAGCACACTCTTGTTGTCTAATGCCATTAAAGATGCAACATGTCAGTGAATAGTCGGTCAGTACTCCCAGGCTGTTGTTGACGTGGGTGATGCTTTTTTAAGGTGAAGGAAAGAAAGATCTAAACCACATGTATCAAACTCATAGGGTTAGGGTTCACTATACATTTCGACCCACCTAGTTATTGTCACCTTTTCAACATTTTTGTCACTATTTCTGACGTTTATGGTGCTTTTTTCCCGAAAGTTTTTGCCACTTTTAGCAACGTTTTTGCCATGATTTTGGCACTTTTCCCGACAATTTCCCCCTTTTTTTTCAACATTTTTGTCCCTTTTTTCTGTGATGGCTGAGGAACTTTTTTGCTGACTTTTGTAGGGTTTATGTGGACCAAACTGTGAGCCTATATGAGACATGCAATAATACAGTCGAAAATATTTGGCTTTTTTTCGATTGAATAAAATGTCAATAATGTTTCTGGCCCTTAATGTGATTCTCATTTTCCAGTGTGGCCCTTAGAGAGAGTGAGTTTGACGATGATCTAAACTGCTTGAGACGAACAAAAATCTGCATGCACAAATAATCTGGTTTGCTGTCAGAGAAATTCATAGCATGACACTGTCCTGTTTCGTTATCCGTGACTCTCGGTCGCTGCAAGAAACGGTAATAAGGTCAGAGAAGCTAAACGAGGCGCTGTGCTAATTAGTCTAATAAGCAATTACATACTTTTCACATCAATTTCACTCCTGTAACAAAAAGTGTTTAATAGATAATAGAATACCAGGATACCAACTAGAGAAGTGCTTGACGGTAGAGCGGCAACGATTAATTGATGAATCGATTAGTTGTCAAGTATTAAAGTCGGCAACTATTTTGATAATGGATTTATCGGTTTGAGTCATTTTTTTTATGAAAAAAAAAGGCAAAACTTCTCTGATGTCAGCTTGTTAAATGTGAATATGTTCTAGTGTCTTCTCTCCTCTGGGACAGTAAACTGAGTATCTTTGAGTTGTGGACAAAACAAGACATTTGAGGACGTCATCTTGGGCTGTTTGGGAAACACTGATCCACATGTTTCACCTGTGTGTTGTGTATTTTCTGACATTTTAGAGACCGAAAACTAATCCATTCATCCAGAAAACAATCGACAGATTAATCGACAGTGAATATAATCGTGATCGTTGCAGCTTTACTTGACAGATGTCAGGTTCAGTTAGGGCTGGGCGATATGGCCTAAAAATAAAATCCCTGATTTAAAAAAAAAAAAAATCCAATTTAAGATTTAAATCGATTTTTTTCTCCCTCTACTTAAAATCAATCTGCAGAGTGACAAAGAAATTGTTCAAAACAAGTTTTATTTTGTTTTGACTCATACACACACATGGGGCATGTACCATTATGATTATTCATGCAGGAGACGAGGCCTAGATAGATAGATGGATGGATAGATAGATAGATAGATAGATAGATAGATAGATAGATAGATAGATAGATAGATAGATAGATAGATAGATAGATAGATGGATGGATGGATGGATGGATGGATGGATAGATAGATACTGTAGCTAGATAGATGCCTACCTACCTACCTTAGCTTGGTTTGGCACAGTGAAAACAGAAGGCCTTATCAGTTGATCAGATGTTATGTTCTTCCATGCATTCCCCTCTTTTCTTTTATCTCATGCATTTGTTTTGTGTGTCTGTGTTTTTTATCACATGTCTAATGTTGTCCTCTGTCTCCATCTCATCCATCCGACACGACTTCCCGTGGAGAAGCTGGTGTTGAAAAAAAGTACAAACTGTAAGTTTTTCTGCGCTCGGTGAAGGCTGCACTTTAACAATGGCCCAGTTCCATTTGGCCAGAACGACCCCCCCCCTTTTTAGTCCCCTTCACTTCCCCTCGGGCTGTTCCATATGTTACAAGTAGGGAGGAGAGATATCTAGGCTACACGTAGCAGCTCGCTACACAGAGACAGGGAGGTCAGATTTCAATTCTTGTGTTGACAATTCAATCAACTTATCAGCAGAATCACTCAGCAGGGAACAAGTTCAAATGGGGGGGTCCCTACAACATCCTGGGGGGAAGCTGAAGGAAGGTGTGATCATTCTGCATGGATTGCAGTGTGTGTGTGTGTGTGTGTGTGTGTGTATGTGTGCGCGCG
This sequence comes from Perca fluviatilis, assembly GCF_010015445.1. Taxonomy (NCBI): domain Eukaryota; kingdom Metazoa; phylum Chordata; class Actinopteri; order Perciformes; family Percidae; genus Perca; species Perca fluviatilis. Next base: position 43,027,016 of record NC_053114.1, on the reverse strand, counting down.
CGTGTGTGTCTGTGTGTCACTGCTCCAAATATCAGCACATCCATCACATCTCTGCATCTGGAGCAAGGTTATAATAGTTTTGAATTTTCAATTAGTTTTTGTTATATTTTAGTTTTAACCTTTGGATTTCATTTTAGTTTAGTTTAAGTTGGAGTGTGTTTGATAGTTTTAGTTTCAGTTTTTCAGAAAGGTTTAGTTTTTATATATTTAGTTTGTTTTTGTCAGAGCCAGGTATAATGTCTCAGAAGGGTTTTTTGCTTTTTTTTTCACAAAATACATAGTTGGAGAACAACAATGATGTTTAATGTTTAATCTTTGTCCGATGTGAAGCTGTTACAGCACGTTGCCATCTCATGTCGAATCCGTTCAGTTTCTGTGGTTCACTGTCACAACAAGAGTTTTTTTTTAACTATATATATATATATATATATATATATATATATATATATATAAATAATATATAATATAATAATATTATAATAATAATATAATATATATTAAGCTGGCATATATTAACCTGGCAATATAGTTTCAGTTTACTAAAAATATTCTTCACTGCTTATTTTCATTTTAGTTTACTATAATAACCCTGATCTGGAGCAGCAGGTGATGTGAGGGTGATGTCACTTACTTACACACACACACATATACACACACACAAACACACGGTGCTGTGTTTGCATGCCGTGACTTGTTTCTTGTCTCTTGTCTCTTTGAGGCTGAAAAAAGCAACCAAAATATTGGGGAAAAACATTCGACAAAAGCCAGGGGGATTTTTTTTTAAAAGTAACAAAAATAAAGCGACAAAAACTACGGGAAAAAAAACATTGGAAAAAGCATTAAAAAAAGTAGGAAAAAGAAACAAAAATAACGGAAAACCAAAAAATCTGAAAAAATGTGACAAAAGTTGCACCAAAAAACAAACAAAAAAAAAAAAAAACGGGAAAGAATTTGAAAAAATGCAACAACAAAAAGTTTAAAAAGTGACAAAAACATTGTGAAAATGTATTTGCATTCTGTGTGAAAGTACTTCCCTGGTGTGTAAAGGCCTTTAGGTGGCGATGTGTTAACATTCTGAGTTTTATTTTTTGATTTTCTTAAAGGTCCCATATTGTAAAAAGTGAGATTTCCATGTCTTTTTTGATTATATAACAGTATCAAAACGCCCAATCCACAGAGAAATGCACACAGCCTGTATACAGAAACTGTGCCTTTGAACGTCAGGACTTCTGTACGGTTGTGATGTCACAACTGTACTATATATAGGTAGAAAGTCCCACTACGGTGCTGTTACTATCATTCTCCGGCTGCAATGATGGTACAGAAACTCAGAGAGCACAGATGTGGAAGACCCAGTAAGGCTGACCAATCAGAGCAGACTGGGCTTTTTCAGAAGGGGGGCTTAAAGAGACAGGCGCTAAAACGGAGCGTTTCGGACAGTATGAGGGAAATAATGTGTTTGTTTGAACATAAAAGCATGTAAACGTGATCTAGTAGAAACCCCAAATAGTATGAACCTGGAAATGAGCATGATATGGGACTTTTAAATTCTGCGGAAAATTCTGCATCCGCAGGTCCCGTGTGGCCCTGCTTATACCTGTTGTTGATTTCTGCGATGCTACATTGGTTACTTTAATATTCTATTATTCTGTGCCCCCCCCGTCGTACTGTAAGGGATATAAAAAGGTTTGAGTGTTGTACGTACACATCCATCCGTCCATTAGGAGCTAGTTGGTGGATGGAGCACTGCAGGCAGTCTCTGCACCTGGAGGCCAGCACTCAGTCTTTGTTACGGCTGCTACAGTAATCATTCCACACAAATGTAATAACCCATTAAACACATTAACGACTTGGGGTTCACACTGCATGAGCCGTCTGCTTTAGGCGGGAACATTTGCTTTCTTTAAATGTTGCTTACGGCTGCAACTAACCATTATTTTCATGGTCGATTAATCTGTTGATTAGTTTCCTGATTAATCGATTAATTGTTTGGTCTATACAATGTCAGAAAATGGTGAAAAATGTGGATCAGTGTTTCCCAAAGCCCAATATGTCGTCTTCAAATGTCTTGTTTTATCAACAACTCAAAGATATTCAGTTTTACTGAGAAGAAGCTGGAATCAGAGCATTTTTAGTTTTATTTTTCATTACAGTTTTTGCCTATTGCTTACACACTTTTTGCAGAACTTGACTCATTATGTCAAAAACTCTACACACAAGCTAATCAGACATAGCACTTGGAGATTAACAACTCCCATCTATGCCAAAATGAAACACTGCAATCAAAACGTAACACTCCTTTCTAAAAATTAAATTCTTGCAACAAAACCATTCACACAGGCACCATCTGAATTACTCTTTCATATCACCAGCAACACACTGATGGGCTTCATATAAAACACTCCAATCTTTGGGTTTCTATTTTTATTGTCATTTTCTCAGACTCAGTCTTCTGTAAAACTCAAAAGTAGAAAGTAGAATGGATCCCGCCTTCTGTTCGGATCTGGCCACAAGACCTCGTCAACATCACAGGCGATGTACTCGCGGGCTAGGCATCGGGGAAAACATCGCCTTGTGTGCCAAATCCACCCTTGGATCGATCCCACCTCAATGTCTCAATGGCGGTGGAAAGTATGCCGCATGCCTCTTCTGCAAGCAATGGAAGAGGCATGCGGCATACTTTCCTCTGCCGCACTGAAAATAATTGCTCGATTGTATTTAGAAAGGGGCTGTAAGGGGGCAGGTGTAACAGTGTGAAATGGTCATGGTTGTTGACCAGAGCAGCCCAGTGGAACCTAACATTATCCCAGATGACAACAACGCTGGGCTGCTCTGGTCTGTCCTGCATTGCCTCCATGCTTGCAAAGTTCTCAAAATGGCTCACCTGAGGCCTCTTTGTAGTGCTAAGGCTCAGATCGATTGGTGTTCTGTTTTCTGTGAAAGTGTTTTCAGGTGTGTATAAAAGTGCCTACAATTGAGTGTTTTCCCTATGATAGCAGGAGATTTTGTTTTTGAACAAAGTGTCTAATGTAAGAAAACATGTAGTGTTTTGAAATAAGCGTGTTACAGAATTGCAAACAAAGTGCAAAGTTGAAAAATGTGTTTAAGCTATGGTTACACTGTGTTTAAGGTATGCTACAAGATGTTTAGGTATTGAGGCTTCGGTCTAAGCATTAATTTTTAGTGTCTAAGCAATGGGCAAAAACTGTCAAAAAAATTGCTTAAACCCATTGGTGTAGTCTATGTGATATGCAGGTATACACAGTATACCCACTAAGAAAGATCCAGAATTTCCATATACCCACTTAAAAATGCCCAATGACACGCAACAACATACTTTTTTCACTATATTTTTGATTTATTTTGAATTGTCATCTTTTTTTGTCTTCTTCGCATAGGCTAAATAAAGGTATTTCCACCGTAAATTGGTGCATAAAAGTGTATCCGAATGCACAAAATGAAGTTTGCAAAGTTTCCCTGGGGGAGGACACTCAGACCCCCCACTATGATATGACCTAGATTGAGACAGAGACAAGACCGAGACTTTGAGGGGTTGAGATCTAGATTGAGACAAGACCGACGCAGGGCGAGTCCCACCCTGCATGACACGATAAAATGTGTAAAATGCTAACCATAGGCACTCCTCAAATTGATCTGAAAGATCCACATTCCCATTAAAAAACACCTCCCAGACAGCCAGAGCTTCTTCTCCTGTCTCCCACATTCACTTTCTTGGGAGAGCGTGTTAAGGGGGGCGGGGAACGGGGGTTAACAGTTACAAATTTCAAATTAGAAATGAGTCAAGTTATTGAATCGTTGCATTTGAAGCAGGGAGTTTGACATCCAATCACAGTAATGATGTGAACTCATAAATCAGACAATGCACAGGTCATTTAGTGACATCACCGCAGCTGTGGTCTTGAGGCCGAGTAGAAATGTGGTAGATTCCGAAACAAGACCGACCTCGAGTACTACAACACTGGTTCCCACTACCGCTGGCACTGGAATCTGGGTTGCCTTGCATACGAAGGACCCAGCCCCCTCGGACTTGGACCCCTAATTAAAGTCACAAGTAGAAGATGGCTGCTAAAATAGAGTAAATACCCAATTCCTAACCTTAAATGTAGCTTAGAGAATAGCCAAAAAGAAAGGTAACGCTGCTGTAACTTAACTGTCTGGGTGGGGATTAAAACCTAAAATGCTGTGGCTTGGTTCAACATGCATCCTCTCCATCAGCTGCTAGCGCTTTGGGAGAAAGTTTAGCGTTATGATGCCACCTACTGTCCATTTTACATCATTACATTATTAAATCCTTCCAGCAATGACATGATGAACATCTGTAGTTTGAGTTTAAAGTTTGATGAACCCTCTGAAGACTTTTTAGATAAACGCAAAGACACTTCCATCTTAACTCCAGTCTACCATACTTCTCTTTTGGCACGTTTTAGTCCATTATTACTCATCTCATGAACTGAGAGCCGCAAAGATGAATCGATTAGTTGTCAACTATTAAATTAAACGCCAACTATTTTGATAATCGAGTATTCAGTTTGAGTCATTCTTTATTAAAAAATTATCTGATTGCTGCTTGTTAAAAGTGAATATTTTCTATTTTCTTTACCCTTCTGTGACAGTAAACTGAATGTCTTTGGGAAACACGGATCCACATTTTTCTCCCTTTTCTGACATTTTTTTAGATCAAACAACTAATCCATTAATCAAGAAAATAATCGACAGATTAATCAACAGTGAAAATATCGTTACTCGCCGCCCTAGTGAACAGTAAACACTTTAACTAAAGAGGGAATCTTGTATTTCTCAAGAAAAAGAAAGAAGACAAAGACCAGAGAAACAGAGGAAAGAATGTTAGTAGCAATCATCAGGCAGCCTCACAGATTTAACTTCTCTTCTAGTTGCAGCCCTACAGGAGTTGAAAACAACATCAATGTTCAAGATATGAAATCAAAAACACAGAAAACAAGTTAGCACATATAAAGTTACACCACACACGGTTTGTTGTCAATGTGCTGAAACGTGAGGCGCTCTGCCCCCCCCCGACTGACTGTCGTCTCCTCTCTGTCCCTCTCAGGCTTCCCGCAGACGACTCAGGGATGCGTAACAACGCTGCGGCCGCCGCCCTCGCCTCCACCCCTCCCAGCAGCCTCCCCTCCCAGACGCACCCCTGCAGCCCGCCAGACTCCGGCTCCTCCCTCACCCCCTGCTCCTCGCTGCCACCCTCCGTGTCGCCCACCCTCACCGACGTCTTCGGCCTGCCCACCCCGCCCATGGGCAGCGGCGGCGCCTACAGCCTGAGCTCGTCGTGCGGCGGCAGCGGGAGCTCGCGCTCGCCGTCGCCGCTCACCCTGATGCAGGCGGTGGCGGCCTCGGGCAAGCCGTTCGCCTCCAAGCCCATGGAGCTGTGGAGCAAGCACGACGTGGCCGACTGGCTGGAGAGCCTGAACCTGGGCGAGCACCGGGACGCCTTCCTGGACAACGAGATCGAGGGCGCCCACCTGCCCTCGCTGCAGAAAGAGGACCTGATAGACCTGGGCGTGACCAGGGTGGGCCACCGCATGAACATCGAGCGGGCCCTCAAGCTGCTGCAGGACAGATAAGAGCCCCGAGGAGACGGGGGGGCGACGCGCGGAGTCCGGGGGGGCCGAGGAAAAAGGGAGAGGGGAGGTGTTTCCCGCTCACTTTTTACCGATCTCTTCATCAGACATAATCTCAAGTCGTTGAACTGGGTAGACGTTTCTTTTTTTTTTGTCCAAGCTGATGCTGCCTCTTGCTGTTTTTTTGTCCTCTCTCATCCTCCGCCGCCCTCATCTCAGCGCTCCGGTCTTGTCCGCCCCCCTCTTCAATTTCTTCCCACCGCCTCGAGCATCAGGGGATCAGGGGATCACGGGACGTCGGGCGGGAACCGCAGGGGGAGAGAGAGAAGAGAATAGCTGCTATGTCACATCAAGGAGAGCAAACAGCAGAGGACGCCAGTACGAAGGACTGACCAGAAAACGAAACAGAAAGAAAAACTCTGGAATAGCGTCTGGAAGTTTATTTCACATAAAAGACTCCTGCTCACCCAACTGCTTTGGAATACTAAAAGACTTTTTCCATACACCCCGGTGTGGGTGCATGAAAAACCAGCTGAGCTGGTCGTTGCTCCTTTTCTATCTTTGCTAGAGTTTGTTCAGAAAATAATATTTCTTCACTAGAGTCCTACCGGAGTTATATTTCTGGGTGCATCTAAGGTTGTAGAGACAAATTTGAGATAGAGACTTTTTTTTGTCGTTGTTGCTTTTCACCTCGTTTGTGTCAAAATAAGAACATTAGCTGACGTGTTTAAAGAAATACTAAACCATATCTTGTGTCCTTACAGACACACACACACACACACACACTTTATGCACAGTGCCACACACTGACAAACAAGAATACACACTGTCTTCACAGATATACACACCCTAAGCATGTGTACACACACCGTTACTGCGATGGCCTTCTTCTCCTGAGAGAGAGCAAAGCGTGGAGAGAGGTGGTCACCAGAGGAGGAGCGCCGCTGTTACTGTAGCAGGGGCCCCCAGGGCCCCTCGCCAGTCCACACCCACCCGGTGTCCACCTCATCATACAAGGAAAACCAAGGGGAGGACACGAGGTACAAGACGGACAGACAAACGTTGGACCAGAAAAGTTTTACCAGCTTGTCTGTCTGCAAAGGGCGTCCTTGTCCCTCTTGGCTTTACCTTCTAGTTTTGTGTGTATGAGTGTGTGTGTGTGCGCGTGTGCGTGTGTGTGTGCGTTTCACTGGTCAACCCAAAATATCATTAAGGCCAGTTTAGCTATTTCCATGGATCCGCTATATAGGCCACAGTATAGGGAAACTAGAGCTGTTCTTTACTTTTGTACTTTACTTTTCTTCATTCTGTCAAATCTCCTTCCACTTCACCATTAGCAGGTCAACACAGGCGTTCATGTGGCCCCGCAGCGATGCTAATGTTTCAAACACCCTGTGTGTGTACGGGGTAGAAGTTGAGGTGTTTTTAGAGAGAGCTTTACAAGGTACGTTTTAAGGAACAGTTTGACGATTTGGGAAATACGCTCATTCGCTTTCTTGCAGTTAGTTAACACGTTTCAAACCCTGTTTGAAACGTGGTTCCTATTGGCCGTATTTACATTCGGGCTGAAGCAGTTTCCTGTCTTTTTAATTCAATTTCGTTTTAATTATAGTGTCAAATTATAACAAGTTATCTCAGGACACTTTTAATGATAGAGTCGGTCTAGACCACACTCTATAATTTACAGAGACCCAACAACGATTCCCCCCAGGAGCAAGCGTTTGGTTCCTTGGTGTTTTCACAGTGCTTTTCATAGTTTTTACACATCTAAGAATCTATGTGTGAATTTTCATATATCTACATGGACATTTACATGTCTAATTAGTATACAAAAGTGATTTTGAAGAGAGAAAGCAGTAAGAACGCTTGGGCGACGCTCAGGTGGCAGTATAGGTGGAAATTTAGGAGCTTTTACTGCCTAATCTGGAATTGTTGGAGCATGCAGTTTTTACTTTTTTAACAGAAGTACGGTCACAGATGTGTTGACAGAAATGATGTTCATTTGGGCGACTTGTTAATATGGTTATTACTCCCCTTTTTACAGCAGGGAGATAGATGTGTCTGTGTATGGCCAAGGATAACACACTGCTAATTCACCGGTATTAGCTTCCTTTTGCCAACTCTTGTAAAGACAAAGATAAAGTAAATGGTGAAAATTATATTCTGTTAGAAAGGTAAGAAGTTACACTTTAGTTTGACACCATTGAAATTAACTGAAAACATTACAATAACTTTTATATTTGTATTTAAACAGATGTTTTTAATAGAACGTTAGCCAAAAAGTGTCAGAGCATGAACACCACGGTCATGTCTGTAACGTTACACTAAATGTAAAGCTGGAAGCAGGAGTCAATTAGCTTAGCATAAAGACTGGAAGCCGTCTCTTCTGGCTCTGTTTGTTTTACAACTATTGGATGGGTTACTATGAAATTCTGTACACATATTAATGTTTTCCTCGGTATAAAACGTAATAACTTTTGGTTGTTACACAACTTTTCCTCTAGCGCCATCATCAGGTTAAAACAGAACTACTAATATAAACCACGGACATTCCCGTCAGCCTCAGCTGTACTTTGTGCTTAGTGCTAGTTAGCAAAATAGCAACTAAGATGATGAACATGGTAAACATTATACCTGCTAAAACATCAGCATGTTAGCATTGTCATTGTGAGCATGTTAGCATGCTGATGTTAGCATTTAGCTCAAAGCACCACTGTGACAAGTACAGACTCAGAGCTGTAGCGCGGCTGGAGCTGTTTCCAGTCTTTATGTTATGTTAAGCTAAGATAAGCTAATCGTCTCTTGGCTCTAGCTCTATATTTACATGACAGCGGTATCAAACATTTTCATTAAACTCTCAGCAAGAAAATGAAAAAGCGTATTTTCCAGGCTGTCATTCGATAGCATTTTATTGACTTTGAATCCAGTGTCAGATCCTTTAGGAGGCCTTTTAGCTTTCAACAGTTTTAAGTAACACAAGTTGTAACAAGTAACCTTATACTTAAGAACTCATAGGTTGACATTTAAAGAGCTAAAACTCCAGTTTTACCAGAGAAATTATGTTTTCTATATACCTAAATGACTACCTGAACATTTTGTACATTGTTCTTTGTTAAAAAAAAAAGAAAAAGAAGAAGATTAAAGAGTCAATAAGAGACTCGTTAGCATTAAGCTAACTCGCGCTCGACTCCAACCAGATCCCAAATGAACCGAACAGCATCCCAAACCGGAGCAGCTGTTTTGAGGTACAATTCTGTGATTTGAAACACAGAGTCAAAGGTAAAACACAGTTTTAGACCAAAACAGCCTTCAGGAGAGTGTTTTCTTCTCACAAAAGAAGGCTGTAGACGCAACACTGCGTTAACAAAGCTGTTGCAGACTGACGCTGGCGGCCCCGACAGAGAACTTTTCCTCTAAATCATCAGGTTCCTTCTTTGTGGAGCGACTTCAGCCAGATAGATGACGTGAAATCTCGTTGAATCCTTGGCTTTAAGAGCAGATGGAGATTGTGGGGCTTCAGGGTTTTATGTCAAATTACGTGCGTTCACGTAAGTCCACATGCCTTGGCCTTCCCCTTTTAAAGCTATAGTGCGTAGTTTTCTGTCTCCCCCATGAGGAATTCTAAGTAATGACAACAAAATGTTGCCTCACCCCCCCCCTCCACACAGTTGCTAGTAGCCAAGGAGGACACGGAGGATTAAAAAAACATGATGAACTCAGAAGAGGTCATTATCTTCACTCGAGTTTCGTGCGAAAGTCTTCTGAACATAGTCCCACTGACAAATCCAGAGAGAGTTGTGTGGAGCTGATAGTCTTAATTAGCTTTGTAGCAACTCATTTGGCAACGGCTTGTATGTAACGGACGTTCATTAATATCAAAAAGTTACGCACTAAAGCTTTAACAACTGTGTAAAGAAATAAGCAGAGAACAACCTGACAAAGCCGGCAGATGTTCGTGAGCCTTGTGTGAGATTAGAAAGGGAAAGAAAACCATTTCTGATCTTTTGCAGACGAACTTCGGTCTCTGTAGTTAGACCGGACTGGACTAAAAGCTTCTCCAAGTCCCATACAGTATATTCTTATCCGATCTCACTGCAGCTCCAGCAGTAGAGACAGGGTTTAAGCTTTGTTATAGCAGTCCAATTTCAAACTAAATCAGCATTTACAAAGCTGGGAAATGTTTGTGTTTGCTAGAAATGAACGCAGGCTGGTCAGAAGTAGAAGTACAGTATGTGTTGAAACGTGTATATAAGAGTGTTTAAAGGGATAAAAAAATGTCTATTTGATTATATGTATAGCTCTATTAAAAAGTTTAGAGTAAAAAAATAAATTCTATGAAGGTTGATTTATAGTTGCCAGAACTGACCTGATGACCACAGCAGTGGTGTCATTCACCCCATCATCCTCCAGAGGATGCCTTAAATAAAGAGGCAAAGTCCCTCCCCTTCCGGTGGACCACCATGGGACCGTATTTCGGTAAAAATATGGATGGTAGTGAACGGGGAGAGACGTAATTAGTTTGATCCCATTTGAATAGAGCCATGAATTACACGTTGTGTCAATTTAAAAGATCATTTTGCAAGTCAAAGTCTCAGTTTGTCATAAAACTGTTGAAGTATAAGACGTAAAAAAAATAACGTAATTATAAAGACTACACACTTTAAAGTCACATGGTAACATCTCGCTGAAGCTACAGTACGATGCCTGTGGGATCTAACGTTACTCACACGAGCAACAGGTCTTGCTCGTTCTTTCGCTTCCTGGCTGATAAAAAGACGCTGGATAAAACCTGACAGTCTATGGATGAAACACATCAGGTAAGATAACGTTATGTGCTGTGAAACAGAGCTAAGCTAGCTAACGAGCAAGCTGAGCGTCAAGCATTGTCTATTGTCCGCGTCATTTCAACGCTTCTCGTTCATTTCAATGGGAGCAGCCCTGCAATGCATTCTGGTAGCGTCCCGGGGACTTTGGAGAATCGGGGCGTCGAGTCACCCGCTCCTCATTTGCATTATGTTGAATTCAGACAACTTTATGCAAATGAGGAGTGGCCGGCTCGGCTCAACGCCACTCAAAAGCTGACGAATATAATAAACGAAAATCTTTTAAACTGTATCTATCTGAAATAAAGACAGATTCAGCAACTGCATGGCCTATTCCTCCATTAAAATGTTTTCAGGAACACGTTTCTGTGAACTATTTTTGTAAAATAAGAGATCGTATTCCGAACGAGCCGCCATTATGGTCGGTTTTGAAATCCCGGAGCAGCCAGACCCACCTGAGGCGTTCGTTCAATCAGCTGACGCCATCGCGGTTGTAGGATGGTGTAGACTGTTTTCTTTGCTGGTCAGTGGTCAGTGAAAATCAACTGGTGGCAAGCCCGCTGGCGTGCAATGCTGGGAAGCGGGGCGATACCATCCGTGAAAACAACGCGTATATGGACACGTAACTTTGTACACTGTCCGTGCAGCGACAAACCTACGACAATGCTTAATGCTCGGCTTTGCTCGCTAGCTAGCTTAGCTCTGTTCCACAACACATGTAACGTTATCTTACCTGATGTGTTTTAGCCATTGACATATATAAAATGGACCAATAGATCCCGTTGCTCTGGACGGAGACCAGTGAAGGATATTAGAAGCACTTTTCTGGTGATCTCTTGCTTTACTGCGCAGCCTCCAACTGAGCTTGAAGACGTAGATGTGACGTGAGCAACCTGTCTGAAAGTGTGAAGTCTTCTGGTAGCTGTGCCGAGAGAAATCTCAATCATTCCCAATCTTACAGAGACGGAGAGCGTAGGTATATGTAAGGAGATAACATAGACGCAGGCTATTTATTGCTAACTAACATGCTAGTTAACATTAGGAATTAAACCTAAACAGCTAATGGAAGTCCAAACTGCCTCTGAGCTTCTCCTGTACTATACGGTAATTCCTCTACTGTGTGACAGTAAGTCTCGTGGTTATGACCCAATCGTTAGCCTATTGTTATAAAAGCGTCTGCTACGGAGCCATAACGTGAGGTACAAGGTAATGGAGCCTTTTATACATTGTCGTGTTTCTTTAGAAATAAACAACGGACAAATAGAGTCTTTAAACGCTTCAGATGTAAAGTTATTCGCTGTCAAAGTGGCGCCAAAATGTATGCTAGTCAGTGGAATGCTAACGGGAGGTGATCTCTTTGTAGCGTCAAAATGGCGCCATAGGAAGTTCGAGTTCTGAAGCGAAGCTTACCCCCTTGGTTTTAGCCAGCGTCTATCAGCCAGGATGCGAAAGAACTGTTGCTCGTGTGAGTAACGTTACATCCCACGGGCATCGTAGCGTAAGCCAGGCATGACTCATGCGACTTTGAAGTGTGTAGTCTTTCTAATTATGTATTTTAACCGTTTTATAATTCAACTGTTTTATGACAAACTGAGACTTTATTCACTTGCAAAAGTATCTTTGAAATTGACGAACATCATATGTGTACTCCGTGGTTCAATTCAAACGTTGACTGTTCACCCGCTCACTATCGTACATATTATTTCCCGAAATAAGGTCCCATGGTGGTCCAGGTGGACGTTGAGGGACTTCACCTCTCTATAGCTCACAGTTCCCTTCCTCCACTGTACCTGCACCACTGTCGGTTGTAAAAGCTCTATCAAGAAAAAGGAGCTTGTGTTGTATCTCAAAGTAGATTCTTTCAGAGCACACCTCACGTGTGGTTCGATATGTGCTCGACAGTAACCCAGCGTCTGAAATCTATATCGTCTTATTTAGAGCAAAGTTCTCCCTTATTTGGTTTCATATCACACTCCGCAGCTTCATGTAGGTGCAGTTTTCGAGGTGATGAATGAAACATACACAAGCTCTGTGTTCTGTGAACATTAGCCGTACGTACGGAGGCTGGCATGGGACAATGCTGCTATAATCCTGTTCCTGTTTGAACTTGTAACTTATTTTAGCAAACAGCAAAGTGTCGGAGAGGGGGGTAGAAAAGCACAGTATTTTTAAAGATTTGTATAGAGTTCTATGAAATTTTATAGAGGTTATCTGAACAAAATCTGTTCAACACTGACGTGGATTGCCAAAAAAACTAAATACTATATAGATCAAAACGTGGATATTTATTATTAGACTTATGGGTTATGTAAGAAGCAATATTTATTCTGAATGAATCTCCTTGGTTGTGTTTTATTTTCCCATTTTAAAGTTACATATCATGATGCGACCACTTGTCAGTGTTTTAATGAAGTGTTGCCTAAAGTAGATAAACTCTCTAGTGCTGTAGTAGACTTAAAGGATAACTTTGGTATATGTTTTTGTGTCTAAAAGTGACTAATGGGAACAGTCACGATACAGGCTGCAGTGTAACCACTCGGGGCATTTGTGCACCTTTAATTTATGTACTCAAAAAGTTCAGTTTTTGCCGCTGACAGGATCAGATTATTATTTTAAGTGTCTGACAACATTATGCAAAGGATCCCTTCAGAGATAGACCTTTTAGTTAAAGAGTAAGATCCTTTTTGCTTAAAATGAAACAGCCCCGAAATCGCTATCGCCAAACCCACCAGACTCCATGTAAATAATCAGGACTTTTAGCGTGTATAGAGCCAGCATATTTCCACATGTAAATGGGTGAATTAAGAGTTTATTTCAACCAAACCAGAGTGGTGATTGTTGGAACAGTGGAAAGATGAACCAAGACGGCTTTTTATATTTTCATTTTGTTAGTCTGTCAACTTTGAATGCAGTGTGTTTTACGATGATACAATTACTATTTATTTACATGGAGTCTGGTGGAGTTTGGTGATGGTGATTTCGGGGCTGTTTCATGTTAAACTAAAAGGATTTTACTCTTTAACAAAAAGGTCTATCTCTGTAGGGATCCTTTCCATAATGCTGTCAGACATTTAGAATAATAATCTGAGCCTGTCAGCGGCAAAAAAAATTACTTTTTATGGACGGAAATTAAAGGTGCACAATTGCCCGTTAACGTTACATTGTTAGTTTCTCTGCTGCCGACTGCAACAATTTCAAAGATTGGTGTTCCCATCAGTCACTTAGACACAAACACATGGGGAAATAGATTCCAGGTTGAAAAATACCGATGTTATAAGATATTTTGGCCAATCAAGTGACTAAGAAAAAAAAAACCCAGGTATCTTCTGACGACCACCATCTGCCTGAGCAGACTTCTCTCATCTCTGAAACCCCTCAGTCTAGAGTGTGTGTATAAAAAGAGCAAAAATGTGTAAATTTGTTTAAAATATATCTGCAGGCCTTTCTTGGTAGGAAACTATATGAATCTATATATATGTATACATACATAATAAATCCACCAAAAAGATTAGTGGTGGCTGTTGACTCCTCTCTGTGGATCAGCATGGTCACTAAGCCGTTTTTTCTCTGTGGAAATGTAGAGCTGAGTAGATGTAGGAATCTTTTAAAGAGCATCACCAGGCCATGTTTAGGACAGCCATGGCTCACTAACCCACTTCCACTCCCCTTCTAAAACACTGCTCCCGCCTTTATCATTGTCCAACATTTTGGGTAACTTTCTATTTGTTTTCCTCTTTCTTTCTTTCTTAATTTGATTCTTTTTCATTAATAGATTTTATTCTTTGACTAAGTCTTCATAGAGGCTAAGATGTTTTCGGTAATTTGTGCAAAGACTTGTGTTTATGTTTTCTATGTTGCTGTAATTTTGTGCTACTGAATCATCATAGAGTCAACTAATTACTGAAATGAAAAGAGAGAGAATTTTCCTGTAACTGCACTCTTCCTCCCCCCCCTCCACCCTTCCTCCCCTGCCCCCTCAAATCCTCGAGACTTCTTGTATGGCAACCAAAATTCACTGTAAGAAATAAATATAATATTGCACTAGTGTCGTTTCCCTCTCAGTCCTTACAGTGCCAGCCTGTCGGAGCTGCCCACGTGGGAGGGGGCTCAAGATTGGTCGTCACAGATTCAGGTAGTCGGTTTGTGCGGACCAAAAATCAAACACATTAATGGTCCCATGGCATGGACATTTCACTTTATGAGGTTTTTTAACATTAATATGAGTTCCCCCAGCCTGCCTATGGTCCCCCAGTGGCTAGAAATGGTGATAGGTGTAAACCGAGCCCTGGGTATCCTGCTCAGATGGACCAATCAGGAATCTTCTCCTTATGAGGTCATAAGGAGCAAGGTTACCTCCCCTTTCTCTGCTTTGCCCGCCCAGAGAATTTGGCCCACCCATGAGAGAGAGAGAGAGACATCATGGCTTTCAAACGAGCAAAGTGGCAGTTGGTCAAGGCCACACCCCCACCCTCCACCCCCCCTCCCCTCAATAGCTACAGACACAGAAATGGTACATCCTAAGGAAAGCTCATTGTGGGACTGGCTCTAGTGGCTGGAATTCTGCACCAAGGCTGAATTTCAGGAAAGAGACTTCAGATACAGTATTAGGGGACCACTAAGGTCTATATAAAAGAGACTTCAGATACAGTATTAGGGGACCACTAAGGTCTATATAAAAGAGACTTCAGATACAGTATTAGGGGACCACTAAGGCCTATATAAAAGAGACTTCAGATACAGTATTAGGGGACCACTAAGGTCTATATAAAAGAGACTTCAGATACAGTATTAGGGGACCACTAAGGTCTATATAAAAGAGACTTCAGATACAGTATTAGGGGACCACTAAGGTCTATATAAAAGAGACTTCAGATACAGTATTAGGGGACCACTAAGGTCTATATAAAAGAGACTTCAGATACAGTATTAGGGGACCACTAAGGTCTATATAAAAGCATCCAGAGAGCACCATGTCATGGAACCTTTTAAGTTGAGTCAAAAATGATTTTATTAAAATGATTAAGACTTTTAGTTTGCAAATGTCCTAGCCTGGAAATCCAGACCCAAATCTGAAAGATTAAGGGTCTGGTACTGAGTAATGAAAATGGCCCAACTCGAGGGGTGGCACAAGTATACAATTTGAAAATCTCACTGCACGCAATTGGATAACACTACGACCAATCACAACAACACACGGGGGGTGACGTATCCAGAGCCCCGTACGCTTAGCTACCAGCGGAGCTGCCATAAACAATATATTTTTTCCATATCTAACTGTACAAACAAAAAAGCTGTTAGATCATATGACCTCTGTAAGCTTTACAAAATATTTATATGAAGTTTTTTTTTGCTTGATTTTGATTTTTTCCCGTTAGTAACCCCCTGGCTCGACTTTTAAGATGTACAGAAGATGTTGTTTCCTGCTGTATATCCACATCTTTCAATAAAGATTGAATTAAAAAAATGTATTTAAAAAACAGCAGAGCGAACTGGTAGATTAAACTGTCGTCATCTGTTGAGTTCGCCTGTGGCCCGCCTATATCGGATACACCGATGTGATTGGTGCAGCTCGGCTACCAGGGCATAGTTAATGAGCATCATTACTCGATGCCTGAGGGACTCGCTGAGCAAATTCAAAATGAGCTCTCGCGAGAACTCTGGATTTCCAGGGTACAAATGTTCGTGGTTTTTGTCTGTTTTCCAACATGTTAGCATTATGATTAGCATATGGAGTGTGTAGTACGAGACAGCTCAGGAAACACTTACCCAGAGTCTACCGTTAATTCGCCCGCCACCGCCACTAGGCGGACAGCAGCTCCCTACGGCACGGGAGAGGGGTCTGTGAACGCCCTGCTGCTGTTCCAGGTGTTTTAATTAGCTATTGACATCGGATGGGACAGATGACCCGTGCGCTCCAAATCTCAAACCACATATCCTACTAAATATAGCCTACTATAATAATAATAATAATAATAAATTGAATTTATATCGCTTTTCATGGACTCCAAAGTAACGCTTTACAGGGCAGGGTAGATTATAAAAACATAACAAAACAAAACGAGGCAAACAAAACAAGTAGAACAAAACAAGATACAGATGAAAAAGGGAGGGGGGCAGGTGGACTATGGGTAGGCTGAGGTGAAGAGATGGGTCTTGAGGCGGGACTGGAAGATGGTGAGGGACTCAGAGGTGCGGATCTCTTGGGGAGGGAGTTCCAGAGCCTGGGAGCTGCTCTGGAGAAGGCTCTGTCCCCAAAACAGCGCAGGTTGGACTTTTGGATGGAGAGGAGACCGGCTGAGGTGGATCTGAGGGACCGTGAGGGTTGGTAAAGGGAGAGGAGAGTCTGTGAGGTTTGAGGGGCCAGAATGGTGGAGGTTGAAAATTTATAGGTGAATCCGGGGGAAATGGGTTTAAGGTGACCGGAGTTGGAGGGTCTAGTGATTTGTAGTAATGGTAGAAATGGGATGTTAGGACAAGTGAGTTGGATAGCCAGTTGGGAGTAGTAGGAAGGGAATGAGTAGGAGTGGAATAATGTGATTTGATGTGTGAGAGGGTCTGATTTTGGCAAGTGACATGCAGGAGGATGTGAAAGGAGGTTTTAATGACTGACGGATGTGCGGAGGAGCTCAAGGAGGGTGGAATCAAAGATAACGCCCAAAGGCTGCGGCCTGGGGGGGAGATGGGGAGACAATGGTGCCGTCGATGGTGAGAGTGGGGTTATTGGTTTTGCTGAGTGTGGATTTGGAGCCGATCAGAAGGAATTCTGTTTTGTCGCTGTTGAGTTTGAGGAAGTTGTGTTGCATCCAGGTTTTAATAGCTGACAGACAGGAGTTGATGTGGGAGAGGGGAGGATTGTGGGGGATTTGGTGCTGAGGTAGATCTGGGTGTCGTCAGCAAAGCAGTGGAAGTCCAGGTTGAAGTGGCGGAGTATCTGACCAAGAGGGAGGATGTAGATGATGAAGAGGGGGCGGGCAAGCGGAAGCCTTGGGGAACACCTTGAGTGACTGTGGCTGTGGCAGAGGTGTGGTTGTGGAGAGAGATGAAATGGGATCTGTTGGAAAGGTAGGAGTGGAGCCAGCGTGCAGTGCACCGCGTACCACGCGAGGTCTTTGAGTCTGGTGAGCAGGATGTTATGGCTCACAGTATCGAAGGGCTGCACCCAGGTCGAGGAGGATGAGGATGTTGAGGGAACCGGTGTCAGCAAAGGTGAGGATGCGTTGAGGACTTTGAGGAGAGCGGTTTCTGTGCTGTGTAGGGGGCGAAAACCAGATTGGAGAGGTTCGAATAGGTTATTGGCAAGAAGATGGGTTTGTAGTTGTGAGGCGAACTATGCGTTCCAGGGTTTTAGACAGAAAGGGGAGGTTGGATATTGGGCGGTAGTTGTTGAGAGAGGAGGGATCCAGACCAGGTTTTTAAGGAATTGGGGTGACAGCGGCAGTTTTGAAAGCAGAGGGGACAGTTCCAAGGGACAGTGAGGAGTTGAAGAGGTTAGTGATGTAAGGGCATAGGACCGGGAGGCAGGACTTCAGAAGTGGAGTAGGGAGGGGGTCAAGGGAGCAGGTAGTGGGTTTGGAAGAGCTGATGAGTTTGGAGATTTCCAGGAGGAGTGACTGGGTTAAACTGGGAGAGGAGGAAGTGTGGAGGAGGGGTCGGGAGGTCTGGAGGGATGGAGAGAGGAGGGTCCAAGGTAGGTGCTGGAGTAGATCCTGGAAGGTCAGATACAGGGGATAGGGATTTGTAAATGAGATTGATTTTGTCAGTGAAAAAGTGGAGGAATGAGTTGCAGAGATCCGGAGTAGAGGTAAGGAGGCTGTTGGTCCGGAGGCTTGATGAGGTTGTTCAATGTGGAGAAGAGGGTTCTGGGGTTTTGGCAGGGGTCGGTGAGGATGGTGGAGAGGTAGGCAGATTTGGCAGCAATGAGGGCATCTTTGTAGGCGGCGAGATGGGATTTATAGGCTTCATGATGGACTGTGAGGGATGATTTCTTTGTCAGACGCGTTCCAGTTGGCGCCAGTTTGTTTCATTTTCCGGAGTGCAGGTGTGTACCAGGGTGAAGAGGTGTTAAAAGTGACGGTTTTGTTTTAGGGGGGCCAGGGTGTTGAGGGAGGTAGACAAGGTGGAGTTGAGGTGGTCTGTGAGGTCATCAGGTGAGGTGAGGGTTGAGTCCAGGTGGAGAGGTGGTGGAGAGCAGGTCAGATAGATGGTGGGGATTGATAGATTTGAGGTTGCGGAAGGTGATTTCTCTGAGGAGGCGGGGGCGTGGGGTTGGAGAAGGGATGGTGAACCGTATCAGTTTGTGATCAGAGAGGGGAAAGAGGCATGGATGGAGGTCGAGCACTGGTTGGTTGGTGGAGCAGACCAGGTCGAGGATGTGACCTTTTTCATGGGTGGGGAATGTGACATGTTGGGTGAGAGAGAAGTTATCCAGTAAAATTTTGAATTCTGATGAGAGCTTGCAGGTGGGGGAGTCCATGTGGATGTTTAAGTCACCGAGTAGCAGCAGACGTGGAGAGAGAGATGAGGCTAGTGTGAGGAGTTCAGTAAAATCAGAGAGGAAGGAGGGATTTGGTTTAGGTGGCCGGTAAATGAGGATGACTGTCATGGAGGAAAGAGTTTTGAAGGCGAGATATTCAAACGATGATACTGAGGGGAGGGTGAGTTCTGTGATCCGGAAGTTCTGATTGAAAATGACGGCGGGGGCCACCTCCACGGTGGGAGGGGCGGGGTTTGCAGATGTAGTTGTAGCCAGGGGGATGCTTGGTTGAGGGAGAAGAAGTCGGTTTTGGGTTGTGCCCGGGTGAGCAGAAGGAAGTCAAGAGTGTTGTCGAGGATTAGTTCATGGAGGGCAGGGGCTTTATTGTTGAGCGATCGGGTGTTGAGGAGTATATATATATATAATGCTAGTAAGCCAGATAAAATATTAGCATATTCCAATATTATGTCAAGTGCAGTATGCCAAAAAATATATAACCATATAAGCACTCGGTCGGAGCAATGTGTAACATTAGGTCAGGAGGAAGCTGCGCTGCTAACATTAGCCACACTGCTAAATCGTTAGTTATGGGAGGGGGGGGTGCTACTGTAATTTGCAACATTGTATACTGGGCTGTATCATAGGGCTGTATGGATTATCAGATTTTGGCAGAATGCGAGAATTAGAAATTAACTGAGGTCTAATGTGAGACAAGAGACTTTCTTTCATGCCTGAATTGAACTGAAAAACACACTGGACTGTTGCTGATTTGGCACGAGTTGTGGAACTGCATAACATAAGGTAAGACCACTTTATGGTTAATTTGGCTCATATAGTGTAACCTACTTGTGTTTGTTATATGTAGTACCAGCTGGTTTTGGGGATGTTAATATTAAACCAGTGCTGTGCCCGTTGGTCGCACAGAATTCCGTGAAATGATCACGAATCGTTAACAGCGCATTACGTGGTGGCGGCACGGAATGTGTGAAAAATCCGTGCGGCCACCACGGAAAACAACGCCAATGTAAAGTCAATGAGAAGATGACGTAGCATTAAAAGCGACTACGGTAGCGAGTAGTATGAAAGGCCGATATTCTGCGTAAGGAGAAGGACCCCAAACCACTTCATATGCACCTCCCCTGTACACCCTACTACTGACTTACTGATTTACCTGACAGAGAACGTTGCAGATTCAGAATGTAAATACAAAATATCACAATGAAAATTTGGAGTAATGTGGCCGGGTTGGCTCAGTGGGTAGAGCAGGCGCACATATAATTCGAGGCTTATGCCTCAAAGCAGTGGTCCAGGGTACGGATCCGACCTCCTGCATGTCTTCCCCCTCTCTCTCTCCCCTTTCTCACCTATAGCAGACATTAATCAAACATTAATCAAACATTAGCGTCATGGACTCATGGCAGTGTGCTACCCACGTGGCCCGTTATGAGAGCTAATCAGCACATATCTGCTTCATCAACCACCAGAACCGGACCGTGTGCAGAGAGAGAGAGAGAGAGAGAGAGAAAAAAACACACACACACAAATTTAACATTTCAGCAGAGATGTTCATTTCCATACAGGTTTAGTGGCTTGACAGTTAACGGTGAAGTAGGGGATTTGATTCGCGGGGTTATTTTAGCAGTAGGCTTAATTAACCCGACCCAGGGGGAGTCTGATGAAAACTGCCGTGTCTGCCCGGATCAGCTCTGAGATTTTTCTCGCATTGCACAGCGCTGGAAGGAATAATCTGAAGCGCCTTTTTTTCGCCAACAGTCGTGATGAGGTGTATTTCACATTTCAGCTGCCAAAGCTCCGGCTTTCTCCGACCCTCTCTGTCTCTGGTCCTGCGCTCTGCTCACTCAGTGTGCAGGGCGAGAGGGGGCGTGGCCAGCGGCAAAAGCCCCCTCTCTTTTACCGATATATATTTAATGATATCTTTTGCATTTCTAATCCAAACGACGTCAAACTTGGCTCCGCACTTACCCGTGCCCATAGCAAGACACCTGTCAAGTTTGAAATCCATCGGACTAACGGTTCTAGAGATATGCGCATAACACACACACACACACACACACAGACAGACAGACGTTCCTGCAATTTATAGATAGATAGATGATGGATAAACGTTTCTCTTATTTGTGGTTGAGAGTGGCTTACCTGGTGTATATTTTTGAATGAGCTGCTGGCTCTAGGTACAGGCTATGCGCTGTAAACCCTTGTTAACATAAAGGTGAATGAATTTATTTTGCTGTTGGCATTAATGTTCAGGTAAATCCTACTGCACCTCTCCCTTCATGCTGTTTGCCCGTTGCATTGGCTGGACGAAGTAAAAAAAAAAAAAGTCATAGCACTGTGTGACAAAAAGTCATAGTATAGTATGTCAAAAAAAGTAAAAAATAAAAAGTCATAGTATGTCGTAAAAAGTCCTAAAAATACTTTTTTAAAGTATTTTTTTTATAAAAAGTAATAAAAAGTCATAGTATAATATGTTGTTAAAAGTAATAAAGTCATTATAGTATGTTGTAAAAAGTCATTGTTAAGTATGTAAAAAAAAAAGTGAATGGTCATGTGTGCAGTAGTGGCCCAATGGTTAGTGCTGTTGCCTCACATTAAGAAGGTAGAGGGTTTGAACCCAACTCGTCCCGGACCCCTTCAGTCTCGCCCCCATCCTCCGGGTGCCCCCTCCACTAAAAATATGATCACCAGTCACTTAATGGAAGTCACTCTGGATAATAGTGTCAGTGTGTTAATAATCTGTGATGTGTAAATGTTGAAAAAAGTTTCTAAAAAGTCACAGCATAATGTCAAAAAAATTTTTATAATAAAAAGTCATAGTATGTTGAAACAAGTAAAAGTCATATGCAGCAGGTGGCCCAATGGTTATCACGGTTTCCTCACTGCAAGAAGGTTCAAAACCCAGTTCGTCCTGGACCTCTGTGTGCACTTTACTATTCAACATATTATACTATGACTTTTTTTATACTTTGACATACTGTACTATGACTTTTTTATACTTTTTGACATACTGTACTTTTACTTTTTTTGACATACTGTACTTTGACTTTTTATACTTTGACATACTATGACTTTTTTTATACTTTGACATACTGTACTATGACTTTTTTATACTTTTTGACATACTGTACTTTTACTTTTTTTGACATACTGTACTTTGAATGTTTTAAATACTTTTTCCGACGTACTATAACTGACTTTTCTTTGACATACTATACTTTTTTTTGACATACTATGACTTTCTTTTTTCTACATACTATACTATGACTTTTATACTTTTTGACATACTATAATTGACTGTTTTAATACTGTTTTCTACATGTTATACTTTTACTTTTTTTTTTACTGTTTTCAAGATACTGAACTTTGACTTTTTATGAAGTTTTTGACTTTTAACAACTTTTTTTTTTAAGTAATTTTTATGACTTTCTATGACGTACTACATCAGGAGTTCTTAAAGTTTTGATAACTTGAAATTTTAGGGAGCCATGAAATAAAATAACGCAACGCAAACAAGTTTATAATTCATAGTTTATTTATTGAAACAAAAAACAAAAAAGAACAAGCAGGTAATGATGTGACTTAAGCAAACAGAGGTACAGATAAAAATAATGCATTTGAAAAAGGTCACTTTTTTTTTTTTTAATTATAAAACCCCAAAGATGAATTGAGTGAAAGCACACACACACACACAGACACACACACACACAGACACACACAGACACACACACACACACACACACACACACACACACACACACACACACACACACACACACAGACACACACACACACAGACACACACAGACACACACACACACGATTAGAGATGTTCCGATGTGAATGCTGTAGAACTTTCTTTATCATCCAGTTTGACAGCGAGTCAGAATGGAAAAACAACATAAATAAAACTACTTTAAAGTAGATTTTCTTCAAGGCTAAATTACGTTTTATCAAATCGGTGCATTGACTCCAGTACTTTCCGATACCAGCATTTTAGGCGGTATCGGAGGCTTTTCCGATCTGGTATCGGAACACCTCTAGTCATGATGAGGGATGTTAGCGCCGCTCCAGACCAGTGGTCGTCACGCCTCCCATACGGAATAGGACAGGACAACCCGAGCGCTCAAGGCAGCAAGACACAAATACACGAGTCCAAAGAAAACCTCACAGAGACAGGAAACCAAAACAGGTTTTCAAATCTATTATTTCTCAATAAATCATGATCTCTCTGTACATGATTCTAAGCATGATATCAACAATAACCAGAAGAAAGTATGAAGAGGATTCGAATAATACTATGAGCTGTAGTGTTTTTTTTTTTTGTTTAGCTTGTGATTTGCCACAGCGGCGAAAAGAAGCCTTTGACATCATGGCCACGTTATTTTCTCAACAACTTGGACATCAGCAATTATGGATCATTTATAACCAAACACGACGATCGCTGCAAGTGCTCAGACAACAGAGAACCGATTGGTACTACATGAAGCTCCAACTGAAGCTACAGCTAAACTGCTACGTTTGGGTATTTAAGAGACGTTTTTAGCCCCCCAAAAAAAACACATATCACAGGACCATTTATGTATACTGGGCATGCACGTGTCAGTGTAAACAGGAAGCAGCATGTACACTCCGCCCGGCTGGTGGTAGTTGCTTAAGACTGACAGTGTTGAAAATGGTCTCCGCTCAGTATTGGTAGATTAAATCATACGGTTAACAAGAGGTGTTGTTTCTGCGTCTCCGTTTGTGCCCGTCCAGAGTCCAAAGCAACGCCGGAGTTTTCGAACCTAAAGGTCAGCGGCAGTGTTTCTAAATGTCTCCGTTTTAGGGGCTCGGAAACGCGTTATTATGGAACCCACGCAACTTCCAGGCAAGACCCGCCTTTCAATAGCATTCACACGCTACTATTGGCCAGGCGTCCATGTTTACTGAAGGTAACAGAACCCGATTTGTTCAGGTCCTATCCCCTGACCAATCGGCTATCTTAACCTTAACTTATCGAGGTCAATGCCTAACCCCAACCAATCGGGCTGCTTCATTGCCTAGAAGTTACATGGGATCCATAACAACGGCGAGGTAGCCCTGGTAGTGTGGACGCGAGGCGTAAATGTAGCGAAACATATTGGTTTTTAAACCAAAAAAAAATAGTATAAATGTAGCTTGTGTTGTAATGTTTTTTTTTGGAGCCTGCAACGTGGGAAAGGCGTCAACGGCAAATTTGGCAGACTTGAACTTCCCTCTGGTGTGCGATGATGCCATCAGACAGAGTCCACCTAAAAAGGGTTAGCTCAGAGAAGCTACATGCTAGCCCTGATCTGGCCTCTCACTGTACTGTATGCCCTCCCTGGCTGGCTCCGTCTAGGATGTAGTCTCGTTGTAGGGGCTCGGAAAACACCGCAGTAGCGTGGACACGAGGCGCGAACGTCGCAAAAAGAAGACATTTTTAAACCAAGACGTAGCAGGGTAGATGTAGCCTTAGTTCCCCCATTGTGGATCGACGGGTGCAGCATCAACCAGGAGGGGGAATTTAAACTCCTGTGCAAACAGACCACAAAAGCAAAAGGTCTTTTTGGTCCACAGTCGATCGTACGGGACAGTATATAGCCATCAATATACATTATAATCCAAAGTGGAGGCTTGTTCTCCACTTTAAAAACTGCTCCTGCTTACATTAAGCCTGAGCAGCCGTACACAAGACTTATTCAAGCTCACTGCTATCATTACTCTGGTCTTTGGTGAGACTAAAATTCCTCTCGCACATATGAAGAAGCAACAATACCTGAAACTGATCTCTAATACGGTATCTGGAGAGATAAAAAAAAAAAAAAAGCTTTGATATGTAACTTCTAGGTGTGAATCATTCGTCCTCCGAGACCCTGAACATCTGTCCAGAGGTGCAGAACAAAGCCCAGATGAGCTCTATATATTCTCTAGTTGAGTCTAGGGCTGCACAATAAATCTGATTTTTTTAATTTAAATCGACATTGCAACTTTAACTTGCAATAACAATAAACACATCACGAAAATGATTTTTTGAGTTAGCTGAATCAGTGGAAAACTGCACTTTAAAATGTAACTCATTATTTTTTAAAGGTTTGTGTTCAGTTTAATGTTCAATAAAACAAAGATGGAAATTATTTCCATTCAGGCTTTTTTTATTTATTTAATTTTTTATTTAACAAGCAAAGTGTTGTATTTTAGCAGAATACTGAAAGCAGCAGAACTGAGTTCACTTTAACATCTGTAAATGTATCACAAGTGATCTCGTTACCGCGACGTTCAACAAGGTTATCTCCCGTTCCCTGGTATTGTGCAGCCCTGACTGAGTCGTTCTAAGATAAGTCTCCCCGTCTTCTGCTGCCCGGAGAGAAACAAAGGGATCTGAGAGTGGAAGATGTAGCGGAGGGATGGAAAAAAACGGAGCAAAAGAAAGCCGGTTAGGAGACCTGCAGACGTCTCGCACAGGAACAGAAGGCGATGAGAGAGAAGACCAAAGTGTGAAAAAGGAGGATTCCAAATTGTCTCCTTCCTTCGGCTGGTGTCGGCGGGGCGTCATCATTGCCGAACCTCCACGTAGTTGGCGGGGAAAAGGCCGTAGGCGCCTCTGCACACGCCCCGCCACCAGCCCTCGTCGATCATCTCGATGTTGGTGATGATGTCGTCGGGGTCGAAGGATATCTCGTCGTCGCCGGCTGGGAAACGGGAAGAGATGGATTGGTGACGGAGGATTCATAAATATTACATTTAGCCGACCCTTCTATCCAAAGCCACTTTCAACCTTGAAGGTACAAACTCAGACAGCAACAAGTGCGAGCACATTAGCTTCAAACAAGCCAAACCACAAAGAGACACATGACGGTGCAACTGTACGTTTTTTTCTCCTATTTGCAGCAGAGCTGAAAGGATTAGTCAGATAAACGTGACTTAAATGATTTAAACATGTCAGATCTCTGCTCTGTATTGATCTTGAGATATTGAATATGACATAAAACGTAGTCTCGCATTGCCAGACTTTTCTCCACATTCCGGGCTAGGAGAAAAACATGCTCTGGTTTATTGGCATTTCTTTAAACCAATCACAACCGTCTTTGGTGCCGGACGGAGCCATGGAGATTCTCCTAAATAGTCTCAGGAAGGAACTTGTTTTGGTGGAACATGTGTACGTTCAAAAGTAATTTTAGTCGTGCAACAGAAACCTCAGATTGGACAGATAGTCTAGCTAGCTGTCTGGATTTACCCTGCAGAGATCTGAGGAGCAGTTAACCATAGTCCTCACAAATTCGCCAACGAAGAGCAAGGGGACAAACATCTGGCGTTTCTGGCTGCACCTGAACAATCCAGGAAATGATTTGTTGTGGATTGTTACATGCCAGACAAAGCTCCTGTCTGCATGTGTTTTTCTCTTGTTCTTTCTCTTGCTCACTCTGTTTTCTCTCCAGGTGACTGAGGTGATTGCTTTCCACCTGTGTTTGGAGTTGACCAATCAGCATGCGAGGTGGCAGTCAATAAAAGGACTCCTGAGAAGCAGGACTAGTTTCAAGTTTGATAGACTACATCAAACTTGATGTGTCCTTTCATTCTGTGTCCCGACTGAAACTCCGTTCACAGCTTTGTCTCACCTGCTTGGTAGTCGTACAGGGCCACCGCCGTCAACCCGAGGTCCTCGCCGTACTCGTACTGCTGGCCGTCTGCAAGAGGAAGATGCTTGGTCAGTTAGTATCGTTAGTCCAAGGAAAGAAACAAACAGACTCGGGCTACAAAGACACACACTGTAAACCGTGTTTTTTCTTTTTGGGTCTTTACTACTTGTTGTTTTGGAGGGGGGGGGGGTGAGAGAGTGCCGGGGATTAGCTTCAGTGCGAGTAGAAACAAAGTGTCTCCCGTGTTCTTTCTGACCGTGGTCGGACTGTAGCAGGAAAGGTTAACCCTCTCCTTCATTTCATGTTGTTCACGGAGAAGGAGAACCAGGAAATGAGTATAAGGAAATGTGACGCTACCGAGCCACGGCCGAGCGGACCAATCACAGTTGTTGCCGTCTACGACGTGTAGTTAGAATTCTGGGGAGGTGCACGTCAGGCTACGGCGTGGGGTCTGAATCTACGCGTACCGACGGCGTAGATTCAACGCACACCCATAAGTCAAGTTCCAACAGTCCTGCAATAAATCCTCCTTCATTCAGGTATTAATATTTAGTTTGTGTTGAAACCGTTTGAGGTGTCGATTCAACCGTATGATCATATCATATATATACACACACACACAATCCTGAAACTGCTATATAATAATTGACTTTTAAGAGCTTAAAAGACCACGCGGGTACCCTGTAGTAACATGAAACAGATGAAAGGAGGGTGACCTGCGGCGGCGGCCGTGTCCTCGGGGGTCTGGTAGAGGTCCTCGGGCTCTGCGTCGGGGATCTGCGGCTCCGCCTCGTACAGCGGCTCTCCGTTCTCCTCGGCAGCGTCGTGGGACACGGGGGCTGACTTCTGACAAGGCAAACGTCTTCTGTTTAACGACAACTCCTTCTGCAAAGAGTACTTCTACTTCCAGTAAAATTACATATTTTTTCATGCCAATCAGCTTCAGTGTATTACTTATTTATTAGAGCTGCAAAGATGAATCGATTAGCTGTCAACTATTAAATTAATCGCCAGCTATTTTGATAATCGATTAATCGGTTTGAGTACATTTTTAACAATAGTATGTTTAAAAAAAAAAGAAAAAAAAGTGAATTTTCTGATGTCAGCTTGTTAAATGTGAACATGTTCTAGTGTCTTCTCTCCTCTGTGACAGTAAACTGAATATCTTTGAGTTGTGGACAAAACAAGACATTTGAGGACGTCATCTTGGACTTTGGGAAACACATTTTTTTGACATTTTAGAGACCAAACAACTAATCTATTAATTGAGAAAATAATTGACAGATTAACAGACTATGAAAATAATCGGTAGTTGGAGCACTATTACTTACTTTCGTCTACTAATGCCAGTAAGAGGTTATCTTCAACCCAAAAGAAAATTGGCACCTTTCTTGACAATAAAGTAGCAAGGAAATAATGAAGACTTTATTCTACGTTATTAAGATGTAAATGTCCAGCCATGATTCCATGCAACAGCATTAACACAGAAAAAGGAACGGCTTCTAATTGAGGATTGTAATCGAGGTTGTAGGTTTGCGCTAAATGCAACAATCATCCAATAATGTCTGCCGTTTACTTGCAATTTCAAATCCTTAAATTAGAATAAGAATCACTGATTGATCCGACATGAGAGACAGTATGTTTACATACGAGCTGCTTGTCTAAAAGGGGCTGTACTCTCTACCCATCAGAAGCGCCTGTGACCCGCAGCATCTTTTCTAGGTCTGTCTCTTAGCTGATTGGGTCATTTTTTAGGCTTTTACAAGCTGAATGAATTGTTTCCGAGAAACGTCTGAGCACATCTCTGGTAAACGCAAGATTGAAACTCTTCCTACAGATCTGTTGATTAAATCAACTAATTGATTAGTCGACAAAATCATATGAGTGATACTCCACTAATAATTTCTTTAGTTGAGGACAGCACCATTTTTTTTACCCATTAATTCTCTGCAAAAAAAAAAAAAAAAAAAGACTAAATTATTTTAGTCTCTGTGTTGTGGGCTTAAAGATACAAAGTGGCATATATGGTTTTTTTTCCTTTAGCTATTTAGTTATCTTGCTTCAGTTATTATTAATTATTATTATTATTATTATTATTATTATTATTATTATTATCATCATCATCATCATCATCAGGTGGATTGCATAGATATGTACACAAATAAAAATAAAATAAAAAATGCAATGATATGAGAATTGAGAACTGTACTGTACGGTAATGGATTGTAAATTAAGTGAATTAGTTGCAATAAAAGTATCAACAACAACAACAATACAAAGTGCAACTTTTCAGGTAGAGACCTGCTGTAGAAGGCCCGGCGACTAACCTGGTATGCCGGGGCGGCGGCTGGCTGGACCGGGGGAGTCGGGCTGGGAGTGGGACTGGGACTGGCAGCCGGGACCGGAGAGGGGGCCTTGGCCGTCTCCTCCATCTTACGGCGCGCCTCCTCCTGCTCCTGCTTCTCCTTGGCCTGTCGGCGCGCTCGCTCCTCCTCGGCCCTCTTCCTGTCCTCCTCCTCCTTCTGCTTGGCGATGTTCTCGAAGCGCGCCTTGATGCTTCCTGTGCTGCTGCCAGCTGACGAGCGGAGAAAACATGAAGGAGAATGAAGAGACGATGTGATCAGTAGGGCTGGGTATCCAGCCAATGATTTCCCGGATCAATTTGATTCCGATTCACCAGGTCCCGATCCGATTACATTCTGAGTTTATATCAATTAGGTTAGTGACATTTTACTTAAAATACCAACTGCTTCGATATAAAAGAGATTCTCAGAGAAGTTCTGCTGTAAATTATACAAGCAAGAAGCAACCCTCAAATATTTTGTATAATGCGCCAGGTTAATATTTACATTAAAGAATTGACCCCCCCCCAAAAAAAGTTAGTTTAAAGTACTTTTAACTAATCAGGACTAACATGACAAACAACAGCAGTCGTCGACACAATATAGTGGAACTGTCGACTACAGCCGGAGAGTAGAGGGACCATGAAACAACTATACCAGGGTCAACAATGGAAAACACAGCTGATGTTGAGGAATGCTTACCAGCCTCCACAGGTTTGGTTTTCTGGTAAGCTGGGGCCGGTTTCACCACATCCTCAAAAGTCCCGGCGCTCTGCCAACCAGAGAGAAAGATGGGAGACAGAAGTAACTTATTACACAAAAACTCAAACAAACTAGGGCTGTGCACTTCATGAAATTGTAATGGCGATTTCGATTTTGGCTCCTAACTGTCACAAAAACGATGTAATCGATAGAAAAAACAAAAAACATTACGTTTTACAAATAAACTAAATTTTTTAAACAGGAAAAGTATTACGGGAAATTTCACAGGTCAAAGGGTTTTCACTGTTGATTTTTCACTGTTTTTATGTTCAAAGACAACATCTTTAAACAACTCAATGAGTAATCGTGTTAAACAATCGTGATTTCAATATTGACCAAAACAATTGTTCTTCTTTCTCATAATCGAGCAGCCCTAACACAAACACTCCTTACCTTATCCATACGGTCATTCTGGACACCAAATTTCCCTCCAAATCCTTTAGAATAATCTGGAAACAAACAGGAGATAAAAGGAGTCAGTTTCTGTTTTACATTAGTGGCCCAACCACAGTCAGCATCATCAGAGCCGCTTTTTCAGAGCAGACCTTAAAACAATAACGGGACTGTTTAGTTTGATTCATAATACTTCTTCATTAAACTTTACTGTAGCACACTATTAACGTAGATTAGAAGCTTCTCTGGTCTGCAAATGTTCAGATGAAGCGGACTGTGGCTGGTTTCATAAGAACTGATAAACACAAGAACTGCTGGAATCAAAGGACGGGTTGCTGAGCTCATGCAAACCTGTAGGGGGGAGAAACAAAAAACACTGAATGCAGACAACAGAGGAAACTGATAGAAGGATCTTTTTATAAGCCAGAGAGTTGGGATCAAGCAGCCATCTTGGCTCAATCTCTGCACTGACGATCAGCCATGTATGTCTCTGTATGGTCACAGCAGAAGGTCTTGATAAAATGCACTATGGCCGTACGACATCATGCACAAACGGATGCAGAAGCAGAAACAAACAGCGTCGTGGCAGTGCTAGAAACAGCAGGGGTGGGGATCAGGGAGGTGGAGGTGGTGATCAGGGAGGTGGAGGGCCGAGGTGATATACAGTAAAGGATAAATACTGCTATAGAAATGTGGGACTACACACTAGGGCCGCACAATATATCGTTTTGCTTTTAAATTGTCATCGCAATATCAACTGGCGCAATAAACGCATTCCAAAAGGCCTGTAACAATTATTACATAATCGTCCAATTCTCAATCTTTTTACATTATCACGGTTTCTTTTTAGCTAAGGTCTTAAGGCGCATGACTGGTAATTGTCGATTTTGTTTATTGGTCGGACTATATATTTTTATTGTTATTTAAATTGTTCGTTTTTGGCACTTAAGCCTATACACGTTCTAATGAACAAAAATGTAAAGGGGGGATACAGTAAGAAATAAATAATATGATAATAAAGAGGCATTGTTTTCTTCATAGGCTTTGTTTACATTATCTGGGTCACATGACAGCTATAATTACAAGATGTATCCTGAGATTCATTCAAAACTTTAATTTGTTTAAAAAAATAAATACATGTTTTTAAAATTGACTAAAAAGAGACAATTGTATTGTTCATCGCAATTATTTCCGAGACAATCGTACAGCACCATTTGGAATTGTTCCAGTTCTAACTGCGCCATATTGCAAAAGACACTCAAAGATTTTTTTGTTAGTTGAAAGAAAATATCAGTAGAAAACTGCACTTTAAAATCTAACAGTAATTTTTTTTAGTGGGGCCTTTTATATTCAATTCAATGTTCAATTTGTCACGATCAGTCAAACGACGATCGCCATGCTTGAGCTACGTTACTGGTTTGACTGGTCGTGACCGTTTTCCCAAGATGGCGCCCGCCTGTATACGTGAACGGTACTGTCTTTATAATCTATCTTTTTAATAAACTGTCTGTACACTTACAAAGTTCTCAATGCTTTGGTTTACATGTAGGGACCCTCATTATGCTACAGTGGAAGTGTGGTGATATTTTGAGCCTTGTTAGTGGTGTAGAAATAGAGATTTCTTTTTACTTTACCCTCATGCCCCGACGACTAGCGTTATAAGCTAATCAGCAGTTAGCGCTAAAACTGGTCACATTCGATTAGCATGAAAACATATCCCAGAGAACGGTCGACTCGGTACCCATGTGTTATTAACCCCTAGGTTCATTTTGCGCCGGATTTGTCCTTTAATTATGACCTGGAAGAGAACCTGCACAGACATGTTGTGGGATATTTATTTTAAACTGCATACTGATTAACATCACCTGGCCCAAAATGAAGGGTGTCTGTAGCAGGTAATGATCTGCACAAACTATTTTATTCAGTGCGGGTATTAAAGAATAAATAAAACAAAAATAGCAACAAAAAAAGCTGGGTGGTGTAACAGTGAGGGTTCATGGGAGTTATCTGTGAGGAAAGGAAGGCGTGTCTGTCACTTAAAAGAAAACAGCTGTTACTGGGGATGAGAGGACGGTGCCAAAGAAGGAGTAACAAGCTAGGAGGAGGGTTTTTTTGAGGTGGGGTTGAGGGTTGTGGGTGTGGGGTGTTCGGGGAGTATCTGTGCCTTTCTGAGACTCGTGCTTAGCCAGGCTCTCCTTGTGCTCATAGCCCAGGGCACACTGGTCCTGCTTCTCCTTCTCTACCCCATACTGCCCTCCAAACCCACGCTTATAGTCTGCAACATAACACACACACATATGGACAGACAAACACCAACACACATTACAAACACATATATAAACGTATAAATAGACAAACATATAGAGGCAATGAACCACCGGGCAGGTATTAGGACTGGGTACTAAATTCAATACTTTTTAGACACCGACCGAATTGCCTCTAAAGTATCGAGTATCAAAAAATGCCTTGACATTCAATACCCAATTTTAATTAGGGGTGGGGGAAAAAATCGATACAGCATAGTATCGCGATATTTTTCGTGGCAATACTGTATCGATACACAGACGCCAAGTATCGATCTTTTATGATATATGTGTTGGTCAGTTTGTCTGCTTGACAATCCCCATTTTGCAGCAATACAATTGAAGTGAGATGAACAAACAGAGAAATGTATCTTTTTAGATAAAACAAATGTTGACAAAATTTTCCTTTGGGGACATCATTTGAAACTGGGAAAAATTTGAAGTTGGAAAAAAGGTAATAAATTGCAATATATCGCAGAATATTGCAATATGTTTAAAATCGCAATAATATCGTATCGTGACATAAGTATCGTGATGATATTGTATCGTGAGGCCTCTGGTGATTCCCACCCCTAATTTTAATACCTATGGAGTAAATCTCTTTAGAGTCAGTGAGCCAATAAGCACGCAGCATGCTTCTACCAAGATCTAATAAGGTTTGTGATTGGCTGTAAAGCGTTACACGTCAGAGAAACAACTCTAGTTACACAGAGAGCTCACGTAGTAGGAGCTGAAAAATAAAAAGAGTTGTGCCCTAATGTGTAAAGTTGCGAGTTATTTTTTGTTTAATGAAATTGATATCGAAAAGAGCATAGTTTAGGAACCGGTATCAAAGTCACGGAATTGATATCTAAATTTTCTGAACGATACCCAACCCTAGCAGGTTAGCGGGCATCAGTTCACACTCAGAAATGGAAACTCGAAGGGAAGCCATTAAGATCTTCATTCTATTTCACATAATGTTGATGACAAATTCCTGTGATTAAAATCATTGCCACAGTCTAAAAATGATCATGGTGTGAAAGTCTTTCTGCTGCCGTCAGGTCTGTACAGAAAAATTCCCTCCTCCATCTTTCTCTTCTCGTCTGTACCTGCTTTCTATTTCTGGCTCGATTCTTTACGTGGCCGCTCTCAGGAGAGAAAAATGGTTGTGACATTTAGCGTGCTGGGTGCTTTTCTGCGGATATGTGGTCTTTCAAAACAAGGTCGGCTGACACAATGTCTACCATGCTGAAAAACTGAAGTTGTACTATTTTTAGAGCAGTTACCTTCCTAAGTGGGGCAAGTCTTTATACAGTAAAGACTAAAAACTAGAATCTAAACTTAATACTTTAAAAACAAACATCTAGCTATTTCTTTCTGCTTGTATTGTATGATATGTACATGAAACGGTTTGCTGCTTGACCTCACTCAATGCTAAGGCACATTCAAGTAGAAGGCTGGTACTTAAAAATTAATAAAGGGGCGACCTCTAGCTCAGCCAGTAAGAGCGTGCGCCCTATGAAGGCTGAGTCCTTTGCAGCAGCCCGGGTTCGAGTCCGACCTGCGGCCCTTTGCTATGTGGCATTCCCCATCTCCCTCCTTTCCTGTCCTGTCTATCCACTGTCACTATCAAATAAAGGGAAAAGTCCCAAAACATAATCTTAAAAAAAATAAATATGAAAACAGGCTAAAAATGGCAAGTTGTGCATATTTTTATAGAGCGCACACACCTTCCTTAGTGGGGCCAGATGCTTGTCATCAATAGCTGTGTTTCCATTCAAATGTCAAGCAAATTTTAAGCGAAGAAATGTGAATTAGGCGCATTTCAATCAACTGGTTTGGAGCAAATAAACTCAGCTATGGCGTAGTTTGGTCAGAAGTTGGCGTTCTAGGCTATGCATGGATGTAATCCTCTAGTAAACGGAGTAGAAGTAGAGAAAAAACTGGAGAGGGGTCTTTAATCCCAGATAGTGTCGGCCATGTTTCATGCTGTCTGCCAACAGCGGAAACAGCTGATCAATCATGTGAGTTAAATGTTCGCTACGTCAGAACCTATTCGGCAAATGTGTTGCCATGTCCCATTTAGTGCATCGACTGTTGTTTAGGAGCCAAAAAACACTGAGAGTGTAAAAACGTTTTCCGCGAATGACTAATTTCAATCGAATTTTGCCGTTTCCATACAGCTTTTCTTATGAGATAATCCAAAATGTGCATAAAAAATGTGTTATTGGAAACACAGCTATAGCTTGTGGGGGCTATACATTGGAAGAAGTAACTGGTAAATAAATAGGCTTCAAAAATATAAAAGTGCATTTAGTTGTGTGTTTTACACCCACAGAATTGTATTCAAAATACACAGAATGAGGGTAAAGAGAGACTTTGGCTCATCGGCTAATCTCTGCCCCGGACGAGGTTCAATACTCAATCACAATTTCAGTTTCTTTCATCTCATCTCTTCTCTGAAACGACAATGCCTCCATTGCTGCGAGTTGCAGAAGTACGAACGCGGAGACAAGAGTTTGTGAAGTGATTGGTCAGTTGCTGCATAATATGGCCTTAACTCTCAGATTATGAGTTTGGGAAAGTTAGAAAGTTGCAGATGTATGCAGGCCACAATGTTCGGCCTTCTGAAAGAGGCTTTTCTCAGCTTTTACAATGTCTAATCTGCTCATCTAGAAAGAGAATAAAAGGCTTTTAAGATGCTTGTGATGTTGGTAAGCATGCAACATAACTTTATTTTACTACTGCACTTATTATAAATTGCTCTGAAAGTTAGCACCAGCTAAAGGCCCGACATGCAAATATAAATCTGAGATGTGGTTTCACTTCCTCTATCCGAGCCTTTTTTTTTTTTTTTACCCGCAGATTGAGGAAGTTGTTAACCTTTGAAAGACCACATCCAAATCCACAGCAAAACCACATCAGAGCTGAAAGTGCAGGGCTGAGAAAGAGGAAAAAGTTTCACAATGAATACAAATCGTGTGCTAAACTCAAAGCAGACAACTTGTAAAGTCTGAGGTTTGGTCGATATTTTCCCTGTTCAAAGTTCTAGAAAGAGTCAAAGCAAGGGTTCAATGTGCAACAAGAGAAGCATGTGTGCCTATCAGCTTACTGTGTGTAGAAAACAGTAACAGCTGTCGGAAGATTTTCAACAAAAGTAAATATAAAGACGTACTGAGCAGACTTGTTTAAAAAAAAAAAAAAAAGAACAAAAAAAGAACAAAAACCTTTAAAAAAAAAAAAAAAAAAAAAAAAAAGAAAAAATTCCATTTGGGTATCATTTATAATAGTTTCTATCATCCATCAGCCACTTCATATACATCACTAAATGTGATATATTTACAATAAACTTGTTTATCAAACCTATATCGAGTAGAGTATAACACTGACAAGCTTCAGCTGAAGATGATTAGAGTTTAGCTGGTAGTGAACATTAAAAGGTGCCGTAGGTAGGATTGTGAAGCTCCAGGAATTAGCCCAAAAATGTGAACATCGACAACTTCTCAGTCCCTCCCCCCTTTCTGCTAAAGCCCAAAACAGTCTCCTAAGCCCCTCCTCCCACAAGGGAGAATTAATTTGTGTACATGAGCAGTGATTGACACGCAGTTAGACACCCCGCCTCCCCTGGCCCTGATTGGTGCATCTGAACAGGGAGCGGTGGATTTTTGCAAATTGCACTACAGGCTGTAGGTGGTCCATGTTGTTCTACTGGAACATAGGGTCAGTTTCAGCAAATATGACAGAAAGTTAGTTTTATAAGTCTTACCTACTGCACCTTTAAACCATTAGCTTTGGTCCATAATTCATTTGGCATGATTAGTCTGATAAATGGAAAGATTTGCAGTAGACACTAAGGATACTAGGGCTGCAAATAACAAGTGTTTTCATTGTCGATTATTTTCTCGATTAATGGATTAGTTGTTTGGTCTATAAAATGTCAGAAAATGGACTCAAAGATTTTCAGTTTACTGTCACAGAGGAGAGAAGACAATAGAACATATTCACCTCAAACAAGCTTGAATCATTTATTTTTTAACTTTCTTTCTTAAAAAAGGGACTCAAACAAATAAATCGATTCATCAAAATAGTTTGTGAAGAATTTAGTAGTTGACAATTATTGGATTAGTCTTTGCAGTTTTAAAGGATACAATATTTATGATGGTATGGACATCCCATAGGCGAAAACACTGATTGGCAGTAGGATCCCTTTAGCTGTTTATACTTTCTGACGGTTCCTGCTGGAACTTTGCATGTCTCCTAAAACCCATAGAAACCAAATCAGAACCAGTACCTTTCTGGGACTCGTGAAGCTGTAGTTTCTCCTGGTGGTCCCATCCCAGCGCCGATGCGTCCTGTCTGTCCGTCTGCACGCCAAACTTGCCCCCAAAGCCCTTCACATAGTCTGCAGAAACACATAACGCACACAGAGAAGCAGACATCAACACCCAAACATGTTTCTGAAACCTCATTTTGTCATCTGTTTGAATTACCTGTGTCAGACATGGAACAGTATGAACAATTTTAAGAAGTAAAAAAGAAAACATATATAGGAAAAATGTAATAGAAGAATATCATAGCCATACATTTTAATAAATACATCTACAAAGAATGTTATAAAGACCAACAGCATGTGATATTTAATTAATATAAGCGCTATATGTAGATTCCTTACAGTTAGAGCTGTAACAATTCCAAATGTTGCTCTGCAATTCTCACAAGTCTCAGAAATAATTGCGATTAACAATATATAAACAAAAACAACGGCTCTTTACTATCACAAAACATTTTTTCTGACTGTATCCCCCGTCGTCATTTTTGTTGCCATGAACGTGTTTAGGGTCAAGTGCCAACAACTAACAATTTAAATAATAACAAATATATATATAGTCTTCCAATAATCACTTATATAATTACAATTTGGCATATCTAAACAATATCAACAATTACCAGTCATACGCCTTAAAAGGTGCTCTAAGCGATGTTCGGTAAGCTCACTTCTTGTTGAGGTTCGAAGTATTTTCAAACAAAACGACGGCTAGCTCGCCCCTCCCTCCTTCTCATCCTGTCCCCTCCCTTCCGCGCACTAACCCTCCAACCCCCACCCCCAAATCCTTCTTGACGGTTATTGGCTGAAACGCTGGAACACCGTTTGTTATGTTTGGTGGCGCAGGTTGGCACAGATTGTTTTTGTTGCCGTTTGTGGAGCCTGGGCTGTCTACAGAGACTGCGTTTTTTTTACAGTGTGTTCAGGGGACAGGCAGCTAGCAGATAGTGAGGAGATGTTTTTTTACAGTGTGTTCAGAGGACAGGCAGCTAGCAGATAGTGAGGAGATGTTTTTTTACAGTGTGTTCAGAGGACAGGCAGCTAGCAGATAGTGAGGAGATGTTTTTTTACAGTGTCTTCAGAGGACAGGCAGCTAGCAGATAGTGAGGAGATGTTTTTTTACAGTGTGTTCAGAGGACAGGCAGCTAGCAGATAGTGAGGAGATGTTTTTACAGTGTGTTCAGAGGACAGGCAGCTAGCAGATAGTGAGGAGATGTTTTTTTACAGTGTGTTCAGAGGACAGGCAGCTAGCAGATAGTGAGGAGATGTTTTTTTACAGTGTGTTCAGAGGACAGGCAGCTAGCAGATAGTGAGGAGATGTTTTTTTACAGTGTTGTTACATGTCAGACAAAGCACCTGTCGGCATGTGTCTCTCTTGTTGTTCCTTCTCTTGCTTACTCTGCTTTCTCTCCAGGTGATTGAGATGATTGCTTTCCACCTGTGTTTGGAGTGGACCAATCAGCATGCGAGGTGGAAGTCAATAAAAGGACTCCTGAGAAGCAGGAGCTCAGTCTTGCTCTGCATTGCTGGCTGGTTGCCAGTGTTCCTGTCCTTTATGCTGAGGCTGCTTTGTTATTAAACTTAAGAGTTTTGTGAGGTGGAGGTTGAGGACCGTAGGTAAGTTGGGGTACCCTGTACATTTTTGCACGTAGTTGATCATTGTATAGATACACCAGGCTTAGTGGTTGTTGCCGCCTGTGTAATGTTCTCTTAATCTTTTTGTAGAGAAGCAGGCTAGGTATTTGGTTTGATTTTGTTTTGCTTGTAGAGCTAGTGGTGAGTTAGGCCCTGTTTTGTTATATTGATTCCATTTGTTTGGCACAACCTCCAGGTCCCATCCTCCACCCTCCTGTTGTGAACTATTTCCATGTTTGGAATAAAAAGACCAAATGTTTCACTTTTACACGGACTCTTTCACATTTCATTGATTGTCGTGTTACTGTCCCTGAATCCCTCAGAGGGGTCGTAACAAGTGTGTTCAGGGGACAGGCAGCTAGCAGATAGAGAGGAGATGTTTTTTACAGTGTGTTCAGGGGACAGGCAGCTAGCAGATAGTGAGATGTTTTTTTACAGTGTGTTCAGGGGACAGACAGCTAGCAGATAGTGAGGAGATGTTTGCTGTATGTGACAAAAAAATGTTGTAGCCTAAAAAACACGTGACATTGCTTAGAGCACCTTTAAGACCTTGGCTAATGTTAGCAATTAACGGCGGTTAAACAAACGGCGATTATGTAAAAAAAAAAAAAAATTGACAGACAATTATGTAATCATTACAGGCCTACTTAGTTGATTTAAACAACACTAAATTTATATTGTTTTTTTGCAGGGGAATATTCACTGATGAAAAGCACTGATTGTCCAAAAGGCAAAGAGTAAAAATTAAACATGAAAAAAAACGTGCAAGGTTGTAAACTTAAACTGGAACACGTCTCTGATGTACAGTAAATTATGCTTATTAGGATAAATATCAAACTACTATCATATTATTCTATTTTCATTGTGCCACTTTAAGTAAATCATGTCAGTGGAGCAGCTGCATGATGTGAATGTTCAGAAACACATTTCAAGCAGTTCATGTGTGCAGAACTAAAAGCCTTTTGCGCAGGCTGTTTTAAAACCGGTGCATTGAAATGGCTGGCCCTGTTATCAGAGCACATGACCCAGTTATCAGCCTGCGCCACATATGCAAACACAGCCCGGTGCATTGTGGGAAATACTTGAGGTCACCTACGCCTTCCGACACCAGCCCGTATCTGGAACGAGGCAGTAAAGACTGCACAGGTGTGTCAGACAGGCGGCTACAGGAAAAGCTGCCCTGCTGTGTTGCAACCAACAGTCCAGACAAGTCGGGACAGACATGAGGGTGGGACTCATTCAGGCCCTCGGGATACTTAAACTTACTGAAAACACATGGATCAAAACAAACTGCAAGCAAAAATGCTGATAACTATTGGTTAGTACGTTGTTTTTAATCACAGAGTATATCTCAATGAGAGCTGCAAATATGAATTGATTAGTTGTCAACTGTTATATTAATCGCCAACTATTTTGATAAATCAAAATCAGTTTGTCATTTTCTTTAAGTAAAAAAAAGTTACGATTCTGTCAGCTTGTTAAATGTGAACATGTTCTAGTGTCTTCTCTCCTCTGTGACAGGAAACTGAATCTTTGAGTTGACAAAACAAGACATTTGAGGACGTCAAACAACTAATCGTTTAATCAAAAAAATCTAATCGATTAATCCTCGATGAAAATAACCGTTAGTTGCAGCCCTAACCTCAATAAACAGACATGATATACTATATGGGAATATTACTACATGAAAACAGAGGGCCAACTGTTTACTGTCTATTATTATTATTATTATTATCATCATCATCATCATCACACTGGCATTAAGATGGATTTACTCTAGTTTGACCATATCTAAAATGAATTCATCTTTGTCGATTATTTTCTGGATGAATGGATGAGTTGTTTGGTCTCTAAAATGTCAGAAAATGGTGAAAAATGTGGATCAGTGTTTTCCAAAGCCCAAGATGACTTCCTCAAATGTCTAGTTTTGTCCTCAACTCAAAGATATTCAGTTTACTGTCCCAGAGGAGAGAAATATAATAGAATATATTCACATTTAAGGAGCTGACATCAGAAGTTTTTCATAAAAAATTACTCAAACCGATTAATTCTCAGAATAGTTGCAGATTAATTTCATAGTTGACAACTGATGGATTCATCTGTGAATCTCTACGTCACTACATGACCAATGTGTTTCTCATATCAAGCGGGGGGGTTGTTGTGATGATACCAACCTTTCTGTGACTCGTGCCTCTCAGTTTTGCCCTGGTACTCAAAGCCCATAGCACTCTTGTCCACCTTGTCGGTCTCAACACCAAACTTGCCGCCAAAGCCCTTGGTGTAATCTGCCGGTGGCCAGAGCAGAGGAGGGGGAGACAGGGGAGACATCCAAAGTTAAGACAGGAAGAGGTGGAGCATTGCACACAAGTCTTTCAGCAGCAAGTAGTTCTCATGAGATTTGACTTTGGTGTAAATCAACAGTATTTTTCCACTCAGTACAGCTTATTTAAGATATCATGGCAATATGTTTTTTTTAGTCTCTTCCTGTCAGTGTCAATTTTACATACAAGACATAAACAGGGAGCATATTTCAGTTGTGTATCTGCAATTTTAAGAAGAGAAAGACTAAGTGAACTGGTTGAAAAACCGACAGGGGCATGTTTAAAAGGAAAAAGTATACCAAATTAAAATATCCCAATCCCCCCTGGAAAACCAGCTTGGTCATACCCAGGCCACAGACCAGCAACAGACGAGAGGGTGCTGGTACTGTATGTGCCAATCACCTGAAATCTGAGATGAGGAGGGAGGAACACATTAAAAGAAGACAGCATTTCAGAAAGGAAATGGCCACCTACGTCCATTAGACTCCCATGTTCTTAAGTCCTCTGAGGCAGGTGTACTGTGTGCCATATCTTAAAACACTATAATAAGAATCATGTATTATTTGGCACTTGGGAAAAGCAAACATCACATCACACATGCAACTGAGAAAGCTAAAAAGGAAAACAAAGCCTTTGTTTGTAACATTATATAAGCAAGCAAAGGCTGAGGAATGGAGGAAGAGGAAGAAATGCAAAATAACACGTTTTGTCAGGACCAACGTGGAGCTGTGCTCGCTGAGTTTGGCCAAGTTGTTTGCGTGTGTGTGTGGGTGTGCGTTAGTGTGTATCCATCAGCCATATTTTCTCCACACCTCTCCGGGTTAATGGGAAGGCCGCACGGCAGGAAATCTTCACAAACCTTTCTGGGAATCATGTTTCTCGGTTTTGCCCTGGTAATCGAAGCCCACTGCGCTCTCGTCGACACGATCTGCCTGCACGCCGTATCGCCCCCCAAACCCAGTGGTGTAGTCTACACAGCAAAGCAAGGGAGGGGGGAGGGGGGCAAGGGTCAAAGGTCAGCGTGAAGCAGCATGGAAGCAGTGGTCATGAAGCAGCCCAATTCCAAATTCCTCATTAACATTTACCGGCAGTGGCCGGTGCTAAGACAGAAACACTTCAGACATATTCGCTGCCTTCATTATCACACATCACATGTTTTTAAAATCCACTTCCTTGAAGGAGACTTAGACTATGACTACTACCTGCTCGTAGTGAAAACTGTGAGTACGTTTACATGCACACTAATATTCTGAATATGATAATATTCAGAATTAGATACAGTTCATGTAAACAGCATATTCCGTTTGGATATTTTGAATAAGGCCTTTTTTTCCAAATTTTGCATTTTCCAAGTAAGACTTGTGGGATATGCCGGTATTATTCATGTTTTACAAGCATTCCTTGGAAATGTATGCAACGCATTCATAATCTGTGTCTCAATCAGTGCTTTTACAGCAGTTAGCGACAGTTTACGGCCTCTTGCCCGTTTACGGCTCTGTGCGTTGCCACGGTTGTTGGACACAAACGAACCAGCCAACAGTTTGCAGGGCTGCGGTAGAGATGCGTGCCAAAAAGAAATGAGAAACGCAACTACTTTTAAACATTATGAAAGAATCGGATATCAAGAGGTTTTTGGATATGCGCAAACATGGCACCGCCGACTTTTTCAAGAAGCTGGTTGAAGGTATGAAAGAGGGAGGCCGTGTTTGCACAAGTCCCCCACCACTGGAAAACTTTGAAAAAGAAAATAAATGTTCTTTTTTTTACACGACTGCAAGTAAACGGGAATATAAGTGGAATTTTCACTTTCATTAGCCATATAAACAGCTTAGTCGGAATATTGTCTCGCCGAAAAACTATGCGCATGTAAACAGTAGTCAGTGACACTACTGAGGAACTGTTGGAATTGGGCAGATGTTCTGCACGTCTGTGCAGGGGATGAATGCAACACAAGGTGATGACAGTATGGGGTCATGCAGTCTTAAAATACTAAAAGCTAAGAAGCCAGAGGGGACTCCCAGGGCACTGGGGTCACTGTAACGCTGTACACAGTGCAGTGCAAAGTAGCTTCATGAGTAGTTGTGTTTTGGCTCTATTCCAGCACATTGAACCTCAAATGTCACAGTGACTTATTAAAGGCTTAAGCTTTAATCTTGGGTTTACGTCTTTATCTGATCAATGGAGCTCAACAGTGTGGTTCCGGAAGTACAAGTCTCATTCGGTTTCTCCACAAGGATGTCTCAAAGTCCTTTAACCCTTGTGTTGTCTTCCTGACGACCATGAAAAAATAATCACTTTTTTGTAACGTTTTAATAGCTTTTTCAGATTTTTGGTCACTTTTCCCCAATGTTTGTCAATTTTTCCTACGT
The DNA here is from genome assembly GCF_010015445.1 of Perca fluviatilis. NCBI lineage: Eukaryota > Metazoa > Chordata > Actinopteri > Perciformes > Percidae > Perca > Perca fluviatilis. The sequence continues at coordinate 42,984,022 of NC_053114.1, read as the reverse complement.
TGGATGTTTTCTTCCGGTGTTTTGAAGTTTTTATTCGATAATTTTGGCACTTATTTTAACGTCCCATATTTCGGATATAAAAAAAAAAACATTGAAAACGGTTCAAATTTGACCCGAGGACGACATGAGGGTTGAATGTCTAAACAATCCAAGGGAGACTGACCACTACTGCTGCTACTACTACTAAAGTCTATGATCGTTTATGTACCTTTGCCTTTTTTTTGCCGTTTTTCAAGTTGTTCTTTTGCGCCGCATCAAATGTTTTATGGTCACGATCCCTCTTGTAGCTGGTTGGCTCGGTTCCAGGCTTAAAACTCTTTAAATAACTATTTAATTAAATGCCAAAGGAGATATTGAACAGGGAAAATCTTACGGAACCGGAGCCCTTCAAAAATGGGCGGTGACTGTTGAGCTCCATTTACATCCTCCCAAAGAGATAAAAAGGGCTACAATTTGACACGGTTTACCTAATATGTTTGTTAAAACCCTCACAATACCTTTAAAGCAACTTGTGCAGAAGTACAGAGCCACGGAAATAAAAAATATCACTCAGAATATTTACAAACTGCAATGTAACTTATAATATGCCAGTAAAACAAATAGAAAACAACACCATGAACATATTTTGGTCTGTCTGTACAAAAGCAGAGATCAAGCAGCTTCTGATCAGCACAACAGGAGTACACGTGGTACAGCTGGCCATCAGCCAGATGCTCATCAGACTGTGTTAGTGGCTGGAAACTCTGTCTCCCTCAGGCAATTTAGAAAACTAATGCTGTTAGCAAAACCTAACCGGCTGATAAAAAGTAATAAGCAAAGGCTCAGATCAGATACAGGGATCTATTTGGAGAAGTCTGTCAAACTAAACTACAGGTGATCTGGAGCTCAAGTAGACGTGCAAAAAGACAAGTTGAGACATCACCTTTCTGCGAAGCATGTTTCTCCGTCTTCCCGGCATACTCAAACCCAACAGCTGACTAGAATGAGAGAGGAAGAAGAAACAATTATTCAACTGACTACTTACACCCCCCCCAATGATAAACTGCAAGGTGAGTTTGAATAAAACACAATGTAACAATGACAGACAAAAATATCAGTTTTTATATTAAATGCATTGCAGAACTAGTTCTACTTTTAGCAAAGTAGACACTGTGGTGCATAAGGGCGCGTACAGACCAAAGAAAGCCATCCGGCTATTGGCCGCAGGCTTGAGCAGCGGTGGGCGTGTCACTGAAATGGCCCATTTGTGTGGCGTCCTGTTGTGTTATTTAACCCCCAATGTAGTAGCACAAGTAGACTTCATATTTCACAATTAGGGTTTTCCGTCAGATCGTTTATAGATCTCGACGTCCGCACTTGAAGGCAGCTTAATTTCACGGAGAAAGAGAGAAAAGAAAAGAGACGAAGCGGCTGTGCTTTGTTGCAGGAAATACTCAGCTGTTACACAGACTGCCGGGCAGTTCAGTGCCTGTGTTTGATGTTTTTTAACTTTTTTGTTGCAGCGATAGAGGCAGTGATGTTTCCCGTTTCCTGTACAGGACCCTCAAAACAGACTGACAAGTCTGATCGCAGGTTACAAGACCGGCCACTGCAGCATGATGTCAGGTTGGGGTGGGGGGTCCCCACCTCCTCAGCCTGAGCGAACAACCTAGCTAAGACCTGCGCTTTCGCCGGATTGTCTGACAACCGCCTGACTGTATGTGAACGCAGCCAAACAGTGCAATTACTTTTGATTTTAAATCTAAAAGTGGGCTTTCGACAGCTTTAACAGAAGGCACGCAATTATTATATAATTGTCAAATTTTTTTTACAAATAAAGCTGAGACAATTAATCGTGGAGCTAAATTCGGAATTGTTACAGCTCTACACTCAGTCTCAGTACATCAAATGATGTTATGGAATACTGTAATTAACTGTTGCTGTGATCCAGAAAACTAATCAAACCTTAAAGCGGGTTCACCTTAAAACAATACACTACTGATTAGAACATTTCCTGGCACTGTCTTAGCCCAAGTGTGTTTTTTATTTATTAGATATTTTTAGGTTTTGTCCACGTCAGATGTTGGATTGTCATTGTCATTTCTGCAGTATTGTCATTTTTTGTATTGTCACTGTCAATTTCTGTCAGTCTTTTCTGCAGTATTATCTATCTTTATGTTTACCGGTTTGTCTGTGGTGTCTATGTTTTTAGAGAATATGTTGTGACAAGGGCGCGTAATGAATGACCACATGAATTTCCCCTTGTGGGATAATAAAGTTCAGCTTGTTTTGTTTTCTTGAGAGGAAGCCTGCCATTTTACAAATATTCAAAAATCATGCTTGAAATCAAGGAGATGTTGTCAGCCACAGGAAATACCTGGTCAACGCGGTCAGCCTGCACTCCAAACTTCCCTCCAAAGCCCTTGGAGGTATCCGTCTGGGAGCAGTGCTTGGACAACTTGCTCTGGTAGTCATGACCCACAGCAGACTGTGAAGAAACATAAAAAAAGGACACAATTTCAAAAATGAGGACAATAAGAGAACATTTGAGGGAGGGGAGGGGTCATGAAAAGAGCAGTACAGCTGGAAACTGCCGCCAGCGGTTTCAAGCGGTGACATCTGACTCATCACTCACACAGTGTGGTGTAAACAGTGCTCGGTCATCACATTCATGCTGCAATGACCACACAGCCCAGAGAGAGAAAGAGAGAAACGGTGAGGACGGCCAGAGATGCTTGCCAGGAAAGATTATCGAGTGTGAAACTGACTCGGCCTGTTCACACAAACACACAGGCTGAGACGAACATTTGAGAAACTGGTGCAGAGGCTCAAAGGACTCTGAGCTTGTTTAAATTTGTGGAAATTAAATTGGCTTCTTAGGTTTTTATTAAAAGTCTGCTTTGAAAATATGAAAAGCTAAAAAATGGTAGATTTTTCTGTAATACAAACCAGGATCTAGCTTTAGCTGCAGGAAGGGCTACAACTAGAAAAGTAGTTTCATCCTTCAAAGAAAAACTGTGCGAGAAATACAACCGGCATCATGAGATTTCATCTGTCTAGCTATTTTCAACTCACACTTATTGAACTGTAGTGCAGCTGCACACAGGCAACATATTCAGAATAAAGTGAAAAAAAAAAGGTAAATTAGGGCAAAAATCATTGTACGGATTGACCTGTGGTTTGTGTTGGTGGCACCACCTCCACTGTGGTGATGCACCGCTACACACTTCATTGATCCAAAGATCGAGTTACAGTCAACAATGTGAGCTACAGTCTAACTGAAACCAGAGAGAGACGTGTTTGACTGCATGCGTTACATTTTATTTAGTCCACACACACACACACACACACACACACACACACACACACACACACACACACACACACACACACACACACACACACACACACACACACACACACACACACACACACACACACGTTCGGTGCCGCCAGAAATTCCGCCTAATGTCTCTCATTTTGGCCGGACGTCCCCTTACTCTCTCTGTGTTGGCGTTCTAACCTCCGGTGGATTTGTGAGGACTATGGTTAACTGCTCCTCAGATCTCTGCAGGGTAAATCCAGACAGCTAGCTAGACTATCTGTCCAATCAGAGTTTTCTGTTGCACGACTAAAACTACTTTTGAACGTACACATGTTCCACCAAAACAAGTTCCTTCCCGAGGCTATTTAGCAGAGGCTCCGTGGCTCCGTCCGGCACTTAGCACCGCCCAAGACAATTGCGATTGGTTTAAAGAAATGCCAATAAACCAGAGCACGTTTTTCTCCCATGCCGTAATGGTGTGTGGACTAGCCAGACCCTCCTCCGCAGCGCTGTGGAGGAAGGTCTGGCAATGCAAGACTACATTTGCTTAAACTGAACCGATGACATAGAGACTCACTGCAAAATGATTTCCTGCTTGACAAGGATATGAGAATATGGTGAAATACTTTGATTTTGAAGCTCAGGCTGGTTGAGAAAATGGGTTCTTTTCAGGTCTTAGTGGGCAAGCACTCTCTGTGAGCCTGCAATTTTCACGCGTGATCTCTGCCGTGAGGTAGGGTGGATGGTCCACATGAAAAACTACATTTCAAATGGCGGACCTCAGTAACGCGTCTATGCGCCCTGTCGGTGTAGCCAACAAGCAACCGACAGCTGCAGCCGGAGGAGACGGTAAAGAAGAGCGCGACGTTCGGTTGTTTGAGCTGGACAGAGGGATCGGATCTCAAAGTGGACACTGGAGACACATTTTATTGCCAGGTGTAAATGATGCGTAAATGACTTATAACGATTGTTGTGATCTTAGTAAGGGAGTAAAAATCTAACGCCCCATGCAAAACCTTTAAACATTTTAAAGTTCTCTACCTTGGAAACAAATTGACAAAACAAATCACTCCTAAAAGGGCTATTTAGTAGCAGATTGAGATCCATCTGCTGATGAAAGCTCCAGAACGGCTACTAAATGGACCTTTGGGTGAGATCGTTTGGTCAACTTCAATATCACTTTTGCGCAGTCACCACTTTATCCTGCAACGCAGCGATAAATCTGGGACACGGCTCTTTTGAAAGGGCAAAACGTGCACGTGAAAGCAAAAAAACAAGTCCGTTCAAGCTTCACCTGTGAGCTTAAGTCTTGTGGTCCCTCTTACCTTGTCCATACGGTCCTGCTGCACTCCAAATTTTCCTCCATATCCATGCGAGGCCTTGGGCATTTTGTCCAACTCCTTCTTCTTCAAGCTGGTGTGCTCCGTCGACACGGTGTCGCGCAGCTTGTGGATACTAAACCACGGAAGGAAAGAGTTAGGAGACACATTCCGGGGCTTGTAACACTGCATTTAATCAGGGGCGGAGCGGGCGAGGCTGACTTCCAGGGCTCCAGCGCCAAATGTTTTATCAAACGATCTTTTAGGTTTGTCAAGAAATCTAATATAATCGAGCGAATGTTCTCATGTTGGCCTAATATTCAATTCAGAGTATTTAAAAGGTAGAGCTGGGCAATATGGAGAAAATCAAATATCCAAATATATTTGACCAAATACCTCGATATCAATATTGTGGCGATATTGTAGGGTTGACAATCGGTGCTTTCACAAAATATTTACACAATGACATTTTTGATAAATAGTCATCAGTTATGTTGATATAACTATGTGGGTAAAGGCAAATAATAGAACAGCTAGAACAGTCTAGTGTGTTCAGAAAAGTACATCACTCTACTGTAATGCAGCCTTTAAAACCAGGAAAAGACAACACTTATGTCATATCAGGATATTACGATATCTAGCCCAGCCCTAATTTAAGGCCACATTTACTTGGCACTGTTGAGGATCCTCGATTTGCAATTAGAGCAGCCCAGATAATCATGGCAATTTGACTCAAATGCAGCAGATTTATCAGCTAAACATTTTTTTTGTGAACTCTACTCCAGCATAGTATAACAAAAATTGGTTTCAAGATTAGTAATGCTGTTCGTGCCAAATTCCTACCTATGTTGTTCCTCAATAAAAAGGAACATAAGACAATGTTTGCCTCTTTTTAGGTGGCAGGAGTGAAAATGAGTCATCCTAAACATGTGTTGTGTCCTGGCTTCAAAATGATGAAAACAGTTGGATAGAAGGATTTGATACAAATCGGGATGTTGGCTCTACAGGAGGATGCTTTTCCCCAAATGATGTAGAGACTTTTAGGCATTCTCTTATCAAATAGCTTGAAAAGTACTGAAACGCTGCCGTATATGGGGTAAAAAAAAAAAATCTCCACTGGGAAGCTTGCCCCCGGACTTCTGCTGTATGAAGATTTGTGTGGGGCCAAATGTTGTAAACAAACCGCCCAAACCTTCACACAGCAGAAGTCCGGGGGCATGCATTTAATACCTAAGGAAGAATGATTTGCTTCCTCACTCTATGTGCTCCTGATGTCCTGAGCCCTCCACCGTTTTGGCCCCCCAGCGCTGCTCCGTCTCCGACACGTCATTCTAGAAATCGTTGGCAAGGGCAAAAAAAAAAAAAATGGTGGTGAGAAAGGTGAAGCACGTGTGGAGTGAGGAGAACTAAACGGGGGAAATGGAGGGAGGAAGCTACCTCAAAGTCGGGGTCAGTCTCCCAGTCGTCCCCTTCTTCATTTACAGCCACGTTGACTGACTGTCCTGCTGCTGCCTTCCACATCTTTACTGCAACACACACTGAAAAACAGAGAATAAATACTTAATCATACCGACAGAGAGACCAGATTCAAAGTGCGTGTCTTAGATTTTTTTCCGAACTTTACAAAAAATCTCTGCAGTAAATACTCCAAACATAAGGTCCAACACCTTATGTTTGGAGTATTTACTGCAGTTTTGTATCCCAAAGATTGAGATTTTTCAAATAGAGCTGGAAAAGTTGTTGATTATTAATTCGTCAAATGTAGACAATAACAATTTTTCTATTTTATTATAAAGTTATTATTCATTTAATTCATTTATCAAATTGAAAACTACCACCATTTCTTTTATTAAAATTTTTTTATTTTTTTTTTTTTTTTTTTTTTTTTTTTTTTTTTTTTTTTTTTAAAAAAAAAAAAATATTTAAAAAAAAAAAAAAAAAATTAATTTTTTTTTTTTATTTTTTTTCTCTGAATCTCCAATTTACAGAGATTTAGAATTTTTTTTTTTTTTTTTTTTTTTTTTTTTCTTTTTTTTTTTTTTTTTTTTAATTAAAAAAAAATTAAAAAAAAAAAAAAAGAAAAAAAAATTTTTTTTTATTTTTTTTTTTTTAACTATTTTAAAGTTTTTTTTTTTTTTTAAATGACAAAAAAAAGAGAAAAAAAAAAAAAAAAAAAGTTCCATCAGAACCTCTCAGAGTATCGTTCTGTTCAACCAACATTCCTAAACCCAAATATATTTCATTCACAATGACATTACACAGAGAAAAGTTCTCACATTTGAGAAGCTGAAAGAAGGGAATGTTTGGCATCTTTGCTTGAAAATTTCTTGAACAATTAGTCAACTAATAACATAGTTGCAAATTAATTTTCTGTTAATTGACCCGACTAATTATTCTACGGCGAATATGAACAGGGGGAATGATTTCAGGTTTAATTTACTCAATATACAGAAGGCCATGCCTGACACCATAACATCATTTAAATCCTTCCTAAAAACCCACCTGTTGAAACTGGCACTAACTCACTATAACTTATAATAATTTATGAAATGCACCGATTCCCTTTTCCACAACCATATTTTTACACAACCGTACTGTTTAAAACCAGTGTCACATTTGTCTCTTGTTCCGTCATGGTTTTGTCTTTTTCATTGCCTCTCTTGCCGTTTTATCATGTTTTAACATTATGTATTATTATTGTGTGAGTAATGTCTTATTATAGACCATTTTTCACAATGAAATGCCTTAGAGCAAGACACTGAATCTCCACCAGCTCATATTTGCCAAATCATGTTATCTCGCCAAACTTAAGAGTTGATCAGACAGCTGATTCAGAAAGACCTAGAAAGTGGATCACATCACTCCAGTTCGGAGGTCTTTACATTGGCTTCCTGTCTGTCAAAGAATAGATTTCAGAATATAAATGTTGGTTTATAACAGAGCTGCAAAGATTAATAGATTTGTTGTCAACTAGTAAATTAATTTGCACCTATTTTTATAATCGATTAATCTGTTTTGGGGATAGTGATTTCGGGAAAAAAATCATTTCACGTTAAACAAAAGGATCTTACCATTTAACAAAAAGGTCTATCTCTGAAGGGATCCTTTCCATAATGTTGTCAGACACTTAGAATAATAATCTGAGCCTGTCAGCGGCAAAAACAGAACTTTTAGAGGACGGAAATTGAAGATGCGCAATTGCCCTTTAACGTTACAACACTGAAGCTTGTTTCTTGCTTAATACCGGACCAGTTTCAAGAATAGCTGTTCCCGTCAGTCACTTAGACCCAAAAACATGGGAAAACAGACTCCAGGTTGCAGCTCTACCATTACTGAAAATGTGCTTTATAAAGCCAACCTACTGCTGCCTTACCTGCATTGTAACTGATAAGCTGCAGAGCTACATGATGAATAAGTTAGGGCTGCACGATATTGACAAAATGTGATATTGCGATATCAATTATGACTATTGCGATATCAATTATGAATATTGTTTGTTTTAAAAGATTTAATTTTTTATATTTTAATACTCTTTAAAATGCTGAAAGTGTGGAAATAGATGCGGGATGGGATTACTTTTGGCCGCTAAAGTTTCCTCTTTTTAGTTTTCTCTGTTATTTCGTCTTCTCCCTGAGCAACAGTCATTTTCTTACTTTTGTGTTCTTTCTTTTGCCCCACTCACTCCCTTCGCTCTCTCTTTAGGCCCTTTCTTTTCTTTCCTTTCTCGGATTCGTTCCGTTTTTGTTGTCTCTATCCACTTCTTCACTTACACTCACTCTGTCGAAATATGCACACACGTCACATGGTACGCTCCACAGGGTTTGTCACGTAGTAAGATTTGTGCGAGTGGCACGGTAATTATATTATAATCATTACAGCATTTCAAGCTCTAAAATCAAACACAACTAAGCCACACAGCCAACGGACGGCACGCATCGCTGCACAAAACAAAAAAATATTGCATACTTATCGCAACACTTTCGATATAATATTGCGCATCGTGATATCGCGATAACAATACTGTGTCGATATATCATGCACCCCTATAATAAGTGTGTTAGTTTGTCTGGTTCTGGGTGATCTCAAGTCACCTGGCATCCAAAAGCTTTCTGTACTAAATCCCAATAACTGACTCAGCACAATGTGGGCAATCAGCATCTGTGTTGAATCAAGAGGCTGCAGGAGACGTGGCTCCATTCACCTCCGGAGGGAGAACCAGGGGGGGGGGGGGACGTCCCCAGACCAGGAAGCAGCCTGGCGAGTCCAAACTTTCTGTGTGGCAGTTACTCTAGCTACATGACAGGGGTATCTCCCACAACACAGCCACACCCAAAAGCCAACATGTTTAGTCTTTCTGACCAGGCCTGGTGAATAAAAGTGCAAGAAGGTGTTGACTGTGAGGTGTAAATAAAGTCTGGATAACTGAGAGTAGCTGGAAGAATTAACGTTGCGTTAGACTGATGCATTAACGTCTTTTTCCCCCGTGTGGTAGGGACACAAATTAACTCGTTTAACGTTACCATAGCTTAAGTTAATCTCGGTTAGTTGGCTTCAACCAAAGTGGGTCAGGCCACATAAAACAAATACTATCATTCCCATAGATGTACGTATGTTTACCTTATTTAAACGCAGTTAATTAAGCATTCGTGGTGTTTTTTTTTCCTGCACACATCGACTCAGTGGGAACACTGACACATTTGTCTGTGTATCGGCTTCTTTTTTTAACGGTTATAACGTTAACCAGCAGACAAGCTTTGGAAACACCTCGTTAATGGTTATGTCGACACATAGGGATTCAACGTTAAGTGAAGAGCAGCAGTCAAATGTGTTTAATTTAGCTCCAAAACCGGGATAACGTTACTAGTGGTAGCTGTGTGTGTCTGTGGTATTTCCTGTTCCAGATTTCCCCTTAGTTTAGCTAGCTAGCTGGCTAAAGCTAGCGTTACCAAGCCAACTGGAATTAGCTCCGTGAGGTTTTCACAGGTAACGTTAGACATTTTAATATCCTCCTTGTAAATTGTTAATACTCACCGTCTACGGCACAGGTAGCTCCGACCAGAGTCTAAACTAATCTTTAAAAGAAATCCCCCTGGTGGATGTAGCTAGTCCGTTCACACCTGAAGCGCTGATGGAGAAACAGTAATGTTCTCGCGGCTCTTCCGGCTCTCCCAGTATCCCGTTCTTTGCCAGTGCTGACGTCACAAATGGGCGGGGATGTACATTTTTGGATTTTATTATTCATTTATTTTTAAAGATAATTTTTTTTTGGCATTTTAGGCCTTCATTTGTATAGGACAGCTTAGACTTGAAAGTGGAGAGAGAGGGGGAATTACATGCAGAAAAGGGCCGCAGACCGGAGTCGAACCCGCGGCCACTGCGTCGAGGAACACACCTCTATATATGGGCACCTGCTCTACCAGGTGACCTAACCAGGCGTCCCATTTTTGGATTTTGATGTCAAAAAATTCATTTGATTTCTCCTTTAATCAGTATAGTTTCTGCTAAATTGATTGAAATGTTGCTGCCTATTTAGTTTAGTTTTCAATATTTACTTCTGATCTGATTTGGAAAGCCAGTCTCAGTGGTGTAATTGGACTGTAAAAACACAAGGGACAGAGATGTAAATAAATACAGGAGTTTATCATTTCAGCGTAGCTGATAAAGTATGATATTCTGTGTTGCATGTATTCGTTGTATACATTTTTTCTATTTGTTTATTGACCTGTAACAGAGCTAAATAAAATCTGACTAATACAGTATACGTAATTCAGTTTCACAACTTTTAATCTTACAATTACAATATTATTAATATATGACCATTGCACTGAACTTGCACTAGGCTATATTTACATTTAAATCTTAAATCTCAGACTATACTGATATTGCACTATTCCTTCCCTCTCTTCAATTATTGTAGATTTCTTGTAAATTATATTGTATTGTTATACTGTATACTAACAGTATTTTTTTAAATATATATTTCTTACTGTCCTTTCTGTTTTTATTCTTTACATGTTAAGTGAGTGTTGTAGTTTGAGAGCAAAGATTAACCGGAGTCAAAATCCTTGTTTGTTTATGCAAACCTGGCCAATACATTTTATTTGGCCAGGTCAAGTCATAGGACTTTTAAGAGAACTTGATACAAATGTATATAACTGGAATTACCGCCTGAGCGTTAAATGCCTCCAGTTACCAGTTAAGTTGCAGTATATGTAGTGAAGACTTTAAAGGAATTTAATAAAAGGTATGAAGTGTATTTTTGGCTGGACGTGGATGCTTATGTCACCTTTTGTATATAAAATGTCATCAATTCATGTTATTAGACATTTGTGTGAACTAATTAGCGAATATATTCTTGAGATATGACCCAAAATGTGTTTTTGTGAGAAGACCTTTCACCACCAAAATCTAATCAATTCATCCTGGAGTCCAAGTGGACATTTTTGCCAAATTTCAAGAAATTCCCTCCAGGAGTTCCTGAGATATCACGTTCACATGAAAAGGGGCGTGAGGGCTTTAAATGGGTACTGTAATGTTCCTGGAAAGAACAATACAATTTGGTACCAATTATAGGCAAGTACAGAATGCAATCAAATTCTGTAAATATTAGACACGTTTCACATTGTTTTTTTTTTAACCTTTATTTATCCAGGTAAGTCGATTGAGAACAACTTCTCACCTGTAACATTCACACCGTTCCACATTCATACCTGGAAGCTGCCCAGTACAACCACAGTCTGATCTGCTGGCCACTGAGCCTTGCTCAAGGGCACCTCAGTGGTTTCCCCAGATTTGTTTTTATCCTGCCGGTCTGGTGGATTGAACCAGCGGCCTGCCGGTCACACGCTCGCTTCTTAAACCTTTAGGCTACCGCTGCCTTTTAGCAGTGCAATGACTAAAACTCTAGTTCTACTAGCAATTAACTGGACACTTTATTTGAACTGAATTGACTGACCAATGTCTCCATTTTCCTTATAATTAACACCAAATTAGTTACTTCCAGGAACCTTCTGGGAAATTATTCAAAAAAATAATATAAAGCATTCCTGACCGTTATAACAAACAGTACTCATCATGGCAACAGACAATAAGATGCTGCCTAATGCTCATTCTCAAGCCCACGACGGACATGACATGGGATGCAGTCACACCCAAAAGAATTTAAGTGGGCTGTCCGAGAAAGCCAACAGGAAACCAAAAGTAGGACAGGAAAGAGGCAAGATATTCTCAGAAGACTGAGTCTTTAGTCTTTTTTTATCTGCAGTGGAAAATGAGTTTCAGTATTTTATTGAAAGTAAGCAATAAATAATATTGTGATAAAAATAGTTTATAAGTACTCAGACTGTACATCATTGTTACAAGATCAAAAGACTCAATGGAAAGAGCAGGAATAAAACGACAGCGACATGATTTGCATTGTGCATAAAATGACTAAATCGCAAACAGAAACAAATGCATTTCTACTTTAAGCCTTAACTACATGTAGGGGGAACTAAAACTCTTCGGTTCCTTCTCATTTGCCATGAAAGCTAACGGCGGAACCCGTGTTGGGAGCGTAGACGAGACACACTTAGACATGAGGAGCGTTGCTACATTCACAGGAGCACACTGGGGCTTCAGCTCTGAATATAAAACTGACACACAACGGGGCGAGTAATAATAAATAAGAACAGACGAAAGAGAGGAGTTAAGAAAACAATAAGGCTTGATATGAAATCTTCGTACAAAGTGTTTTTAAAAAAGGTTTGTGGGTGGTGGATCGCACCGCCTTGAGGGGTTATCTAGTCACAGCGGGGATCGACTGAGGCCTCAGTGAAGTTGGTCCATGGAAGGAGTTTCCACACGTTGGACTCGTCCGTACGTTTCAAGTCCTCCTGTACGAGTGAGCCTGTGTGTGTGTTTCTCCAGAGGTGTGTGTGTGGGGTGGGAGGGGGTGTTCATTTTTGTGAAAGGGGGGCGAGTTGGGTGTGGTAGGGTCGGGATGAGTGGGGAAGTTTCCGCATGCAAGGTGAACTAGAGATGAACCTGGAATTCTGTTTTCACTTGCATCCGAAATAAGCCCTCTTGTTTTTATTTTTTTTCTCCGTTACGGTTATATGGCTTTAAATTCTTAAATTCAAGAGTTTTTATTTTGGTTTTGCAGATATGGAAAATTAAAAGAAGAGAAAAAGGAAACTATAATGCGTGTTTCACATGATATCTGTTGTCAACATCACCTGGCTTGCCAGCAGTTATTTTTAACGATGATGGATGACTCACAGTGTTGAGCAGTTTGTGAAACAGTCCAACAACTCCAGCAATTTGTCTGATATTCACACATCCATTGACCTAAGAGCTGCATTTACACAAAATCACAGGCAAGAAGCTACAAAAATTACAACAGTTAAAAAGGGCAAAGGATATGAATTAAGTTATATCACATGTCAAAGTCACTTAAGCATAAATTCAATGATTAGAATTTAAATCAAAGAGAAGAAAAAAAAAAAAAGGAAAAAAAAATAAAACATACATCTGGTCAATAGAATCAGGATTATAAAAAAGATTAGATAAAATGTCTGTTGGTAGAAATATACAAACTCCAGACAATTGAAACCTTCAGTTACATACATCTGAGAGCTGAGCTTAATACGGGCACAGTGGAGAAACGTTTCTTTTAAAAAGTGGGTCGATTAAGGGGATAGAGGCAAAAAAAGAAAAAAAAGTATTACATAGTAATTCTAAAATCAATTATATGTCCCATGGGTTTACATAAATACAATAACAACTGTAGATAAATCTAAAAGGTTTCCACTAGGGATACTGGTGAGTAAGGTCTTTCTCTGTGATGACGACACACACACACAAAAAAAAAATCTTTTTAGTGTCCTTTGCAAGTCATTTCAGTTCATCATCCTGGTCTTGAACGCAGGGAACTCCCCTTCATCTTCTGACCAGCGGTTACCTATAGAAATAATGAGGATAAACTGAGAAGGGGAAGAGAGAGAGATGAACGGACCCGAGAGGAGAAGCAGGACAGAAGCCAGGGATGGATGGATGGATTGATGGATGGATGGGGGGGGGGGAGACAAAGGGAAAGAGAGAAGAGGCGTACGACATGCGTTATTAGAGCAGAGAACTCCAGCACGAGAAAGCTGCTTTCTGCCTGGAAAAGAGAGAGGAGCAGTTGTGCAGTGAGGCAATAGCCATACTGTATGCTTTGAGTGTACACGTGCTTCTATCAGGGCTGGACGATTCATCCAAAAGTAATCAAAACCCACGTTGGTTTATTTAGTTTTTAATTTATTTTTTTTAATCCTGCAAATACTTTCCCCACTGTGTGTGTGTTTAAAAACATAATACCGCGTTTGGTCACGTGACTCCGCCCAGTCTAGTCTGTAGCATAGAAGCAGTACGGAGGACAACTCAAACACAGAGGGCCCTATTTTAACGATCCAAATCCACTTTTGCTAGTTGAGTAACAGGAGCAGCTTGTACCAAAGACTACAAAGTGTCAGTCGTTTGGACACATTTTGGCTTTGCCGCTGAAGTAAGTATAGCCGACAAAAGGTGACTGGGAGCCTGTGACCACCGTGAGGTCCCGGGCGTTTCAGTGGCTGTGTATTTAAGTTTAGCTGACAAAACGTGACAGCCATGCCAACGTTGAGGATGATTACGAACGCTCATTTCCTGGGTGAAAGTCTTGTTAACTTTTCCTGGATATGAATGGCAATATTTAAAAAATCATTCATTCATCATCTTGTTTGCAAAAAATTCAAGGTATTTTCTACTCTTTTTTTGGAAACTTGCTTTCTACAGTAAATAACTTAGCCTTGTGGTGACGATCACATTGAAAAATAAATAACAGTAATTTCTTATACTGCACTGTAACTTTTATTCGCGTATTTTATCTCTCAGTTCTTTAAATTATTATACTGCACTGTAAATTTTATTCTTGTTTTTAATGTTTTTAAATTGTTTTAAAAAACTTTGAATTGCCCTGTTGCTGAAATGTGCTATACAAATAAAGCTGTCTTGCCATGCAGTAAAATTTAAATGTAACTTTTTCCACAAGGCTTCATTTCAAGCAATGTGTGCTTTGAGCTCAATTGTTCGAAATATTCAACAAATAACCATGAATAGTTCATCTGTGTGTGTTTACTTCAGATATTTTAAAATCACAAAGTTAGAGATATGCACTCTTTCATTTAAAAAAAAAAAAAAAAAAAAAAAAGATCCTACCTTTTAATAGTTAAGCATATTTACCCCAGTAAACAACATAAAAAAATTATATTTCATTTACCGTAATCGAGGTAAAAGGTTGTATTTTTGATTGATTTGATTTTAGGTCATATCGTCCAGCCCTAGCTTGTATTATTTCAAAGTTGATGTGTGTGATCTTACCGTTGTATGTTAACAAGAGTAGGTCCTGACTGTGGCAGTGTCCAGCCTCTGTATAGACTGACTTCCTGTGTTTCCATGTTGCATGTAAAATCACATGCAAAGACATGCCGTTAGTCACAGCATCATAAACAAACAGCACAGCAGCAAAGCCATTCAAGAAGAAATAAGAGTACATGAGGAGTCGGAGCTGACTCAGCGCCCGTCACAGATGTTCTACTTGAGTAAGTAGCAGAAATGACAGAGCACTATTACATACGTACACATGCGCACACTTCTGACCCTCTTTCCTCTGCTTACCGTCCATCGGGCTCCTCTTTGGCTGCATGGAGGGAGAGGCCGCGCTGCTACCGGTCACTCGGAAGTTGGCGGGCAGGGTGTCAGACGCACCCAAGGACATCCCCCTCACGTCTTTGGGCCTGAACTTCTTTCTCCATGAAGGGGCTCGACGGAAGTTCTTATCGTCATCCTAAAAGAAAGGTGGTCGTGAAAGGTGGAGAGATGGAGAGGTAAATGAGATGGAGGTGTGTAAAAGGTAAGCGTTAGTTCAAATTTTTTTTTATTTCTCACTCTTTGTTACTGTATGTCTAAAGCCCCTTTCACGCATTCACTGCAACCCTGAATGTATCTAGACATTATTCGGAGGGGCTGTATGTGATAACGCAAATGTTTGTAGCCAGCTCCCGGGTACAAAACCTGTAAAATGTCCGATTGAGTGTGAATACAGCAGCTCATTGTCCGGAGAATTCAAAGCGAGCGAGTGGGGGTGTTGATGACCTTTCTATCAATCTGCTGGCACGAAATGGGAATAAAACTAAAGAAAAAGAAGGGTGATTTACATGAAGATGCCACCAAAACATATCTAACTGGAGAGACGACGAGATTTGGCAACTACTGTCAGTAAGGGCCGACGCTGAAATCGTCAGACAATTTCAAGGAACGGCAAGAGACTCTTGTGACCAAATTACAAACCGGCTCGTTGACCGCGGTGTAATCCGCGTCATCTCCTTCCTACAGCACGCTCCACCCAGGCGCCACCAACTGCCTAAATCAAACGGAGTATTTCCAGGAAGTGAGAACGCATCTGAGATGGACAATCTCCTGTTGTGTTTGTTTGTTTATTTAGGATCCTCATTAGCTGCTGCGTTGCAGGTGCTATTCTTCCTGAGGTCCTTACAACTCACTTGTAAATGTGGCAATGCAATAATACATACACATAACATCATAAACAAGTAAAAAATAAAAATTGTAAAACGAAAACTAAACATACACTATAATTTCTTGACAAAAATAACAAAATACACACAGATAAGACAAGGACGGACATATAGACAGCTCCACCAGTGCAGTTATCGAGCATTCCTTACTTTTAGGTTGAACACATTTTTTTAGACAGGTACATCCACATACTATAACATGTCTTTCATCCTCTCTGGACACATCTCACAATTGAACAAACATACATATATTGTTAAACCTCAACCAATGTTTCTTTGTCTACTCAACTTCTTTAAAAAATGTATAGGTTTTAACTAAACTTTTAAATCTCCTTTTACTGCTTTCTTGTGTTATTAGATTCAGGTAACACATTCCATTCTTGCATTGCTCTATACATGACCAAACTTGTACATATACGTACTTGTCTTTGCTTTTGGTAAAGTAAAGTTACCTCCTGTGGCATGTCTAGTCACATAGTCGTGTAATTTAATAATAATAATTTATACTGTTCATTGATCCCCAGTGGGGAAATTACAATGTGTATATCTAAACTAAAAGGTAATTTATTATACAAAATAGATGGTTTCTTTGTAACAAGAATATTCCTAAAAAAAAAAAACACAATGAATAAAATAATCTATTTCTTACAAATAACCAACCTAAACATTTGTGCATTGTAACAACATTTGTCCGATATCCACACCTAAGCGCGATACGCGCGGCTCTATTTTGCACCATTTGCAATTTAGTTATTTTTTCTTGAGTTGCATTAGACCATACCACTGAACAATAATCGAGATTAGACAATATTAAAGCTTTAGCTGCTACTTTGAGCTTTGTGACAAATATGGTGCACATCTTTTAACAACAGAAACACCACTTCCCATCTTAACAACCGTGTTATTTATAAGTTTAGTCCATATGTGTGCTACATGTGTGAAAGGGAATCTCCGGATTCTCAGAGTTCATATGAGTAAAAACAGCTTATGTTTATCACCTCTTCCATTCTCCTTTCTGTGCCAATGGCCAGCAGGCTGTTGTATTCACGCTCGAGAGCTGCTCTGGCCTAGAAGAGAGAGACAAGAGGAGGAAAATTCACCCATTTAACTCTAAATAAATGGTGGAGACCAACTTACATTTTGTCATGTACTGTATATGGATACGAGCTTTCTGGTTGGTGAAACAGCTGACCAGCTGTGTGTACCTGTGTGTTCTGCGTGGGGATCTGCAGCAGGAGTGCCAGGGTGTTGTGATCGAAGGTTTCGTCCAGGGCGAGCAGCGCTCCATGGACGCCGCTCTCGTAAAGGTTGCTACTGTACTCTTTCAGCCCGATGGCCTGAATCCAACTGATCACACGCTCATTACTCCACACCAGCACATCTGAGGGGACAGTGATAGAAATCCAGCTTAAGAATAATTCAGAGAAGACATTAGGGCTGTCCTCGACTAAAGAAATTCTTAAGTCTATTAGTCATATGATTTTGTTGACTGATTGATTAGTTAATTTACTCCAGAGATCTGTGAAACGGAGTTTCTCCACAAAGAATCATGCAAAAGCAGCACTTTAAATCTTGTGTTTACCAGAGATGTGCTCATAAGTCATTCAGCATTAGGGCTGTCCCAAACGATTATTTTTTAAACAATTAATCTAGCGATTATTTTTTCAATTAGTCTAACGATTAATTTTTCAATTAGCGATAATTTTCCCATTGCTCAATTATTAACAACTTACACAAAACAACATTTCAATAAGGTTCAAATCTCTATTTATTAAAATAGTTTAACACTGCACTGTTCAAGTAAAATGAATTTGTAGTGCAACCTGAAGGCAGATGTAGCTATCAATCCAACCACAAAATAAAGTCACTTTCAGGAGGAATACAAAAATAAAAACTTAAAGTAAACAGAGAAAGTGCAAAAAGAGTAGCCTGTATTTGCTTTTTTTTTAACAGTAGGTAAAATAATGAATAAGCTCTTGTTTAACATCCAAGCTCTTCTCCCTTTAATTTAAATTGAATTATTTGTATCTAAAGGCTGGTTAAGCACTGTAGAGAGGAGAAGTTGGACAGTTGTTTTTGTCTCGTTCCAGTGATTGGCACATCTGGGTGATGGCGTCTGATATGCGTTCGCATGTTGGATGCATTTCCACTCACATACCCAACAACTGCTGAACAACGCCGACACACAGTCCTCGTCTTATCCACCTCTCTCTCGCCTGTAGCCTACTACTGGAACTGACCCGAAGACCGACGTTTTCGAGGCGGGGACGGCATGAGACAAGAGGACATGACACGGGAGGCTCCAGGCTGCAGCCAAACAGTCTCAAAGTTTTCCCAAACTTGCGATCTTAACGAGGCCGGCGGGGAACTCTTGTGGGTCGCCACCACTCGCCATACTCGCCCTTTCGTGCTGCTATCTCTAACTCACTCACTGGACCGCCGACCTGACAAAAAACATGTAGGCGGAGGAGCTCGGCTAGCTTCAGAGCTAAGGCGGGGCTACAGTTTAGGTGTCCCTAGAACCCGCGTATCTAACAGTAGTTCCGCATTACACTAGTTCCGCATTAAATTAATTAATTTGCACGCAACTTTTATTTATTTATTTTATTTAGGGACGCGTCAACGCAAATTATTTGTGTCGACGCATTTATGTAGTCGATGACGTCGACGAATCGTCCCAGCCCTATTCAGCATGAAAAGGCATTTAAAAAAAATGACTATCTTAGTCGATTAAGACCATTCACATGGTAATTCACAGAAGACGTATAACATTGAGTCTTATAGTGTCATTTAAACAGATAAAGAAGTGGGTACCGGGTAGTCTGGCTATCACCAGACCAAGCGCAATCTTTTAAGATTGAATATTAGTCTGGGGAGTCTGCTTTGTATTTTCTACTGGGTTTACCCAGTCTAGGTACCGGGCACATGTGTCACTGAAACTCTAGAATATAAATTGTGCTCACAAATCAGCCGGGTGTGTGTTACCTTGAAGTTCCAGCTGACAGTCTTCCCTTCTCCTCTCCAGCTCCTTCCTGTCATAGTTGAGCCTCCTCAGACACATCACTCCACACTGAAAACTGTTCCTATTGCAGGGACACAAACACAGTTGTTTATTTGGATCCCCATCAGTTGTTACCTTGGCAAAAATCTACTTGTTACATTGATGTACATTCTTTCTTTCGCATTAGTACTTTACATTAGTACTTCCCAATGTAACATTATGGCCCCGCTTTAAGTTTAACAGTTTTTGGACAACAATCAAGGTCTATATGGCACAAGGGAATGAGACAAACAAAGCTTTGGATACAAAGACAATACTAGTTATGTGGGATAAATGTAGTGTTAATGTTGGTCTCTTCAGGGCATTCGTTAAGAATAAAAAGATGAAATAACACTTGTGTTATCCTTTAGTTGTTGGGATTTACCTGTGGAAGCTATCCACCATTTTGAGCTGTCCCCTAAGGTCTTTCTTGGTGAGGTGGTCGAGCATGCGGGCGTCCACCAGGGACTCCATGAAGTAGGAGCGGTACTGCGGCAAACCCAGGCTGGGCAGCCACTCGTTACCAATCCACTCGTGGTTCATGTCTCCGTACGCCAATGTCTACGGTCAAAAAAAGAGATGGCTTAACAAGGATTTGTGAGAGTGAGTTGAAAAGATGGAAAAGAGACTCATATTTTTTCTACATTGATAATTTTTAAAAATACAAATTATACACCCATCTTATCTTCTTTACATTGGCTTCCCATTAAGTTCAGGATTCATTTGTTCAGACGTATAGAGCCTTGCATGGTCAGGCACTTGTGTGTGTCTCTGACCTGCTCCATCCTTGTACTACCAGAAGGTCACTTACTGGTCTTACTGGTGGTCCCTTACGCTTGACTAAAAAACAAAAAGGTGGCCGTGCCTTTGAAGTGGCGGCTCCCACACCATCTCTGTGGATGCTTTGTTAAGTTTTATTGCTTCACGGTTTCTTTTTATCTTTTCTTTAAACAGTTTTACTCTTTTGAAGCACTTTGCGACTTTGTTCTGTAAAAAATGCTATATTAAATAAACGTATTATAATACATATACATTATTTAAGGGTGCTTAAAGACCTTGACTGAAGGTACCTGAATCAGTCAGAACCACTAGATGGAACTACTGAGCTGCTTCAAAAAAAAGTCAAGCAACAAGAAGCAAAACCATGCACCTAAATACATTTTATTGAAAAGAAATCTCAATTATGATTTAAAAATAACAAATGGTTTGTGTTTTTGTTTTTTTTATAAATACTTTAATTTAGTCTCTGGCCACCTTTGTAGTAGTAACGAGAGGATCTTCTGAGGGTAGAATCCAGTCCCCAATCTAAAGTGCACAGTATTGCCAGGGGTAGATTGGGCCAATTCTTAAAAATTAGTATTTTTTTGGTACAATGAAGATTACTTTAGGCTGCTGAAAGGGATGGGAGTCCAAGGACAGGCCATAAGACAAGCCGCCAGGTCACTGTCGGAGGCTGCCGAGCGAAGCAGCAACTGCCTTTGGCTGAAAAGAAAGGACCCCAACTAAGGATGAGGATCGAGACCAATCCCTAAGCCCAACTGGGCTGTAAATTGAACAACAAGAGGGGTAAAAGCGGAGGGTACCTATGTACGTACCTACGGCGTAGATTTAACGCAGAACCCTAAATCAAGCTTAACAAACACAACCACAGTAGTATTCAGTGTGAATACAAGTTCAAATGGTTCTGCGGTGAACCACACTTAAGGGGCAAAACTGAACATTTTTTAATGGACCACTCTCCAAACATGCTTGCTGTAACTGCCCCCTCTGTGAAAAATGATCTGGAAATAAATACAGAGGAAAAACTGTGACCTCTCTTTTATGAGAACCAACACTGACTAAAAGATGGTGTTAAGAATAGTAGAGTTCAGAAGGTTTATAGGAGGAATATAGGTGGGTTTTTGGGGAATGTGTGCAAACCTGGGCCCAGCTACCCTCGTCATCCTCCTGGTGTTAGCAGGGTTAGAGTGAGCATGGTGAGAAGAACAGAAAGGCGAGGGGTTAGTGAGGCAGCAGTGCTGGTTAGAGCAGCTTAATGTGGAAAATATAAGTCAAAGTGAAATAACAAGCCAGACAAATAAATATTAAGACATCAAATAGGAAATAAAAAAAGGCAACAAAACTATAACAAATTGTAGGAGTGGGCGATATGGATAAACTCCTCTATTACGGATTATTACTATTATATAGTTTTTATTTTTTTTATTTTTTAAATCAATAAATAAATAAATATAATTCTGAAAATCAATTGAGAAACTGTATAGTTTTTAATAAATAAACAGAAGGGTTTTTGTTTTAGGCAGATCAAGATATTGCAGTAAAGCAGCCCACAATGGTTTTAATACGACAAGAAATATTGGAGCGAGAAGCTACCTCAGGAAACGGTAAGGCAAAAAGCGGACAGATTTATATTGTCTCGCTGTATGTACCTCAGTGATGCACTGAATCCAGGATTCGGATTCGGACGAATATTGGGCTTTTTAAACAGGGTTAGGTTTCTGCCGAACCTTAGAATTTTTTTCCACTGAACCGAACCCTACGCTTGCACTGCACGCGCTACGCTGGTCGACGTAATGTCGGCGCCGTTGATTACGGGAAGGTGTTTACGGAGGTGGGAGCGTAGGCTGTCAGAAAGTGAAAATGGAACTCGTGAGGAGAAAACGTGTTGTTTGGCAGTACTTTCAGTCAAAAGAAGGCCATTCAAGTCCAGCTACATGTTCAATCTGCTCAATGCTGATTGGTCTGGTGGTGGCGAGGACCCTAAACTATACACAACATGGCCGCTGTTACAACATTTGGTATGAAACACCCGAAAGAATACGAGTTGTGCACGAAGGAATCTAGAGACCGCAGCCAAAATGCAGCAACTTCAGGTACGGCAAAGGAAGGACAGTCACTGCTAAAAACTTATGTTAACAAGACGACCATTACCAGCTTTGCGTTGTTTACTTCATTAATGGGTTTACTGTGTTAATGGACTGAGGATGGGAGTAGGATTCGGTATTCGGTTTCGGAAGAATCTTAACCAGTAGATTCGGTATTCGGCAGTGGATTCGGTGCATCCCTAATATACCTTCATATCGCCCAGCCCTAATAAATTACACTGGTCCAGAAAAGGCTATCGTAAGAAATAAACGGTTAAGGGAGACAGTGGGAGGAAGTCTTTCATGCTTATTCTCGCTTGTTCTTCTGCCATTTTAGATACCTTGTTCTGGCTTAGGGGTGCACCGATCCGATATTAAAATCGGAGATCAGCCCCGATATTGACAAAATCGCTGGATCGGGGATTGGAAAAATTAACAGATACAAGGGCCGATCCAGTGTGGTTTTTTTTTGGTGCATGCTAGAAGAGTTGAGTTAACCGTTAAGCAACATGGAGCGAGCCAAAGAGTCGGCTGTGTGGAGATATTTCACGCTTGCCACGCTATCTAGTTCGTCGGCTGTTCGCAATGTCTGCAAAGTAAATGTTTCGAGGGGTGGTGGTAGGCCTAGTACTGCAAAGTACAATACTAACAATTTAATCAAGCGCATCCAAAAAAAAGTTTTGGGAACTGTTTGATTACTATTGTATGTTTGACCAATACACTATTTTGTTTCTACTGCTACATTTTATTTATTTAAATGTATTTTAAGAAGTTTGATTACAGTCTATTTGAATGCACAATTGTTTTTTAAATAAATAAATAAGAATTCTATACATTACATCTATGTTATTTTGTCTTAGGTAATGTTTAGTTAGGAAAGTCTGGTGCTTTTAGTCTCTTCCACATGGAAGGAGGAAGGTATACAGTTTATTATTAATTCAACGGTATCGGATCGGTATCGGGTATCGACAGATACACAAAGCCCTGGCATCGGTATCGGGACTGAAAAAGTCGGATCGGTGCATCCCTATTCTGGCTGGCTCAAGTATTATTTATTCATTGCGTAAACTTAGCAGTAGGTGTCTTTCTAAGCAATTATACAGCAGTAACACAAATACACTCAAAACACCAACTAATGTTAAAGCAGAGACACACATACAGTAGGTAAGGTCTAAAGGAAGAGACAAGAAAACTACTAATACCAACACAGAGGAAAGAAAAATAAACCACAAAGAATAAGGCCTTGTTTCAAGTTGCCTAGTGAGACTGCATTAAGCCACATTAATAAAGTGTCAAATTTTTATATATGCAGTTTACAATAGTAAAGTCTGGTCTGTCCTGAAGGCAACGTGGAACGAGTCTGGACCTTAACCATCACAGAAGCAAGAAGCCACCAGTGCCCAGCCAATCAGGGAAGACTAACCGTGGGAGGTGTGGCTGCCAAACTTTCCATTTCTTCATGAGTGACCCAAACGTTTCCTGTGGTCTGATCATTCGCCACCCCCCAATTAAAAGTGAGAGAAGTTTGTAAAGAGAGAAGAGTGATGGAGGACAGAAAGAGAGAGCGGAATGGAGAGATCAAGAAAGCTTTTTTCATTTATTGTTATCATTGTTAGCAAAATAATCAAGTTCCCATCATTAGTACATGATAAGAAAATAAGTAATTAAAATGTTATTGTAAAAAATAAGTGGCATGCTCAAGAATATGTAGACAGAGAGCTTAAAGGCAAAAAATCAAGACTTTGGATAGGCAAAGTGTCTCAATATTATTAGTATTAAGGTGAAAAACGTGTGTGCGTTAACTACAGAAGACATCGACCCAACAGAACAAAGAAAGCAAAAAGTACCGTTCTTGATGTTGGCGGGGCAGAAGGGCTGGTTAGAGACATGATTTCCTGGATGGCCAGACGAAGTTTCAAACGATGTAACGGGTTGCTGATACCAATCTCCCTTTGGATCTCGGTGTCCGATAGCGCAGACATAATGGCTCCGCTCTTCACGTTGGCACGGCATGCAGCCACGTACCAGGCTGGCATGCCCACCCACAGCTGAAGAAGAAGAAGGGGGAAAATGAGAAACCGTGCCATTGGTTAACATGCTGATGGTCGTGTTACTGGTTTGAATGGGTTTCAGATCAATTGTGTCTGTGTCGTACCTCCAGCCAAACCACAACAGTTGGTCCGTCCCACTGGGCGAATGGCAGGCCCTGCATGCGAGCCTCCTCCAGTAATTCATGCCTGAGACACAAAATGTATATTTAAGCAAACATCCAAAAGTGTTCACTTGCCCAAAAACCCACAAACATAGCCACACACCCAAATCCATCATAAACTCCCAGTATGCACCTTATCAAAGTCACCTTTAGAACAGATATGCACACAAACCCAGAGACATGCATACTCAAAACAGAGAGCAGGAGTTTGAGAGAAAACAAAAAAGTTGAAACCCAGGAAGACTCAAACAGAGACATACTCATCTGGAAAACCTTTGACAGAATGGCATTATATGAAAGTATTAACAAAACACTGTTTGTCAAAGCCTCCCCAGTCCTTTTCAAGCTTTGACTATTCAGGTTTAACCAGATGGGTCTTTTGTTAAGCCTCTGGAAGATGACTGGATTCAGGATTGAGGAACTTCATTAGTCAGAAGTCAAAATAGTTTTCTCCCAGAACCAGTGCTTTGAGAGTCCACTAAGAAAATGACTTTAGTATGGATGCATTCCTCTACGACTGTAGGGGACTTAACATGCATAAAGGGAAATATTTAGGGCAGGAAAACTCTCTATATTCTGTACATCTGTTTCATGCACATTCTCAGTTTGTAATGAAGGAACAATGCCATTTAGCAGAGAATCCCTGAAAGGGTTTTAGGGATGTTGAAAGGCAGCTTCTAATTTAGGTTTTCTAGAAGTAAGTAAAAACAAGTCTTAACTGATGCTATAAAATAGAGAAAGTGGTTGTACTTGGCCACTAGATGGGGCTGTGTGCCCCATATCACTGATAAGGACAAGCCCATCCTCTGTTGGGCAGATTATAAAAAAGATTTTATATGTCCAAAAGCATGTTAACTAACAACTTAAATTCAGAGGACATTCACAGCAACACAGCGATTGTCCTAAAGTGTATCATACGAGTATTTCTTTTTTTTCAAACTTATGTACAACGAAACTCACAAAAAGGCAACTATTTGGTTCAATTATTTCCATGATCTTTCCTTTACATGTAGTGCATAACTTCATGCTCCAACAGGAAAACTGCGAGAGGAAAATGTGTCACTCACTAAAAATCAGCACACACACATTCCTGTTAGTTAAGCTCCTCTGTGGAAAGCAGGGTAAAGAGCAGCATGGAAAAGCCATCAGACATTCGAGGGGACAGTTGTTTGGGGTCCTCAGAGTTATTGGTGGGGTCAACTTGAAGCCAAGAGTGGAAAGAAGATAAGGCAAAGCAAAAGCAATATGAACCAACTTACCCTGTCACTGGACTACACATGGAATGAGAAGGGGATGATAAAAAAAAGAACAGGGAGGTTGACAAAACGATAAATAGAAAGAATGAACTGATACTGCAGGCAAAACAACATTTATGGTGTTTGCAATATGTGTGCACAAAATTAAGAATGAAGGGGGGAAAAAAAACACAAAATAGTTATGGGAGATAACTGCGATGGAAATGACCGGGTGTGGAATGGAAAGAAGATGAGCTGATAGGAGTAAGCGTGAGCCAGGTGGCGGGGAGTGATGAGCATGTGAGCCCGACCTGGACTGCAGCAGGAGCACAAGGCCGACAACATAACACTCATGGATGTTATTATACAACGTACACCAATATTGGCATCAAAGTATTTCCCCTATACTGTAATTGTACAGATTTTTTTTTTTTAATGCCAAAAATAACACCAAATATACACGTGTATAGAGAGTTTTTAATTTTTTTATTGAACCTTTATTCATCCAAGTAAGTCGACTGAGAAATTGTCATTTGAACAGGTGAAGAGAAGATAACGTTGGCCTACCGAAGTCCCACCTTGCCATATTTATCTCCACAGCGCAGACGGATTCTGTGTTTTGTAGCTGAGCTAGATCAGAGACTATTTGGTTTAAACTGATCGGTGATAACAATTTGCCCTCGTTCTTCGTGAAGTTGGCTGGAAGTGATGTAATGTGGCATTTTATGTGAAGTGAGAACTGCGTGGGACTCCGTTTTAAAGTCCCACGTTTTTTATAAGTCACTAAACGGTTTAGGACCAATTTACCTATCAAATCTGCTACTACACTATGAGCCGTTGAGATCCTTGAGATCATCAGGGACGGGCCTGCTCGCCATACCCAGAGTCGGAACAAAAAAGGGGGAAGCTGCGTTCAGCTTCTATGGTCCCTACATCTGGAACAAACTACCGCAAAACTGTAGGTCGGCTCCTAATCTCAGCTCTTTTAAATCAAGGCTGAAGACCTTTCTTTTTAACACTGCCTTTTCTTAATTCATTTTTGTATTTAAATTTTATTTTTTTATTCATTTATTTTATTATATAACTGTTTCTTCATCTGTTACCAATTTGTATGATATTTTTAACTGTTTTTATGTCTTGTGTAAAGCACTTTGAATCGCATTGCTGCTGAATTGTGCTATAGAAATAAAGTTGCCTTGCCTTGCCTTAAAAAGCAGCCTTTTAAATGCTCCATTGCTTGTAAGAGAGCAACGGGAGTAACAGGGAAAAAAATCTTTAAAAGTGACATTTATGTCTTTGTGAAGTGTGGTTTATGTGGATTTCGAAAAGTAACAGATACATATTTAAAGAAACTTTAACGTGTTATGTTCAGAATGGAATTTAGTGTGGTGGTATAAGCACTACCCACCCACCCATCCGTCAGGCTAAAGCAGTCAACCTTGGGGGAAACACTACATCCTGTATAGTAGGGTGGTAATCATCTTAAAACATTTTCATTCTCAGTCGACATAAATTGTGGAGACAGCAGAGGGTGTCGGGGGACGGTTAAGAAGACACTTACTTTTTCTGCAGCTTCCTGTTCTTCTCTGCAGGGCCTCCCAGGGTGCCCATTCCTAAGCCATCCTTAGCAGAGCTCTCTGCCTCAGGAGTGCCAGCTAGGAACATAAACACACATCTTGTTCAGAGATCTGACAGGAGCAGGAACACGGCAATACTGGTAGTGTGGAATTGCATTACATTAACATAATGTAATGCATGCGCTGTGCTGGAATAACAACCCTGTTCCTAGTGCCTGACCTTGGCTGGGGGAGTCCTTGCCGGGAATGCTGGGTCGGCCCTTCTCCTTCTTCCCAAAGAGGCGTCCAATTGAAGACTTGATGCTCTTCTTCTTGGCTGCTTTGTTGAGGGAGTCCTGGCTGCTGTTACTACTGCTAGGGTTACTACCCTGGCCGTCCTGCAGGCCAGCCAGACTATGAGAGCAAAGGTTAAGTGATTAGTAGGGCTGGGTATCGTCCAAAAATGTCCGATTCCAGTACAGATACCAATACCGCGACTTCAATACCGGTTCCCGAACGATACTTTTTTTCAATACCAATTTTATAAAATCCATTTTAACAAAAAGAAATTACAACATTACGGCACAAATCTTTGTACGTATTTTTCAGCTCCCACTACGTGAGGCCTGAGTAGAGTTTTTCCTGCACGCCGCTGAGACGTGTAACGTTAGACAGCCAATCCCACGCATTATTAGATCTTGGTAGAAGCATGCGGCATGCTTACTGGCTCACTGGCGCTGATGAGATTTGCTCCTTAGGTATTGAAATTTGGTATTGAATAACAAAACATTTTACAATACTAAGGAGGCAATTCGGTCAGTTGTTCAAAGGTATTGAATTCCGTGATAAGATAGAGAAAATCAATAGACAAATCGTGAACAGGGAGACAGACTGAAGAGGTAAGAAAAAATTCCAGTTCCTTCAGGCGACAGGCACAGGACTTACCCTCGAATGTCTCTGATGTCCTCATGGCTGGCAGCATGCCCTGCCTCCCTGTTCCGGCGCATGGAGCGCGGAGTGGTGGGCGGTGACGTCTCACATCGGATAGTGGCCTTGTCATCCTGAGCAGACTGCACAACAGTGAGAGAGGCGCGTGTTAAAGAGTGAGATCTTTCCAATTTCACTCCGTACAGAAGTGAGGCAAAGACATGATGACAACATCCTTTATTTAACACATACAGCTGAGTGGAAAGCTGCTTTATTAAAGTTACACTATACATTTTTTATGCGCCAAGGAACTACACTCCTAGTGGTCTGTGACCAGTCCATACATGCTTTATATCAATATGAGATAGCTCACTGTAAATAATACACTTTAGCAGGAATATATTTAGGACTGCAACTAACAATTATTTTCATTGTTGATTAATCTGTCGGTTAACCGATTAGTTGTTCGGTCTATAAAATGTCAGAAAATGGTGAAAAAGGTCACAACAAAAGGTGATCATAACAGGAGTCCCTAATGATTTGATTGTAACATCTTTATATGTTCAGGAATGGGATTTTGAACATTGTTGATTAAACTTGGGGGCTTTGGTTGGCAGAGGAGGGGGGGTAAGGATAATAGACAGATAGCCGACAGAGCCCAGTAAAGCAGGTCTCTAGTTTACCTTCCTGCGGTGCTTGCGCAGGTCACTAGGCTGAAGCATGGCAAAAAAAGGAGAGAGGAGAAAAGCCGTTAGTGAGACGCACAACAGACCGGCGGCGGAAAACAAGCCATGCACAAACACACAAGAGCAGGAAATCAGAATAAGATTTAACAACACCCATGTATACAGACACACACACACACACACACACACACACACACACACACACACACACACACACACACACACACACACACACACACACACACACACACACACACACACACACACACACACACACACACACACACACACACACACACACACACACACACACCCGGATCAATGGTCAGTTTAGTTGTGCAGTGAATACGTGCAGTTTTTGGGAAAACAAAGTCTGCAGGAGCATCACCGCACCCGAGCAGGAGACACTGCAAAACAACCACGCTGAAGGTTGGGTCAGGGTGGGAGGATGGGTGCAGACTAGCTCGAGGAAATCAGAGGGAGGAGAGGAATCAAAGCCTTGATGAAATCTATTTGAATAATTGACCAAGTAGGTAGCCAAGCAGCACTTCTGCAAGTGCATCTGATTAACACCAGAGTGCTGAAATCCCTCTCTCAGCTCTAAACCAGTTAGCTTTAACGTTATCTGACTGGTTTTGCTTTATGTTCTATAACATACCTGAATTTATGAACCAGAGCTGTTCTAGTCATATTTTCCACTGTGCAAGTAAAAGGGGGAGGGTTTCTTTCCCCGCTGCATTCCTCACAGGCCTGGCATTAGCAGAGCAAATAAACCATCAGCGTGCCACATTTCTATGGGTGTTTCTGGTGCCCCCCAGGAGGAAAATACCTAATCACTCATTTCCTTTTCTCAACTGTCACACTGAGGCCAGGGCAAGGAAAAGATCAGTGAGCTATAAAAGGAAAACAGGAAGAGGAAATTGAGGGGGTGAGGAGAGTTTATTTTATCACCCCAAATGTTCCTTTTCTTCTAGTGTTTTCTTATTTAGGAATTAGGACTTTTTGACTAGTTTCACTCATGCTTTAACGACAAATGAGTGATAGTTTACCAAGATTAAAAACAGAACTGTGTTAAGGCTGACATGGCTGACAGTCATTTCTTAGGCATTATCTGCCAAAGTTAAAGCAGCACTCCTTTCATGACTGTAATGCTTTACAGCCCTCATTCGATAAACTTCTTGAACTATTGAAATTCCTTAAATTCCTCACTCAGCAGAACAGTGTCCCAGCTCTTCACTACAACACTTGAATTAGATGACTTAGATTTTGTATCCATAACTTCAACAAACGGATGAGTAACACCAGCTCCAGTGTTAACAGGGAAACCAATGGCATTATACTGTAGGTGTTATCTATGTTCCTAATGTGACATGGTAGGGCTGTGCAATTAACTAAATTTTTATCGCAATTTCGGCTCCTGACAATCACAAAAACAATATAATCAAGAAAAATTATTATTTTGCACATACAGTTTTGTAATTAAAATTAAATTAATTAAAAAAAGTTCAAATGGGAAAAGTATTAAGGGAAATTTCACAGTTCAAGGTGTTTTCACTCTTCAACTTTTGTTTTGTTTTTAAGTTCAATTAATGCAACATCTTTCCAAAAATGAATGAGTAATCGTGTTAAATAATCATTATTAAAATATGATTATTTCCATAATTGAACAGCCCTATGACACAGCTCTACAAGTTGGAGCAAATGTTAACTTGTTTTTCTTAATTGTTAATGCTGTGTAGTGTACAGCACAGCGAGATGACTGTAACGCAGGCCCCAAGAGACAGCATTACCTAATATAGAATAAGCCTGTTACACTGAACTGTGGTCAAAAGAAAGGCCGTCCTGTGCACAGGCTGGAGCTCCACATGTAACTAGGGTTACAAAATTCCAGGAAACTGGATATTTTTAATATTGCTTGTTATAATACTGTTAGTGTACAGTGAACTTAAATGTAGTTGAAAAAGAAAAACATCTTGCAGCATAATCCTGGTTAAAACATGCACGCACGCAGTAATCAGCATAGGCTACTACATACTTGCCAACATTTAGTTTTTAAAATACGGGAGTTTTTTTTCTTTTTTTTGCTATTATTAACCTATGTGTGTTAATTGTATAGCTCACTAACCATAGTAATTGGAATTTTTCCAAAATTCCCCAGCTAAACTTTCCATGGAAAGTGTCCGGAAATTTACCAGAAAATGCCCGCCCCTTTGCAACCCTAGATGTAACACAGGTGAGCAGGAAGAGCTCACAGGTGCAGAAGAGGTGTGTGCTCTCCAGTTTCTAAACCTAAACAACGTTTTTGTTCTTCTGGATTTCACCATAAAATGGGAATTCTGGTGACTGTTGAAATGGGTGTCCCCTTAAAACACCTTGTTCAAATATTCACTAGAATATTCATACAAGACCAAGATTGGTCTGAGCATCCACTCTTTGGGTATTACTCCACTTCCACAGAGCTTAAATTAATCAAATGATGCATTTTTGTCTACCTGCTAAATAACCTGTGAAGCACTTAACTATTTCCACTATGTAGACTATCACAGTTGAACCTACAGCTCTTTTAAACACTCACTAGCTAGGCGTATGAGTGAAAAAATGCCAGTATGTAACTGGAGAATCTGTCATCTGTAGCCATTGAAAGACCCCCTACAGACCACAAACAATCTAATTCTTGTCATTCATAACATCATATAACTTGATTTAGTAAAATGTAACTAAATCTGGTTATATTATGTTATGAATAAGAAGAATTAGTTTGTTTCACAAACAAGGTCCTTCTGCACGACAAATGCGTAACCGCAATTATTCTCGGAGCAAAGTGATGACACAATGGGGGGAAAAATATCTATTATTAGTATTTGGAGATATCAAAAGGAAGAGGCAGACTGCACCCACCCGGGGAGGGAAGGAAGGGAGCTGTGGAAAGATCTGCAGGTACCTGAAAGTATGGGGCACAGTTATAGGCTGGAGGGGGGGAACTGAAGCCAGTTGCACCATAGGGCAGGTAAGTTACTGTCTGCTGGGAGAGGGAGCTCTGGATGATGTAGGGGTCATAGCAATAGTGCTACGAGCAAGGGGCAGTTACATATGCACATGGTTACATACTCCTATACATAATATACACAAAATATTAGTACACTAACCACACTTGAGAGGAATGAGAGGAGACAGCATAAATACACAAAATCAACGTGGGAAGGCAGTTTCAAAGCTTAAATTGAAGAACATGCCCTGGTGATTCGGTCTATACTAGTGTTAACTGAATGAGGCATTTCAGAATGGAAGTTAAATGTGGTATTCGGTGCAGTTGTATGATCCCGGTTTGGCAACATTGGAAAGTAAAGAAAGTTTTACCAAGGTCATGACACCCATGCGGTCCATTTCTCTGTTGGGGCTGCGGGGAATGCGTCTGGGGGTGGAGTGGCCAGAGCCTGGGGGAGAGTCGCCCAACGAGGAGCCCGCACAAAGTGACGGGGGGATGGAGCTCATGGAGCGGAAACGTCCTCCCAGGCTGTCGCCGCTGCCCACCCTGCACTCAATCTCCTCTGCCCGGATGGCTGTGCTCTCCTTCTCCTCCTGGATCATTCTGCAACGATAAAGGAAGGAGTAGGTGAAGCAAAATAACACACTAGACATTTTGATGGAAAAAGATAAGGTTACATTAGGGCCGATTATCGGCCGTGGGACAGTCTGGCGAGGTCAGTGACTCAAATCTGTTCGGTGTGTCCCGTGCCGTCGTCCGTCTGAGGGGCTGTCGGCGTTCATTTTGGCCGACCTGACATGTTCGGTCGGCGGCAGGGCAGTCGGGACTCACCCGGAAATGGCGAGTGGAATGAGGTAACTACAGTCTCTCAAAATCTGACGAAAATCTTTTAAACTGACCTTTGTTGAGCTGAAATGAAGACAGATTCAGCAACTGCACGGCCTATTTCTCGCTTAAAAGGTTTTCAGAAACATGTTTCAGTGAACCATTTTAGTACAATATGAGATCGTATTCTGAACGGCCGCCATGACAGTCTGGCTTTGAATTTCCGGAGAAAACAAACCCATGTGATTAGATTAGCGCCGCCTGCTGTTATAGAGATGTATTACGTCTCGTCTCCTCTCGTCTTTTTGGTCTGTTCTGAGGCAGTTTTTTGGACCTCGGGGATGCGACTGATCATATCGACGGGGTTTTCTGTCAACGGTCAGCCGTCGGCTATATGTGTCTACACCTTAAGTCTCGCGTTGCCAGGCTTATCTCCCCAGCGCTGTGGAGTAAGGTCTGGCTACACCACAGATGCATTCTGGGATAGGAGAAAAAAACTCTAGGTTGTTGGCACCAAGCTCCGGACGCAGCGACGATGGCTCTGCTAAATAGTCTCGGGAAGGAACTTGTTTTGGTGGAACATTTGCACCCCTTAAAAGAAAATGCCACATACAATATTACAAGTGAACTGTCCAAACAATACAGTAACCTGAACTATTTAAATTAGCTGGATACATCATGTCATTCGCTCTTACCAGTGTATCACCTTGTGTACTTCATCCACAGCAATCCATCTATCCCAAAACATCCCAGTTGGATAATAAATGCCGTCAACATATTTTGTGTATATCTTTACAATCATTCCCCGAATTTTTTTTACATTTTCAGCGTGTAGCTTGTTAGCTCGAACATTGTTGTCGTTTCCCTAAGCGAACAGAGTTTGAGAACAGCAACACACAGAGAAGCGGAGAGACATTCAGGCACTGTTAGAAAAGTTATGCTTGCTATAGTCTTTGCTTCATTTTAGTGTTAAACTATTTACCTAAGAAACTGTGCATTCATTTCTGTTTCTCATGTGATAATCATGACTATCACTGACCTTGTGGAATGTACAGAAAACCCCTGAGGGCAGGGCATGCGGAGGAGACATCAAGCCTGACCAGAGATGAGAAAGTTTCTCTTTGTGTGATATTATACCCTTTTCCCTATAAAAAGCTACTGTTAAAGACTATCGACTATCTGTACTTGCGCTGAAGAGCTGTAAAACTCTACTAAGACTCTACTTGCAAGTAAAAATGAACTTTGAGAGAATTTTGTCCATTCTTTGATAAATAATTATCCTAACAGGCACTTGTCCTGGAAATGTGCTTCTGTTGATCCAGACTAAGGTTAAGTGAAACAAGCGTTTCTCAATCTGTGTTCTTCTATTGACTTGTGTTCTGGTGTCCCTGTCAAACATCATCTCGTGTTGCCAAAGTACTGTACCAATACACAAGTACGCATTTCACCAAGAACAGTTAAGATTCCCGGAAATGTTCTTGACACGCCCATTTTACCGAGGATGCATTGGTTGGTAACTTGTATGAACTTGGCAGCACCCGTATCCCAACATTCATTTCGGCATTCAACGAGGGTTAGGTTTCTGGTACATAGAAATACCAACAATGGGACAATATTCACATCTTATTCATCACTAAATTCACTTCTGAGAACGTTTTGGCGAGAACTGTTTAGATTTCGAATATGGGCAGTGTTGCAAAAATCATTGCCGAATTGACAATTTGCTTCAAAGTTTTCAGAGTTGAGAAGCTCCATAAAGTGATGCAACAGCCAGCTTGCGACAGCCAGCTAGCGCCTGCCGAGGACGCTAGCTCATCGCTCGGACAGTCTCACTCTGAGACCCAGCTGTAAGCTGGAGGTCTCTCAGATAAGTTTTATTTTTCAATATTATTGCAATAGTTGTAACATTGTGAGGTTTTCTGCTCCGGAGATTGTTTAAATACAAAGTGGTGATATTGTTGTGGTTTTTATTTCTAGCTGTTATTTTGGAGCACTGCAGGTAGCCTCTGTGCTGGGGGTGTTGCGCAAAACCAGCAAGAATGCATCCTCTCAAACTGTTAACAGCGTTTTCTGTGCTTGTGAACTTGCAAGTTCATTCTTCCAAGAACAACCAGCAAGAATGTTCTCCCCAAGAACACAAGTCCATTCCTTGCATTCTAGAGATTGAGAAACAGCAAAGGTTTGGTGTTCTTGTTCTGGTAGCTGTGTGGCTGCTGGTACCTAATTTCATTGTTGATAGCGTCCAGCTGCTCCTGCAGCATTAAGGCGAGGGTCTGTGCGTCAGCCTGGCCACCAGGCGACAGCAGGTCCACAGAGCTGAATATCGTCTCTCTATCCTCCTCCAGGTCCGAGGCGTCCATGTCACTCTCAAAGGCCTGGGCCACATTCGCCAGCACGTTGGCCTGCTGCATGCGCTCCCACTCCTGCTCGTTCAAAGTCTGCACCTGGATTCAGTCATACAGGTGTAAAAGAGGAGAGAGAAAAATGGAGGGAGAGATAAGGATACCAAGAGTAAATCAGATATTGAAAGCAGGAAAAGGATATTGTTGGGAAAACAGGAGAAAAAAGTAGGTTAGCTGGATACTTGAATATTTGTCATTAATGCACCACAGACACAAGTAACTGTCACAGTTATCTCCACCACACTGACTTACATGTCGCTGATGTCCAGAGTGGATGCAAACAGAAAGAAATGGAGAAGAATAAAGTCATCAAAAAGAACTGAAACAGGTAGAAGAAAGTAGGAAAAAGGCACATGATACAAATAACACGTGTCACGAGGAAGACAACAAAAAAATAAAATAAAGAAAAGCTTCCAGTAAATTTAATTATTTCAAAAAGAAGGAAAGATCACACGAAAACCTTCATTGTTTAATTTGCAAGTTGTTAAATAACTTATAACTATATATACTCAAATGTACTAAACCTAGACACACACCAAGTTTTCACTTTGTCATTTGATCAGATGCTCATTGTTTATTCTAAAGTCTCAGCCTAAATCCCGTGGACACAGAGATGTTCTCTAATGTTAAGAAGTAAGTTAATAAAATGGCCAATCTGCCAACAGTCTGATGCATTCCTTTAATATCCAGAGAGGAAATATAAAGCTTAGTATTCACCTCAAATTCAATATGAATATTGTATGCAAACAATGAATAAACAAGCCATCATCAGATGGGCTGGGAGCTCACCTTGGACGGCTCGTCCCGGAGCGCTGCGATCCGTCCCTTTTGAGGCCGTCTCAGCACAAGAGCGCTGCCGTAATGGTCCGAGTTACTGTCCATCATCGAGGAAGCCGACACTGGATACCTGAAATCTGGAGTGCTGCCTAGCTGAGACCGTCTGGGGGGGGAAAAAAAACAAAAAACGCATAAAATAACAGTCAGAGGGACACTAAGAAGTTAGGAGGTTATGGAGAAGAAAAAAAAAAAAATCATAACGACGATTATTTCGGTCAATATTGAAATCA
The DNA here is from genome assembly GCF_010015445.1 of Perca fluviatilis. Lineage (NCBI taxonomy): Eukaryota > Metazoa > Chordata > Actinopteri > Perciformes > Percidae > Perca > Perca fluviatilis. The sequence continues at coordinate 42,948,005 of NC_053114.1, read as the reverse complement.
TCATTATTTAACATGATTACTCGTTGACTTTTGGAAAGATGTTGCAGTTATTGAACTTAAAAAACAGTAAACAAAAAAATCAATAGTGAAAACACCTTGAACTGTGACATTTCCCTCCAGTTTGACTTTTTTTCCCCATTTAGAACACAAGACAAAATAAGAGTAACGTAATGTGCAAAAACATCTTTTTCAATAAATATGTTTTTGTTATCGTAAAATTTAGATTACGATACAACTTTATTGTCAGGCAGGGCTGAAATTCTTTTTTGCATCCCTGGTTAGCTCATATAAAAAAAAGAAATAAAAAAAAAAAGAGGATAGACATACATACAGACATACATAAGATGAATAACACAAAAAAAAATAAAATAAAAAAAAATAAATACATACATGAAACATTACCACAAATGACATAAACACCCAAGTAAGGAAACAAAGCATACATGTATAACAACAGAAAATGACATGAACATACACACAGACAAGGTCTTAATAATATTAATAAATATTGGATTTGCACTGGATTTAATGTAGCTGGTTTAACAATAGGATAGATTGATGTATGAAATTGTACAGCCCTTGTTGAAACCGTGAACTCTTGAAGTTAACTGGCTCACCCATGTAGTAAGGAGTTGCTCCTGCTCCTTCCCTGCTCGTTCTCTGCCCTCATGGTCTCAATCTGGATCAGGAGCTGCTCCTATAGGACAGGACGTTTACAGACATAGTGATCATTTGGTGGAGATACAAAGTCCGCAACCAACATCACTAGAGCAACTCCAATAATCAAAACACATTATCAGAAGCCACAGACACAGAGGCAGAATCTAACCAACTTTAAACAATCCCTCACCTTTTCGTGGTGAGACTCCTCTATCAACTTCTTGGTGTGCTCCAGTTCTCTTATCAGGGCATTCTGAAAAGAGACAGGAATTAGCTGACTGAGAAACTATGCACAAACCATGACATAGGATGTCATTACCACCTAGTCATGGGACACATATAGTGAAGGAACAACAAATATAAATTATGGCAAGGAATGTAGTATTATGTATTAGGCACCTTATCCTCCAGAGCAGACATTCTCTCTTTGAGGTGAAGCTGGAGTCTCTCGTTGGACTCTGAGAGGAGCTTGTCAACGGTCTCTGACAGACGCTTGTTGTGCTCCTCGTTCATCTTTTCTCGCTGCCGTGCCTATACATACACAAAAACAGCATTTTAATAAAAAGGTTCACGTGTTGAGACTGTCCTAATGGCAGTAAAACTGTGAGGAGTAAGCCAAGTGCAGTGACGGCAGATTCCCCCTCTTCCTCACCCTGAGCAGTTCCTGGTTCTTCTCCTCCAGTTGGGCCTCCAGCTGCTTCAGTCTCTCCTCCACATTGCCGTGGCGTTCCTCAGCCTGAAAATGGGGGGACAATAAAAAACTAATGAGTGTCTAGCGCTAGGCTTTTATTTGTCATCCATCCTGGAGAAGGACCTCACTGAGAAAAGGCCTCAGCGTGGCCCTGTTTGAGGTTTTCAGTGCGAGTCCTTCAAAAGGACGGGGTCCCCAATACCAACAGCCTGGGAAGCAAGTATGGCGTCAGGATTAGGTCATATCTCGCGAGCGCGATAAGACATGCTCACAAGCAAATCATTTCACACACGCCGATATTACTCTTCATGCACCAATTCAACAATCGAGAGTTGTACAGGCAGCTGCAAGCCTGAAACAAAACATAGGGCAAAGTATGGCACCTGTGGGTATAAAACTAAGCAGCACGTGCACAGAGCAGCCACCATGCGCCCACGAGTGTCTGCTTTACAAGCGCTGGACGGCATACACCCGCTCGCGGGTCAGGTTTTGTTTCAGACTCGCAGCTGCCTGTACAACTCTCAATTGCTGAATTGGTGCACAAAGAGTAATATCTGCGTGTGTGAAATGATATAATTTGCTTGTGTGCATATTTAATCGTGCTCGCGAGATTATGACTAAATCCTGATCCATAAGCAAGCATCTACATTAGCCAATTTACAGATTGATGTCGAGCACTAGCTGCATTAGGAGAGGATAGCGAAGCAGCATGACCCACAGAACGACTAAAATACAGCGGCCAGTACTTCCAATACTGCAAATCTACCATGAAAGCATCACTGTTCTATGAAGGAATACAGGTGTTATGTGACTAATACTTACTGGCTAATGAAATAACATTTGATTCAATATTGCATCTGAATTAGTCTTGTTGAAAAATATAACCAGCGTATAAAAGCAGATATTATCAGTCTGTTGGCTCTTATTTATATAAGAGCCAACAGGCTGGGGAACATTTTTCAGTGACACAGCCAGTGGCTCTAATGGGCAGGGTCTCCACAAGTCTTTGAGCAAATCAACTGGCACTTCCTGTTTGCGTTAGACACCAAACATGGGTTTTTCTAGGAAAAGAGGAGCGGTACCAGCATGAAGCACTGATCAACACAGCTCACCAGCACATAAAGCACAAACACACAGGCGGACAGAGAAGGCCACATCAGGGCCGGGCTTCAGGCTCCATAAGATACAACAGCATTGTTTTATATATATGTATAGACTGGCACTGCACCTAACCAGGCACTTGTCATGTTAAACTATAACTCAAGATAAATACATTGATGACGATGTTTTTGATTTTATTTTTACTTTACTATTTATTTATTTTCTCAGTAGTTCTGGAAATGTGAATAGTGAAAGAGAAAATGTGTTTCTCTTGGCCTGGTTAGGTTCAGTAACAGAACAAAACAGAGTTTTCCATCATCCAGGAGGTTTAGCTCTGCGAGTGTAGCCGGTCTACCTTCTTCTGAGTCTTAGCGCCTTTAGAGCCACACAGAACACACTAGGGATTTGACAAGGAGGCAGCATGAAGAGCACACAAAAAAACAGAGCATGACAAGAAAGAAATGAGAAAGAGGAGAAATTGTCATTTATTTTATATATATATATATATATATATATATATATATATATATATATATATATATATATATATTATATATATGCTTGCAGGTAGACAAATCGATCACATAACATGTAAAAGGAGGAATAATACGATGAAGTTATATAAGACTTCAGAAGATCGAGTGATGATAATAATGATAGGGTGGAGAAAAGAATGGATGATTTATGTCCATGTTTTGGAACTGCATGGAGGCAATATTAAACATACCAAGAGATTTCTTTCCATTTCTAAGCACGTCTGACTATCTGCCATGTTCTATGTAACAACTATGCGGCTAAAGTGCTAGCCAAATTGGTAATGAGTCCAGACCATTAAAATGTATGGATGAAATATCTTGGAGTGGATACGAGCCTCAAGATTTAAAGAAATTTGTGGTTTTTGAACAGGTAAAACGTTTTATAAAAAACAAAAAGTTTTGACATGAGGGCACGTATTAAAATGTTTGGAATTTGTATAATTTGCATAATGTGTAATTAAAGTTGCATGTGACAACTTTTTTTAAGTCTGTAATGTAGCATAGCCAACAGACTTATTGTTGTCATGATTTTGGGAAGGCCCAGTCCATTATTGAACTAATATGCTATTTTTTTAATCCTCTGTCATGTTACAATTTTATGGAGAACACATTTTGTGCAAATATGGAAATAAATTAAATCAAATCAATAAATTAAAAAGTAACACATGTAAGAAAAGCAAGAAGGGATAAACTGCAGAATGGACAGAGATTACATTATTTACAGGATGTGAAAATAGGCGCCTGCTTCCTGATAAACTCATAAAACAAAAGACTCAGATGGGAATAAGAATGATTGTTTGCTCAAATTTCAGAGATGTACTGCGAGCCAGTTCCAATACAAATAAGGTGCTAATGCCCGTGTAAGTTCAGCAGTAGCATGTTCTATCCAAGGCAAAAGAATCAAACTATAAATGGATAAAAACATGAGTCAAATCTCTAAAAATAGGTTGCTGTGGATATTTGGAGTAACATAAACAATGGCTTCCTCAGCAGCTTCCGCAGGGAGCTCCTGGTTGTTGCGATGTAAAGGAAATAATCTAACAGCCCTGGTTACATTATGTGTGCTGGTATATACTGTATGTTTAGGTTAGGGTCATAGGTAGAAGTAATGCAATCTTTAGTTAATTCATATTCCTTTTCAGTTTGTCTTTTTACAATTTGCCGCCATTTCCCCCCCAACAGACATGCCAATGGAATATTCAATTAAAGGTTTTGGATTTTCAAAAGCCTGTGATTACTAATCAACATTGTACTATGTTCTTTTGATTTTTGTTTATGACCGATTTTTTTCTGACCGTCGATAACTGATCATTAACTGTTAAAAGGTGCAGTAGGTAAGCCTTATAAAACTAACGTTCTGTCTTATTTGCTAAAGCTGACCCTATGTTCGAGTGGAACTACACGAAGCAGGTCATTTAAACAAAAACCTGGCTCCACCTACAGCCTGTAGTGTGATTTGCAAAAAATCCACTGCTCCCTGTTCAGATGCACCAATCAGGGCCGGGGGGTCTAACTGCGTGTCAATCACTGCTCATGCACATGCATTCATTCTCCCTTGTGGGGGGAGGGCCTCAGGAGAACATTTTGGGCTTTAGCGGAAAGGGGGAGGAGAAGTTGTTAAAAATTTTTGGCTAAGTCCTGGATCTTTGCAATCCTACCTACAGCACCTTTAACCGACAAGCAGGCAACTGAGTCCTAGTTCACCCGTCTAGGAGGCTTGGACACACTATTCTTTTTTTAGTTTAGTTTAGAAATAGATTGTACACCTATTTTTCTTTTTTTGTAACTTTTATTCTTACATTTCATACCTATTTTAGCTGTTTCAAAGTCTCTTTAACAAATGTTTTTATTTGCTCTTCAATGTTTTATATAAAGCACTTTGAATTGTCTTGTTGCTGTGCTATAGAAATAAAGCTACCTTGCCTTTTACCATGCAACAAACATTTGAATTACCTTTAAAACAATTATAATAATATTGTTTTTAACTGTTTAACTGATTGTATTAATCTTCAACATTTTTTTTTTGGTTAAACAGTAAATCATTAACAGCCCTAGTTCTTAAGTATTTAATAAATCTGAATAAAATGTGGGTTGAGAGGTACAGAGTGGACAGGTGCTGGTACCTTTGTGAGGGCAGCTACCCTCTGAGCTAGCTCTGCTTCCACCTCAGGCAGAGTCTCTGCCTTGCGGATGGTCTGCTGCAGCTTCTGCTCAGCCAGCTCCAGCTTCTCTTGGAGTTGCCGGTTTCTGTCCTCAGTCTACAACAAACAAACAAAAAGCAAACAGTTATTGGCAAGCATTTTGAAGACTCTAGGCTCCATCCTGGCCTCGCGGTTTGCTTTCAGCTCCACAAGGTGAAAAGAATGGCAAGAAATTAGACTGTAGGTCGGGGAAAGAGGGGTAGGGAGACAAAGGGAGAAGGGATTGGGTATGGGTGGGGTGGGCAGACGGTGAGTAAGAGAACATTTATAATGACACAAAACCCATAAGAAAAAAGGAGAGAGACATCTCCATCTCAGTGAGTACATGTAAAGATACAACCCAGTGTCTTTGAGGCTTCCCATTCAGTGCCTGCTGCGATGGTCACTGTGTGAATACAGCTTGAACTTATTAGCAGGGTTTTGAAAACTGCCAAGGAAAACTGCAGGCCATTCCTGCTGGCAAAAAACTCAGACTCAAACACCAAAATCAACACATACCTCATCAACTCTAAGTCCGATTATAACATATATACGAATGTGTGTAGATGCTAGGGGTGTGATGAGATAACCAATCTTAAAGTGCTCATATTATGCTTTTTGGCTTTTTCCCCTTTCCTTTATTGTGTTGTATATCTTTTTTGTGCACATTATAGGTTTACAAAGTGAAAAAGCACAAAGTCCCCCCCAAAGGGACTAACCATCTCCAACAGAAAACACTGTTCACCAACTGCTCCAAACAGCTCTATTGTAGTCCAGCATTTACTTCAGAGACAAATGTGGGTCACTTTGGAACACACGTTATAATGCTCGCCTAGCTGCTAGCGTAGCACACCCTCATACTCTGCTTCTTCCGTAACTCCTAATCTGTGAAGTTTTAGGCAAAGAGCACGAAGCGTACCTGTCTGAAGAGGGAGTCCTTGTTGGCCACTTCGTTCTCCAACTTGTCGTTGAGGTCGTGGACGGAGGTAGCTTCCCGCTGAGCTGCCAGGTAGCGCTTCTCCAGGGTGGTGATCCTTTCCTCCATGTCTTCCTTCTGAGCCATTGACTATACATAGACACAAACATTTGCATTAGTGCCTTCAGTGTTTGTGATATTGACGCTGACCTGCTGTCCTCCAACCTTTGCATCTTCAGATGGAAGGGAGGTGCTCATGATAATTACACTCAGAAGAGGTTTCTAATCCTTGCTACAGAAAACAGCCCACTGGAAAATTAGGGAGCACAATTTAGCAGAAGAGAATTTCACTCAAAAATATATATGATATTGGGGACACTGTTGCATGTGCTGCAGTGTAGGTATACATCATTAGGGGAGTAACGATACATCAATCTGGATCGATATATCGATTCAATAATCAACGATCCAATATCATCAACGCAAAGTGAAAATATCGAAACATATCTTTAAGACGCACCTTTATTTTGAAATTCTGACCTTGTATTTATTCTTATTATTAAAAAGAATAGTTTGTTGTTTTTATTTTTTCATTTTTTTTATTATTTTGTTTATCTGGAAGAGCTCAGTAATAAAATGTCAATTTAAGTTAAATCATATATTAGTTTCTTTTTGTCAGTTGATATAACTGTAACTGATTGTGTTAAATGGGCTTATGATATCCTCTCATATTGATCGCAGGGCCCTGAATTGAATCAAATTCGTATTGTGGCACACTTTAAGATATCTGAAAATACTGTATTGTCCAAAGAATCGATATAAAGGTATCGTGTAGGGCTGTGTATTGGCAAGAATTTGGCGATACGATACGTATCACGATATTGCCTTTTTTTGAAAATCAATACAGTATTGCAAAATAAAATATTGCGATACTCAAGTGTATTTTCTTATACCCCTAGTATCGTGATAAGCTTGCGATTTATACCACCATACACACTGTATGCATATTAGTATTATTAGCTTAACAAGAATGTAAAACGATAAACCACATTATGTGTGAAACACGTACATAAAAAAAACTACACACTGTATAGTTACTGGTTTTTAGTTGTGCTTTTTTTGCTTAATCCTCTTCCTTATTTGTGGTACATAAGGCCACAATTAGCTCAAGTTTGTAGTTCAAAAACACAAACGGATTAAGATCATCTGACTTAAATGTTCCGCTGTCAATGCAAAGGAAAAAAAGAAATACATTTAAAAGGAATGTATTGGTCACACTTCAAGACATCTTTGGTTTACATATCAGCCTCCTTACCTCTCTCAGGTCTCTCTGTAGCCGCGTGTTCATGTCTTCGGACTTGATGAGGTCCTTCCGGGCCGTGTCCAGGTCCTCCTCCAGCTCGCTGATGCGTGAAACCATAGCAGCCATGCGCTCCTTCATCTGGCCCAGATCAGCTGACTGACGGTCCACCACATCCTTGAGCTCACTGACCTTCCCAAACCCATGAACTAACTCCTCCTCCTGACTCAGCGAACCGTCCGATGACCGCTGTGGGTGAATTAACACAACTGTTGTAGCCAGTGCACACAAGATGTACAAAACACACATGTAGGCCTCACTTCGCTTAATAATAGAGACTGATCAATATGATATTCCTGATTTTGTTCCGTTTATGCGTGTACTGTAATCAAGGCATATCCAAACATCAAACGATTTGACTCAGAGTTTAGAAGACAAAATATCTAGATTTATTACAGTTAACCTGTTAGCTATGTTGTCATTTTAAAATTGGATCAAGCATATAGTGCACATAATGATCATGATGAGACATGAGATGAATTTAACATCGCTCACTCTATACCTGCTGCTCCTCAAGCACTGATTAACTGATGTCAAAGTTTTATCATTTTAGGCTGAGACATACTGCAGAACAATCCCTCAGCAGTAACCTGGACTGTTTCCAGCCTCCCACCTCTTCCAGTATATACATCTTGTCTGTGCATGTGTGTGTAGACGATACAGCATAGCACAGCTATTCATTGCAAAGCCAGGACCACATTTGTTTTTAATAAATAGAAGGGAAGAAAAAAGGAAATACTTTCATGAGATACCTCACTCCTGTACTGAAGAATGTTCAAACTACTATATTAAGATTACATCATATTACAATTTAACAATACAGTATACATCCTTAGATCATTTTAAGATTTAATTTTCCTTAAGATGCTAGACACTTGTCACACACAAGCAATGATGTAGCCTCTTCTCTCACTTGGCTTTCACATATGCAGTTTAGTAACCTCACCTTGCCATTAGTGCTTGGTGTGTTTTCAGAGTTGTGGTTGACCTCGCTGGTTCCGTCTGCCATCCCTCTCTTCTGGCTGCTCTGCTCCCTGAGGTAAGCCAACTAGAGAAAACACCAGTTTGTTAACACCTTTTCAAGTCATTCATTTGCTGGTGATAACCATTTAAACAATTATCTGGTTAACCACTTCACCAAGAGCACTAAAAGGAGTTTGCTTCATTTGATCATTTTTTTATTTCCACGAAAGCAAGTTTTCTGTGTGTGTGCATTTGTGCATGTGTGTGCATAGGACAGAGACACATAGAAACGTAGCTAGCAGCTACAAAAAGGCCAAGAGCCTTAAGTTCAAACCACAACTATTTTCATCGCAAACTCCCATGAATATGCTGCAGAGGTTGATACATTCTATGCCAAATGGCCAAACAGTAGGAAAACAGAACAGCAAAAGGCTGCCTTGCCCTAGGAAGTAAGGTTACTAATAAAAGCAGAGTGGCAAGTGGTTGATTTTATGTGTGTTGGTGTGTGTGTGGTCTCAGGCTGATTCCCAGGAACAAAAGATGAATGTAGCACGAAGCAGAGAGGAAATCTAGGACACTTCCACAAGATCCTCTGGGCCTTTTGTCAATCTTAATCCCATTCAATACACAGTGGACTAAAGACCTCTTTGCATTCATGTGCCCATGTGTGTACGTAAGAGCTGCCAATCTTTTTTTTTCTTAGATCCAGTGTGAATACTCAATGTGTGAATAGGAATTATTTGCAGGAGAGATGTCTTTAAGCAGTTCAAATGTACAAAGCGTTAAGTTTGTTTTGTCAGCATCTCCTGGTGTGCAGGTCTCTCCCTCTAGTAGGAGATAAAAAATAAAATAAACATTGACCTGTCAAAGCTGCATGTCAAAACATCTCACCATTCAGTTTGCGTCAGTGCAGGAAAAAAACTAAAAAGGAGCATGTCATTAATTCCTACATCATGTTTGCAATCAATTATGGTCACTGCTCTGTTTGTTGTATTTTTGTTGTTGTTGCTGATGGGCAATGTTTAATGTGGTGTTAAATGTAAGCCTAAATGTATCACTCACCGGGAGCAAAGCTGAGAATAAAAACAATAAAAGCATGGTAAGCGTTTTGAATTGACTACTTTAGGCCGTCAAGTTGTTCCAGCAAATATTCCTGCATCATGTGAATGCAGTATATCGTCGATATTTTGACCCTAACTTAAAAAAGGTTGTATTGGTATTGGGTTGAAGTTAAGTGAATTTTTGATCAGTAAATACTTTTCATTATAAGTCATTTTGGCTTACTTCTTTGTGCGAGAGGGTGAGCTGTTCCTCCAATGCGCTGCATCTTTCCAAGGCAACGCGTAGTCGCTCCCTCACCTGCAAAACGTGACACCAAAATAAACAAAACTGCAAACCTTTCCAAATCTTCATTGCTTTGTCTATGCCATTTTCTTTGCCTTTGCAATGTCAATAATCTGTAAACATGTACACACACTTTCAAACACTCAGACACACAGACGTACCTTCTCATCGAGGGCTTTGTGGTGTTCAAAAAGTGACTTAAGGGCTTTGAGGACCTCCACTTCACTCGAGACTCCCGCGGGAGACTGAGCCTGTCTCTTTACCACCGTCATCCTCAGACTACGCTCATGGCGAGACACCAGGCACTCCAAGTGCTCCAACAGGAGCTGGAGATACGAGAGACCGTGTTAGAAACCCATCCGGCCAAAACTCATTGCTCATGTGGACAAGCATAGAGCATCAACTTTGTTGCAAAGAAAAGAATCATCAAACTTGTCCTACCACAATAAATCACTACAATTATTGTTTATCTGTTGTTTTTGCATTAATAAGCCTGAAGTATCTGTTTAGGTACAGGGTTAATACGCATTTTAACCAGTACTTTTCGGCAAATTTCCATGACTACATCTTCCTGAAAATGTCAGTCGACATTATACAATAAGAATACAAATCTGTGATAAAGTTTACCCTCAGAGGTTTAACTATAAAATTAATGATAATTTATGTGGTTCATAGTGGGACTCGTAATATCGCTCCCCGAACACAACGCTGAGGTTAAGACGACATGAAAATACATTTTATTAATGACATGTTATTATGCTGTGCTAAAAAAAAATTCCAAGACTTTTCCAAAACTTTCTGGGTCTTTTTATATTTCCAAAACCTTTCCAGGCCTGGAATTTGCATTTTTCAAATCCCATAACTTTTCCAGTTTTTTTCAAAACGTATGAACCCTGTAGGTAGGCTGCCATTCAATGGTTCGTTTTTCAAATTTTTTAACTTAGGTTATGTGCAGGTTTTCTCCACCTTTTCTTGTGTCTACTTCTATATTTGTCCAACTTTGAATAATATTTCCAAATGACTGATCTTGCATGACAGACTGGCGCTTCTCGCTGCCCAATGCTGTAAGGTTTCGGATATTAAAAGCAAGAACTTCTTCAATATGAGGAGTATGCAAGAGTAAACAGGTCCCAGTCAGAGACATTAGTGACTAATAATGCACTCGCTGAGGTATAGTTAACAGCTGTCTGTGATGAAATTTATTGTCAGTGGTTGAAATATTTCGATGATTGAGCAACTTGTGACAATGGTTTAGATTATAAGATAGAAACTGATTTGTCAACCAGTGTTATGACAACCGCCTATACCCAAAACAGAAACATGCAGGGATTTGACTGGAGTACGCAGCTCCGCCAAACGTTCCTCATCAATGGTGGATAGTGAAGATTGTGGCCTGTTGGAATGTGTAACACTTGTGTGTTGCAGTTTGTGCTAAAAGATTAAGAACAGTGTGTGTGTGGGTTTGTGTGCGTATAACAGCACAGCACATTATACTAACCCGTGTGTTGTTTCTCTCCGCCTTGAGCTCTGCAATCTCCTCCTCCTTCTCCAGAAGGTGCTCCCGGCACACGTTCACCTCCTTTGTTAGTGCAGCAAACTCCTACAATAGAAATGTACAAATACATTAACATGTTACCGCTACAGAAATTAAAAAACTGTTGTTATTGTGGACACAGGGAGCTTGCATATTTACAGTTTAAACCTTTGATAGAGTATAACATCAATCCACGGCAGCAATCTAACATCTGTTTCTAGAAGCAGATGCAAATTCTTAAGGCGCTGACACACCAACCCGATTATCTGCCGTTTGACAGTCTGGCGAGGTCAGTGACTCGAGTCTGTTCAGCCTTCATTTGGGCCGAATCGGAAGGCAGGCAATCAGACTCAATGACCAATTGATTGGTGAAGCGCTAACCCGGAAATGACGAGCGGGATGAGCCTGACGTACGCCTCTCAAAATCTGACGAAAATCTTATAAACTGACCTTTGTCGATCTGAAATGAAGACAGATTCAGCAACTGCACGGCCTGTTTCTCACTTAAAATGTTTTCAGAATCACGTTTCGGTGAACTATTTTCGTAAAATAGGAGATTGTATTCCGAAAGAGCCGCCATTATGGTCGCCAGACTCACGTGACGCGTTCGTCCAATCAGCTGCTGGTTTTCATTTTTTGGGCAACAACACAGATTAGCGCCACCTGCTGTTATGGAGACGTATTACTTCTCGCGCACTCGCAGAACGTACTCTCAAGTCGGCGTCGCTTCGGTATGTTCCGAGGCACTTTTTTGACCACCTCAGGGAGGGAGGCAGTCCGACTGGCTTTTCTGCCGAAGGTCGGCCGTCAAGTTGGTGTGTCAGAGCTTTTAGACTGCTGATACCCCTAACACTTTACTGGTTGTGCCATCACCTGTATCGAAAAAGGATTGAAAAGAAATAAATAAAAAAGAAAAGGTACCGTCAGCTGTGTCTGTCTTTTTTTAAACGGCCAGCAGCACGACCAATCTGCTGCTACAGCTACCAGCTTTATCTGATCCCGGTAACAACCTCTATCACACACCACACACCTACTCTAATCTCATTCTAAAATAAAGCAAGTTGGGGCTTAAAATAGAGGACATTTTTTGCATTATGACATACTAAATATAGCAAGTTTAGTAAGTCATATCATTGACATTGGACTTTTAAGCTAATGTTGCTGCAAGACCGTTTTTCTTCACTGACATATTTGTTCACTGCCACTGTAAACACTAGTTAAATTAGCTCCTGCATCTTTTTTCTCTATGTGGTTTCTGCGGATGCCATGATCACACAGCAAGCCTTGGCAAATGACAGTTGACATTCCTCTCTCTCCTAGCCATGTTGTCCACCGACAGGGCTTTGGTAACTTTTACATCGGAAACAATGGAGGCAAGATGACAACTGCTTGCTGTCGGAAAGTACCTTAAATCCTTTTGCACTTTACTATCGGCAGCGGTATTCGATTAGAGATTCTCTCTTACTTTCTAAGAGGTAATAATACAGACCGTGACAGTGACCTAACACAGACTTTGACATGTTGACAACCATATCCATATATCAGAGAGCCAGAATCATGCAGAGACATGGTCTGATGTTAAAATGGCAGAAGAGAACAGTAAGATGGTGAAACACCTTTAGAGAGATAAACACCTCAAACTGCATGAGAAAATGAAAATATAATATAGTGCTACTCTCTGAGCAGACTTGTTCCAATATACCTTAAATCTTTCTCCGATTAATTTCCAACAAATGCAGCTGTGCACTCACACACGCACACTTGCTTTTAGGGATTACATGCATGGTTGGACCTAAAGAATGTGCCATCCTGATTTTTTGCCCTGCAAAAACTAGCACAGGCACCCTGAGTGGCGAGGCCTTCTTGCTGTGTGTGTGTGTGTGTGTGTGTGTGTGTGTGTGTGTGTGTGTGTGTGTGTGTGTGTGTGTGTGTATATATATGTGTGCGTGTGTGTGTGTGTAGGGGCTGGGGCGGTTGGAGGGGGAGGGGGGTCACTGGAACTGATCGTTCTTTTCAGTCACTACCACAACTATTCTCTCTTCCCTTCACTCCAGCCTCGGAGCTTTTCCAGCGACTGGCACAGATGCTGCCTCACTAAAAGGAGTAAGTGGGAGTTTGCTATTGGCTACGACCAAGGTCTCCACTCTCTGCTAGCCAATGAGAAACCATAAGAGGCAGGCCCATGGGTAATTACAGAGTGGCTTACTTCCTACATTCCAGAGCAGACGCTGATGTTGAGTTGTACAGCAACCTTAAGATTTCTGAATGCCTCTAAATGCCGTTTATGACCCTCTTCTTTCCCCCTAATGTTCATTTACTCATTATTTACACAAAATATCATAATGAGTAAAAACAAATGGGCAGCGTTTGGTACTTGCTTGTGGATTTGTATTGTTGATGTGCGGCTTAATGATTTCAGTATGGAAAAAAAATCAAATCATAAAGAAGCACCCATAAGATGCTCACTGGCTATTAAATCCAGTATTTTGGTCAGAGAAATTAGTTATTAAAAGTTAACAATCAAAGATATCTACCTGTGTTGGAGACTTTTATTTAGTGTTCTAAACGATGTTATTCATTGTACTATACATTTGTCATAACTTCACAAAAGGAAGTACATACAGTGTGGTACATCATGTAAAATAAATTATTAGGAATTTCGACCCAGACTGGACCATCAAAACCAACCCACATATAATCACAGATAAAATGGAAGTTAATCAGTGAGTGGACTGATTAGCTTGCATGTTATCTGTGGTTATTTGTGGGTTGGTATGTGCCAACCCGCTTCACAAAACTGGGCGCATGCAAAACAAAAGTACGACAATATTAGAGACAGACATCTTTTTAGAAGCGGACACTTTCATTTATGGGATGATACATACAAAATATTAGAGCTGCAAAGATGAATCGATAGGTTGTCACCTACTCAAATATTCGCAAACTATTTTATAATGGATTAGTAGGTTTGAGTAATTTCTTATGAAAAAGTAGTCTCTGATTCCAGCTTCTTAGATATTGTTCTAGTGTCTTCTCTCCTCTGTGACAGTAACCTGAATATCTTTGAGTTGTGGACAAAACAAGACATTTGAGGACGTCATCTTGGGCTTTGGCAAACACTGATCCACATTTTTCCCCCATCTTCTGACATTTTATAGACTAAACATCTAATCGAAAAAATAATCAACAGATTAATCGACAATTAAAATAGTTGCAGGCCTACATCATACAACAGGTGACAAGTACGAAGCAATTCAACAGCTTAATACAATTAACTCTACTCTTATATTATTATCGTCAGTCATGTTTTAGGTAGTTGCGAAGAGTGTAGGCATCAAGCTTCAAATCTGAGTGTTTATTTCCCCATATACATAGAATGTAAATATGCAGGTTGAATACAGTAGAGTCATAAGCTTGTATACATGCGAATGCAGCCATGGGCATTAAAGCCTGATCCCATTTCTCCCTCCAGCAGGGTAAACTGGTGTATGGCTCAGTGAGCGTACATGCTGGTTAGAAGTGCACTGAGCTGCTCTGTAAGCCTCAGAACAGGGGAGGGGATTAAGGGGGGGTACACACAAATATGTGTGCCAACCTATTAAAGGAACCGCGTACCAAAACACAGAGGAACACACAAAAGCTTTTCAGGGATGAGTGTATTGTCGTTTTTGGCATTCTACCCCCCGGAGAAGACTATCCCAGCACCTTGGTGGCACTAAGACAAAGAGTAATTTCTGTATTAGAATATAATTAAGAAATGTGCCTGAATGGGAGCGGGCGGAAACAAATATGAGCACTGGAATGGCATGAATGAGTAACGTTTCCCTCTTCTGAATGTAGATTGCATACATTATAACATAAACCATAGGGACAGGGGCTGCTCATTTTTAACAGATTTTCATCACATTTTTTAAGGACACAAAAGAGATCTTATATTTTCTGACATTTCGACAATGCCTTTGTAGGCGGATCAGTTAAAGGTCCCATGACACGGTGCTCTTTGGATGCTTTTATAAAGACCTTAGTGGTCCCCTAATACTGTATCTGAAGTCTCTTTTATATAGACCTTAGTGGTCCCCTAATACTGTATCTGAAGTCTCTTTCCCAAAATTCAGCCTTGGTGCAGAATTACAGCCACTAGAGCCAGTCCTACAATGAGCTTTCCTTACCCACTGCCGGCGTGGCGTGAGCGTGGCGTTTCTGTTGCGTATCAGCAGCGTGGATTTTTCTATGTCTTTACACACCAGAAAGGTGTGTGACGCGGCGCTGCTGCTACTAGCCTTGTCTGGACACATGTATGTTTCCCACTGATAAAATGAAATACCATGTTAAACATAAATATATACCGATTTGATTACAGCAAAGACAACGTCGGCAGTATTGACGGCAAAATAGGCTCCAGAATATTTCATTCTGTATTGACAGGTGCAATATTAGAAAATATATATTTTTTATTACATTCCTAAATCTGCATTTATATCAAAACCTAGAGGCTTTTAAACATCAACATGTCATTTATTAACATGCATTCGTGTCTAAATGACATAAACATATTTTCCTATTCTATTTTGCCTGGAAACACTTCCAACACGCTCGCGTCTCGCATGAAAAATAGGCGTCTGTTCTGTGGCCTTAACCAACTGCCACTTTGCTCATTTGAAGCCATGACGTCTCTCTCTCTCTCTCATAGGTGGGCCAAATTCTCTGGGTGGGCAAAGCAGAGAAAGGGGAGGTAACCTTGCTCCTTATGACCTCATAAGGAGAAGATTCCAGATTGGCCCATCTGAGCTTTCATTTTCTCAAAGGCAGAGCAGGATACCCAGGGCTCGGTTTACACCTATCACCATTTCTAGGCACTGGGGGACCATAGGCAGGCTGGGGGAACGCATATTAATGTTAAAAAACCTCATTAAGTGAAATTGTCATGCCATGGGACCTTTAAAACACTGCCTGCGTCGGCCATCAAACAGTGCTTTGAAAACGCAGATGTGCCCAAATGGGGGTCGTGCGTTTAGGGGGCTGCAAGGGGGAGCCGAAAAACCCCAGCTGCGGCGAAAAGTTGAGACGACTTAACTTTTGGAGAAATGCAACCCAACGTCACGCTACGGTGGCCAGTCATGTAACCGGCGATCAGATTTGTCAGTCCGTTTTGAGGCAGTGTGAGAGTCCCGTACAGGAAACAGGAAACATTACTGCCTCCATCGCTGCCACAAGAAAGTTTTAAAACACCAAACACAAGCACCAGTGTTTCCCACAGGTTGAGAATTTACTTGCGGTGTATGTGGCGCGGGATGTGACAGGGAGGCGTGTAATGGCTGGGTTTAGTAATAATAGATTCAGTTATAAACTAGTCAAACGAAGGTGAAAACAATGACTATATAACATTATCAGATAATTTAGAAAGATGTAACTATTCACATATTAAATTAAACTAAAAGATGATACAGATGAAAATATTACGACACTATGCGGCCTCTGACACAATTTCAGGGTAGTTATTAAAGCTGCACGATATGAGGAAAATATGTAATATGCCCTAACGTTGAATATCGCAATAATGATATAACTTGTGATAAATAATATTAAAATGTAGCCTACTCAGTTCTGCATTTCTGCTGCTTTCAGTATTTTGCTAAAATACAACAAATTGCTCATTGAATTTTAAAGAAATGACAAAAAAAAAAAAAGTGTAGCCATGATGTGCTTTGTCAATTAAATAAGTTTTGTTTTTTTGCCAAATGTTAACGGTTCAGCAGATAAAATACCTGGAATACTATACTATGATCTAAACAGAAAGTTACAGGTTATTAATCTCAACACGGTTCCCTCCTAACTCTTGTTAAATAAGACTAAGGCTATCTAAAGTTAATTCTTGTTTATTTTGTTGGTTAGATCGTTAGTTTTTTGAAGTATATTAATCTGCGATTTGGGGATCCTTAACACGCTGTTCTGTAGTACTATAGCTACATGTCATATTGCACTTATTTAGATCTCATCTGAGCAGATTTCTGTCATTCAAACAACTCTGAGTTGTAGTTTAAAACAGGGCGTCACAGAAATGGGCCATTTCAGTGACACTACCACCGCAGCACAACCCTGTGTTTCCTGGTCTGAACAGGCCCAAGGAAAGGAAAGGACTTCACTGCAAGAGGAAAAGACATCAGGAAACACCAAGGCTCCTCTCTGTATGTCAATAATAAGAACAAGAATGTAAAACAAATCCCAAATGACAGCATACTGGATGAAGCTATATCCTATTTTGTGGGCATTTTGTCTACCATCCCTAAAGGCTGCTGCTGGAGAAGTTTATTTTTTTTATTTTTCGAACCTTCATAACACTAATTTATTCAACATTTTGTTTTGAAATCTTTACTGAAAGTACAGGTACATTTCATGGATTCTTAAAATTTGGAAACATACCAGAGCATGGTAACTAGCTCTATTTCTTCCTAACATCACACCATCATCAGACTGTGCTGTATTTGGAAGTGAGATCGGAACCAATAGGCCTAGCTCCTACATAATGACTTTAGCCATACTTAAAAGCTTACAGCAGCGTGTGCTGAAATCTGACACTGTGCAGAGGGCATCTGTTCTCCTAGAGGACTCACCGTCAAAAACTAATTAGACACTACAATGGCTCCTATTCAGAGCTGCTTAGACTGCTGCCCAAACACACACAGACAGAGGAAAAAAAGTCAATCTACTGTAGCTGACCGGATACCAGTTTGCACTATATTTTCCTCCCTTCAGTAAAAAGACTAGATCATTATTAGGGCTCATCAAGATTTTTTATATCACTATGTGATTGGATCCTGAGATACCTTGACAGGGCTCAACAGTGCGAGCATTTCAATCACATTTGCAACTAAAAAAAATAGAGTGTGAACTGTAAAATGTATTTAGGAACACGTGCGAATACCCTAACGTTGCGGTAGTTTCACCATGACCGTCTATGTCCATAGCCAATTCAGACCAAAAATTGGCAACGAGATGAGATGAAATTACTTGCAATGCTCCGGTCTGCAATGTTCTGAAACCTGCCAGTTTACACCAATGGGACCAGACGAGGCGGTGTATCATCTCCATAGCAACGACTCTCCGTACTTCCGTTCTAACTTCCATCTTAAAATATGAATGAGGAAAGAGATGAAACGGAGAAAACTTTTATTTCTCTGAGGTTTTTACTTCACTGCTTTGTTGTAACGGCGCTCCCTCTCTTCATTATCTCGCTAGCTCCTGTAACCATATACGGTGCTCGCGGGCGCTAGTTGAGCCTACATCTTACGCCCGAAACACACCGCACGCTGAAGCACCGCAAAGCGGAGCTTTTTTCATTTCAGCGCCCATGTTATTCAATCTGTCCGGCCACACCGGCTGCGATCAGGCGCCTAGCGAAATCGAGAAGCACAATTCTTAATAAATTCCTGGTTTGTATACATTTTTAACCATTTCCAATCCGGATAAGCTTCTCAATACCCACTCCTGTCGAAGTTCATGTTATATTGTGCACATGAAATTAACAATATTTGACTCAATCATGTAGGGCTGCACGATTATGGCCAAAATGGTAATCACGATTATTTTGATCAATATTGAGATCACGATTATTTGTTGATTTTAGCCAAAACAAATTTTATTGTCATATAATTCTATAATTATAACTGCTTTTACATCCATATTGTGCTACATTCCTCCTTTATTGAAGGATATTGTGAAGGAGTATGCCATTTCAGCTGTTGTGCGACCGCTTTCCACACGTGCAGGTTTGCCGTGAAAGATACAGATAGATACTAAAGATCCTCTGCTGCTCTGAAACCCACGTTAGAGGCAACATAAACATCGCTGAATGTCACGCTAGTAAACACTAATAACACGTTACACAGCAGGTAACGTTAGCCTACCGTTAGCCACAGTAGTAACTGGATTAAACACGGCTAAAATGCTGACTGCTAAACAGTGTAGTGTGTCTGTATTTCACTGTAGGGTTCCAACAGCGGGACGTCCAACAGTCTGCTGCTAAAGCTATGAGCTAAAAGACACAAACTAGCACTGGTCACTGCTGTTGTCTGAAAAACAACACAGCCGGGACAAAACGTTGCGTTGACTGGTAAACTGGTAAACATCGTGACCGGCTTATGATGACCGACTGCTACCTGTTGTGGAATTTTCCGGTGCAGGCAGGGAACAGCTCTGATTGGCTCATGGAGACATGTGATCAGACAGTGGTTTATGGAGCGCTAGATTGGCTTTGCAAAAACTGTTCTATGAAGGGAATGACACATTTTAAATATGCAAATTTGATCGTAGGAAGCCAAAATCGTGATCGTGATTAAAATTTGATTAATTGTGCAGCCCTACAATCATGTAGAGGATGTGAAAAAACAGCATCATATGAGAGACGAGTGAGTCATTATTTTGAGTGAGTGAGACAACAAACTCTCTTTCATGGCAAAATACACAAAGTGTGAATGGCTCATGTGATGTGAACACTAAAAAGGTTAAGGTTGAATCGGTTAACGGATAACCAGATGGATCATGAAACTTAAAGGGGACGCACCGATTAATAGCACAGTTTAAGGATCACTAATTTGGCCTTGGAATTGTTAACACACAGAAACTATAACTTTCTTTAAAATGAAATGAATCACTTTATTTTTGTGTGGCAAATGCCTTTTGTTGAACAGTGTGATTGAAGTGCTACTGAGAGAGTGATTACATTGGAATTAAAAAGGTGCCGTGAATCAACTACTGTATTGAAATCTGTACACTCACCTAGATAAAGCAAGAGGGGACAGTATGCAATGAAACCGCAATAAGCTCTAGACATAGTGACCACATTCTTAATCTAACCAGTTCCTCGAACATGATGCGTTGCTGCAGGCATCTGCTTCACAAACAAATCCCGTTTAGATTTAAGGATAGTTTGTAAAGCATGCATGGGAGCATGGCCTTCACTCTCCTTTAAGTTAGTAATTCAGCCCACATTGGGCAAAAGGCAACACTTGTCACTTTCTTGTCACTGTGTGGAACAAGTCAGTCTTTGTCTCTCTGTCTTACCACTGTGCACGCTCAATTCATCCCATTGTGCCACTGACCAGAATGTAGAATTTGGTCGTTGCAGTCGATTGCCCCCTTTCAAAATAAGGAGCAAAATATCACACACTGCCAAGTTGCACACATAATTTTGTTTTTATTAAAATTACATAACAGTAAGACTGAATTTTCCCACGCAAACAAAATATTTGCCAAACCACACCCCCAATACTTAGGGCCCCAACCTCCACTTTCTTCCTTCAGATGGCACTTTTCTTAACATTTACTTTTTCTACAAAGCGAGGAGTTGGGAAGAGGACAGCAGTTGTTTGCTACATGTTTGGCCTGATGATGTGTGTAAAAAAAACATATAAATGAAGCAACATCACGCTTTTACTGTCTCAAACAATCTTTACAGCAGTTGTAAAAAAAATAAAAGTAAAACATCTGGAAATTCAATGCCAGCAGACAGACACACACACACACACACACACACACACACACACACACACACTTCAAAACAGAACTATTACAAGCCTTGGCTGACACAGAAGCACAGAAATTGACTTTGCCGCCTATGTGGGCTCTAAAATTGGGCTACTAAAGAAATCTATCTCTGCACACATTCAAACTGGTGTCAGTGAGCCATGACGTTTGACTGGGAGTGTCGGACCAATTTGGCCTGCACCAATTCAACAAAGAAAGAAAACCAAAAAGAACAAATAAGTACCACTCAACAGTGCACCGCTGGAGTTCGAAAAAGCTGTTGACGTGTGAGCAAGCTGCCCTGGAATGTTTGTGCATTCCAGTGGAAGGGTACTCTCACCAGGAGGGAGGGAACAGGGGAGAAAAATTGCACTTCCCCTTTACCTACCTACTCTAGCCTGAAGACCTAGGCCACGTCCACACGTACCAAAACAATCTTCCCCCCCCGGTCTTCCCTGGCATCGTTTCAAGAATGTTTGCGTCCAAACGGATCCATTTGTAGATGACTCAACACGCTACTTCATATTCCAGGCCTATAGGTGGCACTGTTTCTGCTACAGAAATTCACCAAAAAAAAAAAAGAGAGAAGAGGCTTGCGTGCTGTATACAAACAGACCCTAGTAACCCTAATAGGCTCAATATCTTCTCCAGCAGGAACACAAGAATGTAGTCCACCACTATTGTTGTTATGAGACGTCCTCGCGGGATAAGAGGTCAAAGGCTAGAGGTCGAGGGGTGTGGCGATGACATCATCGATTCACAACGAAGACGCAAGGGCGCCGTTTTCTAATTTTTTCACCCTGGGACCAGGTTTCAAAAAGGTAGTGCATTTACAGGATTCGTTTGGACGATCAGCCAAAACGACGCAAAACATGGGCGTTCACACCAAAAAGCATCTCCGTGTGGATGGCTCCTTAGACTCTCTCCAACGCAATAGTTCAAAATGGCACCAATTTAGTTCCTAGGAATGTATCTTAAATAATTGCTGCTCTGTATGGTCTTGTTTTGAATTTGAAAGTTCACCTTTGGTTTATAGATGTTTAATTGAAAATACTTAGCCGTTATAGCCGCTATTTAATTAAGTTGCCTACAAATTGAGAGTGCACGCCGGCCTCCGAGCTGCAGCATTTCGATCATTCCTCCATTTCTTCCGCGAGCGAATGTGTCGAACCAGTTGGGTAATCAAATACAGGAATGCCCAAGCGCAGCCGGATACTTTACAAAATAAAACAAATTTCAAAATGAAAAAACGTACGTTTATGGTGATTTTGGCTGTCTTGACTTCTCAGCTGTGTATAGAGCCAGTCGATCAGGCACACCGAGAGAGACGGACGGACAGACAGACGGAGAGAAAGACAGACAGAGTAACACACCTACAACCAAACACTCAGGAAAAGTGGAGAGAAGCAGGATAACTTTGTGACTGGCGCGGAGAAAAGCGCATCTTGTATGAACAGCCAGGCCCCCGATCGGGCATGAATCTACGCTTCCCAGCGCGTCGCAGCACTTCGCGGGCTTTGTGTTCCTGGTGTAAAGCTACTCCAACAATAGACTGCCAAAACCTTCAACACAAGACATTTTAGATTTTGATGCAGCGTTTTGTATAAGAGCTTTCAGTAATGACAGCCTCAAATGAATACCAAATGTTTAAATCTGCATTCTGTAAGGGGTTTGCTAAGAATCATTTCATTTTAAGTAATCATAATAGACATGTTAAGTCAGAATGTATTTAATCAAATCATAGAATGAAGTAACAACACCCAAATTTGCAAGCAAACTGCACTAAAGAAGAAGAAGAAGAATGTTACATAGTGTATTTACACCAGATTACAGCATACTTTTTTTTTTTTTAACAGCTGGATTTTCTTGCCTTCCAGATACAAATCCCACGTGGCTTGGCAGATAGCCAGATGATCAGCTGACAACACCACAGCAGTGTGCATGCACACACACGTACAGACACACACAAAGATATCACACAGAAAAAATCAGTTGCTTTAAGGTGCTTACACACCAAGGAAATCGTCGGCTGTCAGTCCAATTTTGGCCCATCTGACTGGAGATCAGCTCCTCTGACAAAATGTTTTGTTGCCATTTCTTATGTAATTTGACAGAATTATAAAATGTGTTTTAGAGGTCAATAAACTGAAACAATTTATTGATAACAATAATTAATAACAATGACAGTTTGACTGTGCAGTGTATGCAACATCTGGTAGCTTGACTTTTATTTTACAAAGCATGTAAACGTGATTATAGTAGCTCGCCTCCAATGCTGCAATCAATTCAACATCCATAAACACAATAGCTTATGTTACTGCTAGTGATGACTACGCTTTACTTTTACATGTTTATGTCTATATATTTACTCTGTACTACATTAGGTGTCAACTGAATGGATCAGAGTCACGCAGCGTCTGAATGTTTTGACTTTGGATGTAGTTTTCCTGGCTGTAAAACACAGAGCTGCAAAGAAAGGCTTTGGCATCCCACAAGTGTGTTAAACATCAGTTCTTACTATCTGATGTTTCAGGAAAGTTAGGACACCATCAGTTAGAACACTGTGTAATCTGCCCCTGCTTTCTATATGCAGTGGCCCGGTACTATCTACAGACCTCTCTGCTTTCAGCACTGTGACCTATCAACTGTCATATTCTGAGCTGTGATCGCTCACAGTCTGCACGCCCCACGCTTCTTTCACTCGTGTAATAAAATGTCAAACAAACACTGAAAATAACCAGCATGTTAACTCTATATACTGGGTGCATATTCAACAAAAACTACACCAATGCTTAAATGATTTCCAGCCCCTTATGCATCATTAAAACTGGAAACATAATCCCTTTGTTTTAAATATAAGAGCCCAGAGAGGGTAGAAACATGAGTCCTGCAAGCAGATGGACAAAGTCAGGATCGCGATTCCCTCCACATTATGTTATACAAACAGTAGAAATAGAGGAGCAGCTATGACAATCTAATAACTGTGAGGGGCATATTGCATATTCATTATATGCACGGTAGGGGTGAAAGTAGTTGAAAAAGTAATAGCTCCATTTGCAAAGAAAGTGTTTTCGCTCCTCAATATAAATTGTTTCTCATAGCAGATGTATTATTCTTCAATTTCACAGTTTCTTTTGTCTTCTTGACTCGTTTCAAGTTTGATGCAAAAACCCACGCACACCTTATTGCACCTTGCGGTTGGTCAACCATATAACTCCCAAAACCATACCAGACTCTGGTATCACTTTCTCCACTGTGGGAGCCAAAGATCTGTAAGAGCTGCCATCCAAAAGTGAGACTGACACTTTGGCTGGCAGCACAGCAAGAAGCCATGCAGGAAGGGTGCCCCAAAGGGCACGGGTATCTTTCCATTTAAATAAGATTACAATGCACACTATTTTTCTTTGATAGTGTGAAACTGACATTTTTACATTACAAATGTTCATGATGTGAAATGCCAGCATAGACACTGCAATGTGACAATGTGAGTCTTGACTTTTACACAGTGAGACTTGACAGGTAATTTAGTTTTGTAGTTCTCTTAAGGCCTTTTTACATTCGCCGCAGCCAACCTGCCGCGTGCAAATGTGACGTCAAAATGACGTAGATCTCGCTGCCGCCCCAGGATTTTGAGTGCGCAACCAGAGGTCGTGCACCACTCTATTTTTTCCAGTGGTGCGCGACAAAGCAGAAACAGGAAGCATTGACGAGTTTGAGGACAACCGGATGCCAGGGCTCTCAGAGTGACTGCTAGTTTCTCTTGTAAACTTACTGGGTTAAGAGGAGTTCTTTTATGGTGAATGAAAGGCTTGATCCAACGAAGTAGATCATTGAATCAAATCGAAGCGGTGACATCAATGCTGCTGCCTGTTCTCCCATTGTTTACCTTTTTCTTCTTCTAGTCCGTAGAAATAGCAAAGCCGGTAGCCTTTCCTCATTAGCAACACCTCTGTGGTGCGACCACCACGCGGAGTATAAATAGTTACAGCGCTCCCATGACGTCACATTTGCGTTTGGCAGGTCGGCTGTGGCGAATATACTGGACGCCTTAGTCCGGTGTGGCTGCTGCAGCTAACAAATCTATAATTTACCTGCATACATAATCATATCATCAAACTCTATGGCTGGGTTTTCTTTGAAAAGTGAAAAAGCTCTCTCTTACTTACCTGTGGCAATGCAGTGTTAAGCTGTCGCTGCAGTGAGTCTCTTTCATGACTGACTTCATGCAGTTTGCCCTGAGTCAAGCCCAGATTCTCCTGCGTCTCTCGCAGAGTCTCAAGAAGACGATCCCTCTCCTCCAGCATGGACACCATCAGCGACTCAAAGTGACCTTCTGAGTCCGACTGCAATGGGGAGCCAGAGCCTCGACGACCACTGCCGCCTCCCCCTTCGGCCTCACTGATGGTGGGCATCACCTCGCACATCATCTACAACCACAGACAGGACAGGAAAGAGCCAGTTTGGAGTTAAAAGGACGAGAATTATGAAGGCAAAAGATATTGAAAACACTAAAAACTCTATACAGTGAGGTGGATTATCCAAAGTGACATATCTTCTTCCAGAAGTATGTTTTACAATTAAATTTTTCAAATGTTATTCATCAATGCATTGAGAACCACAAACTAAATCTTACAGCGTGGTGTGTTGCCCCCCAAATACATCTGCAGTAGTTAGGTGGCAGCAAAAAGGTCTCATATTAAACCCAAAAATACCTTTTGTCACTGACTTATCCTGCAATTTATGCTCAATATTTCAATTAGTTAAAAGACAGAGCACAAATTAATTTGACTCTAAAAAACAGCTATTACTCCTGTAAAAAAAAAAAAAAAAAGTACAGTTTGTATTAGTTGGAATTCCCTAATGTCTTGTATTCATTCTCCTCCTCAAAACCAAACCAATGCACAGCAGTATAAGCATTAAAAAATGTTGTGGTAACAAAGTTCCACATTATTGCCTCAAAATTATCTATACATTTAAATATATAGCTCAACAGGCACTGTATAAAAGTGTAACACCGGGGCTTAATTGTTAATGTAAGTGGTTTTAAATTTGTTTGTAAAATTGGTTTATGTTCAAAAGCAGACACCCTTGGCAGATATAAGATTAAACAGAAGGCAGAGGGCTAGTTTAAAAGTGCACCTCTGGGGTCATTTAATCAGCATATTTTGCAGACATCAAAGCCAACAACAGTTTGTTAAAACAGAAGGTAAAACAGAGCTTAATCAGCTGTTTGATGGTTAACTACTACTGGAATATGAAGCTATGTTCCCAGAGTAAACAGTCAAGTTAACCTACATTGGTACTGTTAAGAAAAGAACAGAGATCCTTAAATCAATTACAGGCAATAAGAAAGCGGTGTTGACTGAAGCTTGTAAAGAAATGCTGCATCTAACAACCCTTGGGAAGGAAGGACTCGCAAATTAGAGCCACTCTTCACACCAAGGAGATTAAATCCTGTAGACAGACTGCTAGACAAAAAAAGCCAAGAATCATGTGAGCTGGATTTAACATACCGTACCTACAAGGAGCAACAACACAAGTGGAGGAGGAACTTAGTGGCAGCCAGAGCTACCCCTTCATCTTATTCTTTGCATCTCCCGAGATGCCAAAAGCCATTTGCTTTCAGAAACCACTGTATTCGGTTCAGTGCACCAACATTTAACTGTATCTTCCAACAACTATGTGTTCTAGAGCTGGACCATACCTGTATCATGCAAATTAACCAGCCAAATATCAACCTACCATCCTTAAAAAAATAACTTAAATTACAAATTGCATGTTTCAGATGATACACACAAGCCTATGTCTGGGGGAAGGAGACAAACTTAACCTAATTTATCAGCAGCAAAATTACAAAACCAATGCTCCATATCGAGGTCAAGCCACTCACTCAGACTCAACAGTGTTTATGGGGAGGGTCACATAGCATCCATGAGAGGGAGTGACAGATGGTGGGTCCAATGTAACTTGCAAACATCACGTACGTCAACAAGTAAAAGATGACAAACCAAGAACTGAAAGCAGGACTTACATAGAGTTAAATTTAAAACTTCTTTGGCCAGGAGTTGTTCTTTACATGAGACAAAGATGATAACACGGAAAACTGAGAAGCAAATGTGGCAGAAGACTGATTGCACCACCACTTCTTACTCATTTAAGAGTAATGTGTGCAGTTATAATTGCATTTTCAAGTTATCCAACTTAAAGGTCTTATATTGTAAAATGTGGTATACCATGTCTTTTTTTTTATTATAAAGCAGGTCGAGGTGCTATATAAATACTGTGAGATTATCAATATGCTCAATACACAGAGAAATACACACAGCCTGTATTCAGAAACGGGTGCTTTTAAATGAGCCGTCAGTACTTCCGTACGATAGTGATGTCACTACTATACTGGTGATTTGTTGGCTGTTTTTTTCATTTTATTTAGCTAATTTACTGATCTGCCTTGGAAGAACCAGCCATTGCTCTACAGGGAATGAGACGGCAAGTGGAGCTGGCATATTTTCACACTCTGTAAATTAAGGATTAATTTCGACCAAACTAGAATTGGTGATTGTTGGAACAATCAGTGGAAAGACTATGTTTTGGTGAGTATGTTAGGTGAAGGAGAGAAACTTGAATTCAGAAGGTGTGCAGTGGTATTTCTCTGTTTAATAAGGAAAGTAAATGTTAAAATATTTAATTTCTTGACATGTAAATTTGTTTAAATTTATTACACTAATAAATGGACTGTTTTTTTAATATAGCGCTTTTCTAGTCTTAACGACTACTCAAAGCGCTTTAACATAGAACAGGAACCATTCACCATTCACACACATTCATACACTGTGGCCGAGGCTGCCGTACAAGGTGCCACCCGCTCATGCGCAGCATCAGGGGCAACATGGGGTTCAGTGTCTTGCCCAAGGACACTTCGACATGGGATTGCAGGGCCAGGGATCGAACAACCAACCCTCCGATTGGCAGGCGACCGCTCTACCACTGAGCCACAGCCGTAATAAGGCTATTACTTACTAAAAGAGTTTGTGGAAGGAAGCAAACTCGCCACACAAGTGCAGTGTAGTCACACACACACCTGGGTGAATATATTGCCAATCAGTCGCCCCGAGTCCCTACCTAGCGCACCCTGCGGTCTCCACAGTGCTGGCATAAGCTATGGCTGGCCACCAGTCTGCTGTTCCTGTTTTTTTTTCTGTAACCACTAACATTAAGGCATGCTGGAATTACCAAATAAAAAAAAATCAAACAGTAAACTCATCATTGTTTCGCTATTTATCTGCCACCACAATGCGTGCACAACTGCAGTAAGGTAACTGACGTCCAGTGCCGCGACAGTGCCGTTACAGTTATATCTGTCAAGCTTCCTCTATAACACCATGCAAATTTTATTTATTTAAAAAAATATATATATATGTATATTCTAATATTTAATGCTCAAATGCATTATTATTTATAATTTACTACACTACTCAGGCTAAAACGTGCAGTATACTCGCCGTTCCCGACCTGGCGCACGACAGTGTGACGTCATGGGAGCGCTGTAACTATTGACACTCGCGCACCTCTGGTCACGCACTTTAAATCTTGGCGCGCCTGCGAGATCTACGTCATTTTGACGTCACATTGTCGCACGACAGATCGGGAACGGCAACTGTAAAAAGGCCTTTATGCATTGTCAATGCCACTATAAGCCTGTGGTTCTTGTTACACGTTCTGTCCACTAGATGGACTTCCAACATCAGCCTGGCCTTGAACTACGTCATGGCGCATTGCATTACTGGCACGTTGCTCCGTTTACATACATTTTCCACCACAAGCAAACGGCGACAAACACAAATCAACAGAGAACTCTGTAATGTAACATTATCTAACAGTGTAGTGAAGCGGCTCTGTTGTTAAGGCTAATGGTTAGGGTTGTGCCACCATCGTGATGCCACGCCCCCCACCCTGTCAAACGCACGCTAATCCTAGTCGCGGGCGCTGGACAGGAAATTGACACTTGCGTCGGGGCTTTGCACTGTGCTGCACAGGGTGCAAGTCAAGATAGGGCCCCTTAAGTGGAATTTACTTTTTTCCCCTTACGTGCAACCTATTTGTGAAAAAGACCATTGCTTTGAGCAGACTGGATTGGGTGTTAGTAATACAGTCTCTCTCTCTCTCCCTGTCAGTAGTAGCCGTGGACTATTAACACAATTAAGCATGCTGTAGTTGAGAGAGAAAAGGCGTTAACGTGGAACAATGTCACACTTTCCTTTCTCCCCTCACTGGACTAAGTTTATGGACACTGCTGTGCATCAATGAGTAAGTATGATGTCCTGTAGGTACGGGACAATGTTATGCAGGATTTCTGAGTTAGCAACAGTAGGCTAATTCACAAGGGTGCTATTTTATGTGTGAGCTATTGCGCTGTAAGAGTTAGGTTTCTGTTTATTGAATGCGTTATTCCGTGCAAATATAACGGAGAATGTAGTTTAATCTCCGTAATGATGGTTTATTAGGTTATTACTATCGCTCTGTTAAAGGCAAACGTTCCACTGTACTGTCGTTACGCAGACCACGGACATCTGATTGAGTCTAGAATTAAGGCGCCGTGAAAGTAGGTCAAATTGTAATTACTGCCCCTACCAGCAGGCGGCAGCATAGCCATTTAATACTGCCCATTTACAGAGGGCATTGAAATGTATGTCTGATCGAACTGTTAGCCCATAGTAGTAGAACAAAATATGTATGTAAAGAGATATATTAAAATAAAAAGTTTTCACCCCCCCCCCACGACGATATCATTGTCAATCACAATGTTTTACTGTAAACATCGTCAACTGGCAATTTAGGGGACATCGCCCAACCCTACTAACGGTGCTTAGGTTAGCACAATGACAATGTTAGAAAAGCACAGCCGAAACCATTTGTCATAAAGTAAGTTACACCAGTGTTAGCCACAATGCTAACAGCATTGATAACTAAGTCAAACGGTGCTGTCACTACTATTTCTGTGATTTATAAGCAACCTGTTTCTTGCAGATTGTCATGTTACTGAGAATCCAGCTGTTAGAAGGTAATATATGAAGTCAAAGCTAACTGACAGCTGTAGGGCAGCGAACATTAACTTTAACTTTCTCCATGAAGCTCCCAGCTATGCTAACGTTACTATACCTCGAGACGCAGTTAGAAAACCAGAACGAGCTAATGATAGCATAAGCATTTTGCCTTGGTGGATGTCGATTTTAAAGTCATGTTAAAACTATTTCCCATACTTTTTCCGATTCCCAGCGATGCCGGTGACTCCCCCTGTATTAACATTACTCGGTACGTAACGTTAGCTCCATGATCTCAAGACCTGAAAATGCCTTGTGTTTCTCACTCCCGCTAACGTATTGTTCATCAGACGTGACTGAAAAGCATTTCGTTTTCACATGCAGGTAGGCCAAGGTGAGAAGACAGAGATTAGTTAACGTTAGCCAACATATTTAAAAAAAATAAATAAATAAATCACATTCAAATAGTAATTTCATCATTCAAGTAATATAGATTTTTTTTTACTATTCAAATTATATTTGACTTTCTGAATTCATTCCAACAGCCCTAGTTGCAGTCGTTCCCCGGCTGCAATGACAGCCGAGAGCATGGCAGACACTGACCAATTAGAGCAGGCTGGGCTTTTTACGAGAGGGGGGCTTAAAGAGACAGTTGGTAAAAACGGAGCGTTTCACAGATGTGTATTCAGATAGACAGTATGAGAAAGATAGTGTTTTTTTCTAATGTTAAAGAATGTAAACATGTTTTAGTAGAGACCCAAACAAGTATAAACCTGAAAATGAGCATGATATGGGACTTTTAAAATTATTTAACAATAAGTTAACATTAGGCAACCAGATTTCCTGTAAGGGAGAATAAAAGTATTATCATGGTGATGGAGCAACCTAATTATAAGACGAAAACTGAAGTTCATGTACAGTTAAATCAGTGTTATCCACTGTGTGATGCAGTCAGCACATCTGAAAATATGACTGGGCACTTCTAACACAAAACTTGTGCATACAGTTGTCTAATGTTTACATGCGTTGGTATCTCACCTTTAAAGATTATCGTTATTCCAACTGCCTTTGTAATCCACGTTATTGTCAACAAACTCCAGGTACTCCAACTGTTTACAACAGCGTTGGCAATTCTCACAAATATCCAGAGGCGATTCAGAATAGAAATACCATTCAGAGGCTGGGATGCATTAAGGCTGTGAAAAGGGTCTTCTCGGTGGAAAAAAGGGATAATTTCCTAAAGGCCTCAAAGCGAAACCCACATCAAGTGAGCAGGGGGCAGTATTCCAAGTTTGGCCGGCTAACTCAACGTTAGCAAGCTAGCATTAAGTAAGCTGGTGTTTCGATGATTGCATATTTAGATTTGGAAGTAAAGTGTCTATCTTTGTTTTTCAAAACAAACGTCCATCTTTGAAAATAAAGGTCAACTCGCCAATAATGACATTTCACAACAGGTAGATGTGTGATGAGGTGACGTGGAAACAGTTGTAGCCTTGCTAGCGTTAGCTAATTTGAAGCAGAATTCTTTGGCTTGAAGTCAGTTTAAAGTCGACAGCTAGCCAACGTTAGCTACTAGCCAGCTAGGTAGCTAACGCTTGCTAGTTTCATATACTAACTTAGCTAAGATAACGTCAGGTAGTCTACGGATACGCTGTATTCCATATAAAAGTAGACAACATGATATAATATCTCATTGCTATGTATCTTACATCATTACGAAAACACTAAAACGAGTTTAAAAATCCTGAAATATGTCTCCAGAGCTCTGCTGAAATGATTAATCTATCAGCTAACGTTAGCTTCCCGTCGATTCGGTGGAGTCGCGTCACCACATCAGTGCTCGACTCGAAAACTTCCAGCTAACATTGAACGTTAGCGACGTTTAGATCCGTTTGGGAAGTCCAAACCTCAAATAAAAGCTTTATATTCCCGAGTTTTCGTCCGGGTTTCTGGCGCTCTCTCGGTATTTCCTCCAACAGGTCCGTCGGTCCGGCTCCTTCCCTGTCGCCACTGCCTCCCAGCCTCGGCAGTCGGGACAGCCAATGGTGGGCTCCGTGTCGCTAGCACTTTTCATTAGCCTGGTAGTCCACGGGAAGAGAGCAAGAGCGCTTCTCAGGTTGGCAACAGGAGGAGAAGGATTTGGCTAGTTGGAGAGTATTCTGTCTTAATAACAAAGTTAACCCCCCTGTTGTCCTTGGGTCAAATTTGACCCCTTTTAAAAATGTCTGTATCAAAAATATGGGTTTCTTTTTAACCAAATTACCACAAAAAGGATGGATTCCATACAACGCTCTTTGCAAATATAATTGATCACTTTCATAGAATTTCGGGTGAAAATTGATATGGTTTCAAATCAGTATCCTGACTATACTCATCCACTCAACATACGTTCCTCTGATCTTAAATATTAGTCAAAATAATTCATAATTTCAAATGACAACAACAACTTTTTTTTTTTACTCAAATAGTAGGTATAATTCTATATTTATAATTTGAAAATTAGGTTTATTGACCATGAATTTCAAAATGTAAGCTAGTGTAAAACTAGTGGTACTGGTAGTAAGTTCGTGTTAGTGAAAACAACAACAAAAAAAGTGTTAAAAAAAGTTAATCTTTTTGACCCGGGAGGACAACACAAGGGTTCAAGAGGTTTCCTTCAAAAATCTTCCAGAATATGTTGGGTTGATGTTCAACTTTTTATAAGAATGAAAAGTGGGCTAACAATTCAATTTCAGAATAAAGACATTCATGTTTTGAAGGTAATAAGATGGTTTTTGTACAGTTGATTTTATTATTCCTCATTAGCAAGAAGAAATAGGACTCCAAACCAAACTTTGCACATTTTTATTATGAAGAACTGCATTAAAACCACAACAATATAAGAGACCTTTAAAAAAGAAGAAGGAAGCAATCAAGATTCACTTTGTGATTGTACTTATGGACCGATGATAGGCCTACATTCATTTGAATGTCACTTTTTTATGGACAGTTTCTGTGTGTAAATACAATGTATGTGCTTTTGCATTTACTGTTGTTGTTAATTGCACACTTTTTGGGCTTTAACTTTATTTCTTATTATTATACAGTGAGTTCTATTTTCCATTAATGTTATGGATTCTATTTTCATCTTATTTTTACTATCAAGAGGGTTTTTATTATTTTACATTAACTATGACATTGGTGCATGTTATGTTACTATTATAATCAAGTGGATTTTCATTTTTCATCTTATTTTACATTAATTATGGCATTCTTTCACCTTTTTATGTTTATATTACATCTAATTATAGTATAAAAGGTGCTATAAAAATAGTTTTTATTATTATTATTAACTGACCTTATATTTGTTTACATTTATTAACACTACTTGTGTTTATATTTTCTGTTATTGCACTCTATGTTGTCTTGTATCTGCTGGATGGATGACAATAAAGTCTCTATTATTTCTCTTATTCTTTTCTAGTCTATTATATACCAATAATAACAACAACATAAACATCAACATATACAATACATGCAGTACAGCATGAAAACTAAATGTTGTCATATGTTTTATTTTGTATACTTAGCTGCTTCATTGTAGATATCCCACCTGCAAACACAAATAAATCCCACAACAAAATACATTATAAATTCACTAAAAATAAAATTCTACATTTATACCACAAAAACGTCTTCATTTAGCCCTATACATCCATACATGACACTAGACAAAATAGGTGGGAGTGGAAATTGATGGGTCAAACATCTTTATCACAAATTATATCTTGAGTTTTTTAACCATTACACTGAGTGCAGAAGAAATTGCTGATAAAACAATATGTTCTGATTTCGGACTCACAATAAAGAGAATAGTTGCACCATCTTGTGGTGTATCAATGAAATGAGACATCCATATTGCAGAATATACTGTAAAACTAAATAAAAAAACAAACTGAAATTAATCCATTTTCTTTCTTTTTTTTAAATTACTTTTATTCGTTTTTTAACCAGGCAATATCGCTTTATGTTTAGTTTCAGGATATGTGAGGGTGAGGATGAGGATTGTTTTTATGTAGTTTCAGTTTTATGACAAGGCACAGATTTGTCCTCGCTGAAGAATTTCCTCTTATGTAGCTGTAGACATTTATAAAGGTGTTAATGTAAACTTTATTCATTAAAATGGGTAAATATTTAGATACATGAATACTCAATATCTGATAGCAAAAGTAGGCAAGGCAAGGCAGCTTTATTTGTATGGCATATTATTCGCTCATTTTCAGGTACATACTTGTATTAAGAGGTTATATCAGAATAGGTTTACATAGTTTAATTTTCAAAAAACACCATATTTTTGTTATACTGCACATTGCTGCAGCTCCTCTTTTCACCCTATGTGTTGAGCTCAGAGCTCATCTGAGCTCTTCCTTCTGTTCCATCTTTGTTGGGAGTCGCACATGTGCAGTACCTAGGTAAGGACTACTAGCCAGTCAGAAGCAGAGTATGAGGGCGAGCCCTGACAGTACCTAGGTAAGGACTACTAGCCAGTCAGAAGCAGAGTATGAGGGCGGACCCTGACAGTACCTAGGTAAGGACTACTAGCCAGTCAGAAGCAGAGTATGAGGGTGTGCCTAACCCTAACCCTAACCCTATAACGTGCACAAAAAAGATATATAACACAATAAAGGAAAGGGAAAAAAGCCAAACAGCAAAATAGGAGTAGTTTAAAGAAAGGCAGTATCAAAAAGAAAGGTCTTCAGCCTTGATTTAAAAGAACTGAGAGTTGGGGCAGACATGCAGTTTTCTGGGAGTTTGTTCCAGATACAGTATGTGGAGCATAAAAACTGAACGCTGCTTCCCCCTGTTTAGTTCTGACTCTGGGGACAGAAAGAAGACCTGAGAGGTCTGGGTGTTTCATAGTTTAGTAGCAGATCAGAAATGTATTTTGGCCCTAAACTGTTTAGTGATTTATAAACTGTTCAAAATAGCTTTATGTAGTCAAATGTAGAATTGGTATTCTGCACATGCCGCTGTCTTAACTTTCAAAAGGTTGGTATGTGACCTTTGATATTTTGGCTTTGTAGATAACCACTGCACTGATCATGCCAACGGCTGCAAGGAGACCTCCAGCGATGAAAACCAGGTTCAGATTCAGGTTGATCACTGGAGAAAAAGAGAAACACAATTTCTATTTGACTCAAGCGAGGCAAGGTGTGCTGTTACGTAAGAAAACCCTCCCTTGTTTTCATACCTGGGCTTCCGGTGCTCTCTGCTGATCCCACTAAGCGCAGAGGACCCTGGGAAATGAAGTGCCTTGAACTCTGGGTGACAGCCTCTCTCTTTGTGTGGTGATGTTGCTGATCATCTCGTCGTGATCTGGATTTGATGCATCCCTGGGAGCACCTGGTGTTGGGGCTCCCTAATCTACAGATCATGACTGAACAGCTGATGTACACCTGAATGCAACAGAACACGCTGATAATATGTAACATCACACATATCTTTGTCTCTTCTGGAGGACATAAAGGCAGAGCTGTGGTCAGAACCCACACATAAGATCAACCTCTGGCCCTTAGATTTACTATATGAAACAATCTTTTCACTGAAGCCACAGGTTTTGGGGAACCAAATCTCAAAAGACCTGAGCCAATAACCACATTGAAAAATGAATTCAAATTGTAGAATTTAAAAGAAAAATAGGGAAACATATTTTCTTCCTATAAAAGGTTAGATGGGAAACACTGAAACATGTAAAAGATGTTTTGTTAAACTTACTTGGATGGGTTACGTCTGGTTTTGTCTTTTTGGTGATTAAGTGCTTATTGTGAATGGTTCAACTAAATCTGGTTCCACTTTTTGATTGAATATGTCCTCCAAGTTATGGATACTTTCAATCTCAAAACGATGTGCACCGCTTTCCTGCGGTTTTCAGTTTGAGCGACATGATTCTTCGGAACGGTGTAAACGGTTTGCAACAAGACTTGGGATATGTTTTCTCCAACCCGTTCTCACTCCGAACTCGTAAAATACGGAAGTTTGGACAGTGGCTGTCAGCGTCCGATGCGACGCAAAAAGCGCCCTTCAAGACGTTACTTCACTTCCGGTTACGCCTGTGACGAAGAACGTGACGTAGTTCGATTTGTTCTGTAAAGAAAAAAACTCGCAGGGGACACGAACCTGGGTGAAAGACCAAACCTGCCTCCCTGCTACTATAAACGTAAATATGAGTTGTAATTGCTGCTTGAACAAACAACTTATCCCTGCGTTTTATGAGGGGGAGAGCCTCTTTTGATTAGTTTGTTCCGCCCTGTGGCTTCAGTGAAAAGATGTCTTGTTTCACATTGTGTATTTTATGCCTGATGGAACTCCATGACTGAAACATTGTGCCTCTAATTAAGTTAGTGCTGAATACATGCAGGAATTTACCCTTTTTTTCCACATTTTTCACATATTCCTTTGAACCTGTCCATCCCACTAAAGTTTGCATTAGATAACAAATATGTGCATGAGATATGCATAGTCCATTCTTCACCTGGTCATCTGAGTCGATGAACTTGAAGGCCTCCATGCTGAACCTGAATTGTTTCTGGTGGGCAGGGGAATGGATTTCAACAGTCGGGTCCAAATTACACCTAGTCAGAGCAAACCAAATCAAACAGACAAGAAATATTGCTTCTGTAACTATATTACAATGGATGCTATTATAGGGGCTGAGGTATTGTTCTATTGAAGGTATTTACATGATAAGGACAAGGAGTGTAGGTAATGCCAAAAATGAAGTGAAGCTATAACTTTTACATCCTGACATGGGCATATTGCATAGATGAGATAATCAATCTACAAAGAGTCTACAAATGGGTCATCTCACATTCACATCAATTTAGTAACAATTCTGACATATTAAAGAAAACAAATAATTACAAATACATTGTTATGTCTTCTGTTGCCACCAGGGGGTGTAGTCATGCCTACCCGTTATCAATGATGGAGTAGGAGGGCTCGTAGTTTGGGTTGTCATATGGTGCCGCTCTGCAGGACTCCACAAACAGCTCGGTGTCTTCGACTGAGGAGGTGACCTCTATCTGCATGTAAACCCTTTGCTTATAGTCACACTTCAGAGGGTATAATTTAGAATTTTTCGGGGTTTTGAAATTTTTGTTAGGATAGAATTCAAATTGGTAGGTGAACGTGCCGAGGTCTTTCTCCGACACTGTAATATTCTCTCTGTGTCCACTGTAGCTATGTTTCACTTTTCCATGTTTGGGGTACTTGCATTCGAATTTCAGCTCCAGCTGACATTTCCTGGTGATCACCGCGTCATGTTTGTTGTTGGTGATTTCATTCCTGAATGTTAGGATATCACCATTTTCCTGCAGAGTTAAAGGTTATGTATTCAGTCCTCATAGTGCTAATGAAAAGCAAAACCAAGAGTTGAGAGAAGAGCACAGCAGGTAATGAAATCAATGACCCTACGTTACCTCGATCTGTGTGCCACAACCGCTGAGGGGGACGACAGCGAAGACAAAATCGCTGTTGGTGAGGACTTTGCAGGCGGTGTTGGTGGGGTCATTGAGCCGCAAATCATCCTCTTGGAGTCCAGGGTATTTCTCAAACCATACAGTCATTTCGGACTCGCCGCAGATCACCTTGGATTTAACTAGAGCAAGAGATGTATATTTTTAAACCACTTTAAAAATACACATTATGCTGAAAATTGTGAATATTTTCTAACGAATATTGTATGATAAAACACTGCATAAAGGAATATGTTTGACATGAAAATATTGCTTAATGTATTCATAAGAATTGTAATAATACATTTAAAAACAATTAAAAACAGATTACAACGTGGTTTAACAGACAAAGCAAAAGCAGGACACTCAGAAGACAAGATAACAGAAAGCCAAACAGTAAGGCCAAATAAAAGCAAGACAAAATGAATCATAGATAAATACACATAAAAGAACAAATGCAATAAAAAAGATGGTTAAAGCAACAGAAAGACAAAATCACAACAAAAAAAAAGTCTATAAATATAGCCGTGGTTGAGGCTAACACAAGCCGTTAAAAGCAGCAATGGATTAAGACCTTTGACAGTTTCTGACACTTGCGTTAAAGATAATAATGGGTGAAGCCAGGGCTGCGCTAGACTTTTTGGGGGCAACAGAGTCCAGGACATTCCAACAGGCGTTATTTTAAAAGGGAGACCAGGTCCTTTGTGTTAAAATATGGATAAAAGGCAGTTAAAGAAACAGCAGTACAAAGCTCTGAAAACTTGCTAGCAGTATGTATCAGAATGTAATTTACATTATATATATATTATTATATATTTAATTTTACATTGATATATGTTGTATGCTAATGTTGCTATTTTGTGGATATGTAAGTAAGCAGGTGTTTATTACCAGGATAAACATGACACAGGAAATACACCAGCCATGCAGCCAATATTGGGCCCTTCAACATAGCTGTAGAGATGGTGTTTCTCCCCTGCTGTTTCTTTGCTGGAATCACTTAAAAAGTAATCCGCTGCAGGTCACCGATCAGAACCAGACAGATGTCTTCAGCTCCAATGCGTTTATTTCCACCACCACAACCACATTCCTTCTGCACACCTGTCTGGTGAATAAGTGGTTCTGTATAAAATCAACATGATATACAAGAATAAATATAACTGTAAATTACAACATAATGTATACAGTACATATGAAAATGCTAATTACTTAACTAATATATATATATATATATATATATATATATATATATGCAGATTACACTGTGCAATGTAATGCAAACTGACCAACAGCATGGCATGACAGTGTACAAACAATAGGAATCTCTGAAGTCACTCTTCAGCAACACCTTTGTATGTCCATTATTGAGGCTGCACTGACCCTTGCAGGCCAATAAATGATGTGCAGGGTAATTTTTTACAATGGAATTAGTAAACAAGTACTAAGTCCAGGGCCCTTTTCAGGTAGAAGGTTTAACAAACTCTGAGTCTAACCTTGATGTCTGAGTTGATTTACCCTGAGATGGGAAACTCTGAGTTTTCGGGTTTCAGAACAGCTGATATGAGTTGGTTGTGGCAGTGGAGCAAGTCTGTGAGGTAGGAAGGAGCCTGGTTATGGAGGTCTTTGTGGGGAGGAGGAGGAGGAGGAGGACTTTAAACTGGATGCGTTGGGAAAAAGGGAGCCAGTGGAGGTTCTGAAGTACGAGAACAGGTGTGGGTGAGGAGATGGGCAGCAGAGTTGTGGATGTATTGGAGTTTATTTAAGGCTTTTGCAGGTGAACTATAGAGATGCTGTTGCAGTAGTTGATTCTGGAAATGATGAAGGCGTGAATCACAGTTTCGGCAGCAGAGAAGGTGAGTGATGGGCGGAGAAGTAGACTATTTCTCTCAGTGTCTTTGGCACTTTGTGATTAGTCTGGCAAGGCAGGGGCTGAATGATTAGAGCCACAGTGCATTTGTAATTCAAGTTGCCCACCTTCCCTTCGGCAAACCTTATTTAGCTGTCAAGTCCAGGAGAGATTCCTACAGTAAGGGGACTGAGGGTCCATGATCATGACAGCCTTGCCAATGTGTAGGCCTGTCCGTGTGCCATTTTTGACATGACATGCCAGGCTCTGCCCCTCGCCTTTCACACTCTGTGTGTTGCTGTTTTCAAAATTCCTTCACCACAGGAATCAACCTGCCGGTGACCCCTGGGCCGCCCACCAAACACGGAAGGCCTCCTTCTTCAGCCTGACGGCCTCCCTTTACTGCCGGTGTCCACCAGGTGGTTCTCGGATTTCCTCCATGACAGGCACCAACAACCCTCTGACCACAGCTACTAGCTGTCGTGTATACAATGGAGGGCATGAATATTGTCCACTCAGAGTACATGTCCCCAGCCTTCCCCAGGGATGTGTGAAAAGCTCTTCCACAGATAGGAGTTGAAGACCCGTCAAACAGCATCTTAGGCCATCCGTTTCCAGTTCACCCTCAGTGCACGTTTTGGCTTACCGAGTCTTTCCGGCTGACTCCCCCACCATCTGATCCAACTCACCACCATATGGTAATCAGTTGACAGCTCTGCTCCTCTCTTCACACCGAGTGTCCAAGATATATGGCCGCAGATCAGGTAATACGACCACAAAGTCTATCATTGATCTTAGTCCAAGGGTGTTCTAGTACCAGGTACGTCTGGCTGTGGAACAGTGGACAAGCTCTTCACCCTTGCAAGACTAATTGAGGGGGCTTAGGAGTTTCTCATCCAGTCTACATGTGCTTTGTGGACTAGGAGAAGGCTTACAATTGTGTCCCTTGGGTGGTCTTGTGGGCATATGGGGTATCAGAGCCGTTAGTACGTGCCATTTGGTCCTTATATGACCGCAATGAGTTGTGTCCGTATTCTTGGAGGTAATCAAGCATGTTTCCAGTGGGTGTTGGCCTCCGCCAGGGCTGTCACTGATCCTGTTTGTGATTTTCATGGACAGGATTTCAAGGCGCAGCCAGGATGAGGTGAGTGTCCGGTTTGGGGACTTCAGAATTGCTTCTCTGCTATTTGCTGATGATGTGGTTCTGTTGGCTTCATCGAACCGTGACCTACAGACCTACATGACATCCAACTGGAAGGAGACCCTGGGGTAGACCCAAACGCTGGAGGAATTATATATCTCATCTGGCCTAGGAATGCTTTGGGATACCTTACTTAGACCTTACTTGACCTGTTGCTGCAACAGCCTTGCCACCGCGACCCAAACCCAGATTGATGAATGTGTGAGTGGTAATGAGAGGATCGCTGGATGGACAGGTAACAACAATAAATTTCGAGCTAGCAAGCTACACGCTAAAAATTTTGAAGAAAATTTTGATTGTGCAATAAGGAAGGACTGCTTGGTTATTTCGGGGAAAGATTGTAAAGATTTACAAAGAATATGTTTACGGCATTTACTCTCTAAGTGGGATGTTTTGGGCCCGATTGGTGGGATTGCTGTGGACGAAGTACACACGGCGATACACTGGTAAGAGCTAATGAGGTTTAACCATGTATCAGCTAATTTAAAAAGCTCACATTACTGTATTGTGTGAATAGTTAACTTCATTTAATATTGCAAATCTTCCACCAAAACAAGTTCCTTCCCTGGGTAGTTTTGCAGAGCCACAGTTGCTGCATCCAGAACTTGCACAAGACAACTGTAATTTGTTTAAAGAAATGTAAACAAGCCAGAGCATTTTTTTCTCCTATCCAAGAATGTATCTGTGGTATTGCCAGACTTTACTTCACAGCGCTGTGGAGATAGATCTGGCAATGCGAGACTACTTGCCCACTGCCACAGCTCAAAGCCATCTTGGGCCGAGAGTGCCTGTAGCTGGTCCATTTGGCCTTTGGTATTTTCTTTGGAAGCTACACTCTGCAGATGGTTGTGTACGTGGAAGTACTGCACCACCAGGCTGAGTGTGGCCCAAGATGTGTTTTTGAATAACTGTAAATAATTAGTGTACACATGAAAAATACAAAGCTGTATGCAGAGTACGCTGTTCAGTGTAGTGCAAACTGGGCAATGGCAGTTAAATAGCAAGCAACAGGCATCTCTAAAGGCTTATTTATGCTTCTGCGTCGAATCGACGGCGTACCCCCGCAGACCCCTCTGCGTCGCCGCGAACCCCCCTCCAAGTCCTCCGCCTTAGCTCGACGTGCACCTCCAAAAAATTTTAACTTTGCATAGAAGCAACGCAGACCGCAAGGACTGTGATTGTTCAACTCGTCCTGTGTGTTGATAGTCGGCATTTCAAGCAGCCTACTGTGGGGAGTAGCAACATGCTAGTTCAATGACCTAAGCTTTGCAAATAAACTCAGACATATTTTGGTTACAATGACGGGGTTATCTGTTTGTAAAGTGTCTATATGTCTGTAACGTTTTGAAATTAGCACTTCGCCAGAAAGCAGAACTTTGTGGGCAGTTGTGCTAAAGTTTGCTACATAAAATGGCTGGCAGACACCTTGCAAATAATCGCAGACTTATCACCCCCTAGCATTCTGGCGGTGAAATGCACCGCGATGCAAAGCAAGCCCGAACGGGTCACGACGCTGTAGGAGCGACGGCTTATCTACGGCGTAGCTACGGCGTGGAGTTGACGCAGAAGCTTAAAACAGCCTTAAAGCTGAAACAGCCAAGTCACTCTTTAGCAGTAACTTTATGTCCATCAGCAAGGCAGCGTCGCCCTCTGCTGGCCAATAAATTATATACAGGGTAATTCTACCAATAATTAAAAGCGGACTCAGTTACATAAACTGTGGGGGTGGTGGGGGGAATAATACTACAAATGCTAACCTAACTCTAGAAGCATACTAAAAGAATGAAGTTAGTTACACACTACTAACTGTAATACGGTTATCTAACACACACTGAGGCAAATTATTTGCGTGTGACTACGTTACATTTAATTAAGTACGATGAGCCTATACAACCTCAAGGGGTAACATTTTATAATCACTAATACATTATAAATTGATAGTTAATTAAACTTGTACTTACAATGAAATGATAATTATTATTATTTATTAATTAATAGTAATGCTATAATTCTTGTTGTCTTAACAGTTTATTGTTGCACACGTCATAACATTTTATGTAATATATTAAACAATTCTATATAATTACCAAATGATTTGTAAACCATTATCTGGATGCCTATTATAAAGTTGCATCTGTTGATTGCAATACATTGTTAATGGTTAATAAATACTTTGTAAAGAATAAATAATTAGTTCATTTAGAAACTAATTATTTATATTACACAAATCTAATGATTACATAACTTATAACAATAATTAGTTAGGGTAACTATTAATTAATATACTTATTAATCATAATTTTCTTGTTTGATAACAGTAAAATAACTATTACTACTATACTAGTATAACTACTAATTTACAATCAATTTACCATAATCATTATGTGTCGTTATATAGGCCTTTTGTAGACCTACTTTGTACTCAACTACATTTGTCTGACAGCTTTAGTTACTTTTCAGCTAAATGAAATCTTTAAAAAGCCTCTCGGATCAGCTGGAAAATGCATCGTCACAAAGCTGAAAACAGGGCTGTTTTTCTGACTCAAACGTTTTAAAACGTATTATAGATACACTACTTGGTTCTCAGTGGTGTAGTCTAATGTATTGTAGCGGGTATACTGTTCTGCATAAATATATGGACCAGAATGGCCATATCAAAGTGGGGCGTCTGGGTCTGCTCCCCCAGGAAAATTTTGAGCGTCAAATACTTAATTTTCTGCATTTTGATACACTTGAATTCACCGATTTACAGTGGAAATACCTTTATTCAGCCTATGCGACGGAAAACACAGATGACAATTCAAAATATATCAAAAATATAATGGAAAGTATGTTGTTATGTACATTTTTAGGTGGGTGTATGGAAATCCTGGAGCTTTCTTAGTGGGTAAACTGCACATACCTGCGTATCACGTAGACTACACCACTGGACAGCGACGCTACAAACATATGATGACCATATAGACTATGAAGTATTGCTGTAGATTAAACTACCCAACAGTAAGCTATATAGCCTAAAGGAGTTCAAATGAGCACAACCTTAAACAAAACGTACCGAACTAAAATGCAACAATAATGTAGCAGGAATATGAATCCAGAAATCCATATCAGATATAAAAGCAAAACACTGACAGGGAGGATGTTACTGCACAATACAGATTTTTACTTTTTATAGGCCTAACTTAAGTAGGCTACATAATGCTGATAATAGACTACTTACATTTTTTTTTTTTTACCTGATTAAGGTTGTGATGCATTTCCCACCAGATGGCAGATGGAATCGAACTGTACCGTCCGTAATGTCCACGGAGAGTCTCGCAGTGTCGGACTGAGATCAGGCGAGACGGAGCGGATCTGGGCGTAGTTTGGTTTCCCCGAAGTCCGCATCAAGTGCCAGAGCTCAGGTCGGGGGAGAGAAAGTAGGGGAGTGTGAAAAGTTTTAAATGAATGCGAAAATGAATGGTACCATTGGTGTAGTCTAATGTATTGTAGTGGGTATGCTGTAGGCTACCACATAAATAGGCTATAGCCTAATATATGGTCTGGGTGTCCTCCCCCTGCAGGGTTATATTGAGCATCAAAGACTTCATTTCCTGCATTCTGATACACTTTTACGCACTAATTTATAGTGGGAAAACCTTATCCTATGAGAAGAAAAACACAGACGACATCAAAAATATATAAAAAAATAAATGGAATATAGCAGTAAGGGGGCTTTTACATCAGGGAATTAAGCCTGGTTCACAAAAGTTTACCACAAAGCAACGAGGACAAAATAAAATAGGCTGCTTATATTAGTCTTAAATGTGAGGTGAAGGAGGATACCGTTAGTGTAGGCGGAGCATTGGGGCCCGGTCGCTACGCACACATTACGCACTGCCCTCGGATCGATGAAAGATGAGAAAAGTCTCTCGGCATGTTCTGCA
The DNA here is from genome assembly GCF_010015445.1 of Perca fluviatilis. Classification (NCBI taxonomy): domain Eukaryota; kingdom Metazoa; phylum Chordata; class Actinopteri; order Perciformes; family Percidae; genus Perca; species Perca fluviatilis. The sequence continues at coordinate 42,903,691 of NC_053114.1, read as the reverse complement.
GCGTTAGTTTAGTTTGCTGTCCCATTACTCGACCCCGTAGGGTGATATCAGGTAAATTGGGCCACTTTTTGGTAAATCGTTTGGGACAATAATACAATACCATATATGCTTTTTCCTTGTGTTTTTATGATTACTAATGACTGTTTTTGATAATTTTTTGTTGAAATTATGTAATAAAATATAATTATTTAGGCCCTACAGTTCTTGAAACATCAGCTGTGCCAACTTTTTTTGCATGAGCAGTTTCAGGTAAAATGGGCCAGCTGTTCAGGTAAAATGGGCCAGTCAAACTACAAAGGGAAATAGTAATTTATCATCAATATTAATTTTAAAACACAGTTGCTTATACAGCCACATAACATTTAAATTGCATTAAACAAACATTCATATGTGCCATTAAAAAAAAGAACATTTTGGGTGCAAACCCACATATTCAAATGTGCAATTAAAAAAAGTCCATTATGGAACAACATAGATCAGTGAACTGATGTCAGTGGTGTGTGTGTGTGTGTGTGTGTGTGTGTGTGTGTGTATGTGTGTGTATGTGTGTGTGTCTGTGTGTGTGTGTGTGTGTGTGAACGTGTGTGTGTGTGTGTGACAACACATTTAGAACGAAATGTGCAAATTCACGTTCAAAATTGATAACTGATATGTTTGTGTGTGATGAAAACACAACAATATCTACTACCATTATTACTGTTGGGGAGGTCATGGTGAGTGTGTGTGTGTGTGTGTGTGTGTGTGTGTGTGTGTGTGTGTGTGTGTGTGTGTGTGTGTGTGTGTGTGTGTGTGTGTGTGTACGCGTCGCACGCATATTATACACTCACTCACCTACCTAAACACGTATGTGTGTTTGTGAGTGACACAGATGATGGCCCATTTTAGCTGAAACCATGTTGCCCATTTTACCTCAGTGGGTTAAGGTAAATTGGGGCCAAGAAAAACATTGTTTTTTTTAAATATGTTCATATACCAAACTAACAACATTGTTTCTGATTGATGCCATCAAGACAGATATTAAGCATAGTTTTTTTATGTGCATGTTTTTTTATATAGATTTATCATCCTTATAATAGTTTAGTTAGATTTGGTATGCCAGGCTACTTACCATGCAGCTTTCTGGTGCAGTCTTGATTTGAATTATTCCCCTGCCCACCATAGCAACCATAAACCAATCAAATCACCTGTTACTTGTCAAGTACAGTTAAGACAACAGTTTGAAATCCTTTGCAGTCATTGGCTCTAAATTCCAGAGGGGCTGGGACCCCCAAACCTTAAATGGCCCATTTTACCTGATGGCCCATTTTACCTGATATCACCCTATTTGTGAATACAAATATCTGAAGTGAAAGTTCTGTCACAAAACTATGTTGTTGCGTATCATTACACATTTTAAGTGGGTATATAGGAATCCTGGAGATTTCTTAGTGGGTATACTGCGTATACCTGCGTATCACGTAGACTAGCCTACACCACTGATAGGTACACATTTAAATCGTAAGCCTAAGTCAGGTTTTTAAAACTAAAATGTCCCAAATACATTTGTTTTCTTTTTCAAATAAATGAGTAGTTCTAATTTATCTAGCTATAGCATAGTAGATTGTTTTAATATCAATAGGCTACTGTTAATCCTGTATTTTTAGTGTGACTTTCTATCTTGCAAAATCAATATTATTTCCTCAACAATTTAATGGTGTTTTGATTATGTCAATAACAACTACAGGCCTATAGCCTATAACGTTATATATAGCCTACATATTTATATAGCCTACGTAGATATCCTACTGCAACCGGCATGTAACATGCGTCTCTGCCGCCGCCATGTTACTACGGACACCTGATCCCCTTCTGACCATAAAGACTCATAGGGAAAGACGGTATTTTGTGCTGCTTTCGGATAGAATACGAAATGAATGCCAAAAGTAAGCAACATGGAACAACACTTCAAAGGTGTTTAACAATATTTTACGGTTACAAATGTGTTGAAGTTAATATCACAAGAGGCAACAGTAATCCCTCTTTTAAGATAACATCAAGTTAAGTGACAAAATTAAGCTAACTAATTTCCAGTATTTTTTTTTTGTTTTAGTTTTGAGTCATTTGAAATCTCAGTAAGATGCTAAAAATGATGTTTGTCATCCTCATGTGGCCTATGTTATTCAAGCAGCAGCTTCGGGACTGACCTGCACTTCCACCAGTGGCCACTTGAGGTGAGTCAATCCCCATAGACCCATAGAAAACAAATCCTTGGAAGCCCTGATCAATGTTTTGAATCAAGAAACACTTGTGTTCTCTCCTGACATGCTGTGATTCATCCAATTTCCTTCCATAAGTCACATAACAGCTGGACCGGGCTACTGAGAACCAGCTTCTCCTTTCCATCCAGTCTGCCTGCTAGCTGGAGCCAAGTATCTAACATTCTCATTTAATTTGGTCCACTGTTGCTTCGCAGAGAAATACAATCTTAAAAACAGAGACTATTGCAGCACAGCAACGGTTGATTTACAGCAGAAATGCTTCACATTCAATGGGAGAAGAGTGTATTCATGTGTTAGAGAGAGAGAGCGAATTAAAGTGGACAAAAGCAAAAATATATACGTGACAGAATATGTTTTTACTGATCCATTAAGCAAGTGTATGATTATTGACTTTGGTTTAGCCGTAAAGGGCTTTTAATGATTACACTGGAATGATTATGATTGGGTAGGACTACACATATCAATCAAGATACTTTTTTTTTGTTCCCAGATTTCTTTATTAATTTCAAAACAGCAGTACAACAGCAGTTGAAAAAGATATGTATAAAAACAAGTTTCCTTTTTTGCTTACATACACAATATAAAATACAAAACAAATCAAAGCAAACTAAAACGCAACAACCCCCCACCGTCAGTAATGAGGGTTAAATACAAAAATACAGCAAAACGTTTCAATAGGTAGTCACCCTAACAAAGTACAAAATAGGACATATTGCCAAGTTTAGGCCAATCCAGTCTTAGTCAGGAATATGTGAGAAACTAGTATTCTCCAAATGTAGAAATACATTAAAACATTTTTTGAGAAGAACTCCTTGTAGAAAGTCTAATTTGTTCTAATTGAAGGAAATAAAGGACATCCGCCAACCAGCGTGCATGATAAGAGGGTTCTTAATTTCCATTTAGTTAAAATTAGTCTTCTCGCTAATAAGGTGACAAAGGCAATAACATCTCTATTAGATTTTGATAGGGAAGGCACAAAGGAGGGGACACCAAACAATACGGTGAGAGCATTCGGCTTGATCCTCTATTCAACTATGTCTGAAATAGTTTTAAAAATAGCCGTCCAGAAATTATGCAGAGATGGGCAGAGCCATAACATACGAATTAGATTGGCTGGGGTTTGCTTACATCTATTGCATTTTGCAGATATATCTTTGTAGATCCTAGCCAGCCTCTCTTTGGTGTAATACGTACGGTGCTGAATTTTGCACTGAATAAGGCCATGGTGCGCACATATTGAAGATTTATGCACACAACTAAGAATTTCGTCCCACAAAACCTCAGTTAACTCCTCCCCCAAATCCTCTTACCACAAGGCTCTTATGGGATCCAGTGGTTTTGGATGAAGAGAGAGAATTTGATTATAAATATCTGAAATTAACCCTTTCAATGAACAACTAGGTTTGAAAAACCTATCAAGAGGTGACTCGTTGGGCAAATTGGGGAAGTTTGGGAAGGTTGTGCGAGCAAAACTACAAACTTGTGGTATCTAAAAAAGTGATATTTAGGGACTGAAAATTTCTCTGAGAGCTGTTGGAAGGACGCAAAGGTGTTGTTAATGTATAAATCCTGAAATGATACTATGCCTTGATTGGACCAAATTGAAAAAAGCATTGTCTACAAGAGATGGAGTGAAAGTATGATTGGTGGCTATTGGAGCTTGGATGGAGAAAGATTGTTAACCAAAACAGCGTTTGAATTGAGCCCAAATTCTAAGAAAAGTTCTCACAAGCACATTCTTGCGGAGAATTGGAGGATAAAGTAGAATAATGCACTACAGCCTTCAATGAAACTGGTTTTCTAGAAAATGCCTCCATGGTTACCTAAATCTAAAGTTTCATATTGGAGCCAGTTGGAGCCAGAATTTTAGAATTCTAATATTAGCGGCCCAGTAATAGAATGTCATATTGGGGAGAGCTAACCCCCCCAACTGGTTTGGGTCTCTGTAAATATTGTTTACCCAACCTAGGGAACTTTTTATTCCAAATAAATTCTAGATTAGGCTGTCCAGTTTATGGAAAAAAGACTGAGGGAGGAAAATGGGGACAGATTGAAACAGATATGAGAAACGTGGGAGAGTAGTCATCTTCACAGAATTGACACTACCTGCCAAAGACAAGTTCGAGAAGAGACCAACCATCAAAGTCCTCTTGAGTTTTAGACAGCAAAGGAGTAAAAATTGCCTTGAAAAGGTCTTTAAATTTGTGGGTAACATGAATCCCAAAATATTTAAAGCTATGAGCTTTGAAAGGCAGGTTGTGTAAAGGGAATGTCTGATCAGCTGTATTGATAGGGAATATCTCGCTCTTAGTAAGATTTAATTTAGAGCCAGATATTTGACCAAAGGACTGAAGACAGGCCAGGGCGGCAGGTATAGAAACAGAGAGGTTGGAAAGAAAAAGAAGTAGATCATCAGCATATAGAGAAACCTTTAATTCAATATCGTTTCTGTGTATGCCAGAGATATGGGGGTCACAACAAAATGCCACAGCAAGGGGTTCAATGGCAATTGTGAATAGAAGAGGACTTAGAGGACAACCCTGTCTCTTAGAGCGATGGAGATGAAAGGACCCAGATTGAATGGTATTTGTTCTAACTGAGGCTGTGGGGAGGAGTAAATCACTTTCGTCCAGGATATATATTTCTCCCCAAACCCAAATCTTTCCAGAGTATAGAACAGATAGTTCCACTCCATTCTAACAAAAATCATGTTCTTGTTATTTAATTCTCCTAGACTAGACTGCATGTGTGAAATGATAGAGATTAATTGTGAAGCAATTGTGGAAAAGCATAGCATTCTTTTGTTGTAAAATAATATAGCTAAAAACTAAAAGTGAAATGAATTCATGTTCATATTTTCATATTATGAAAATGTTCATATTATTTTCATTTGTCTTTTAACCAGGCAATATTGTTTCAGTGTACGTTTATGTTTTTTTCAAGGATATTAATTAGTTTAAGAGTAATGACTTTGCTTTATGTAGTCAAATGTAGTTAATACATGATTGGTATCCTGCACACGCTGCTGTCTTAACTTTCAAATGCGGGCAAAGGTTGGTATTTGACCCTTGATAGTGTGGCTTTGTAGACGACTGCGGCACTGATCATGCCAACGGCTGAAAGGAGACATCCAGCAATGAAAAACAGGTTCAGTTTCAGGTTGATCACTGGGGGAAAAATAAACACAATTTCAATTTGATCTTGTCAGAAGTTTTACTCAAACATGGGGAAAAAAACAGTGTTTTCATACCTGGGCTTCCGGGGCTCTCTGCTGATCTCCTTAAGCGCAGAGGACCCTGGGAAATGAAGTGCCTTGAACTCTGAGTGACAGCCTCTCTCTTTGTGAGGTGATGTTGCTGATCATCTCGTCTTTTTCTGGAATTGATGCATCCCTGCGAGCATCTTGTGTCAGGTTTTCCTAATCTACAGATCATTACTGAACAGCTGATGTACACCTGAATGCAACAGAACATGCTGTCATTATGTCAGCAGACATAATAATAACAATAACGTTATTTGTATAGCACCTTTAAAAACAATATATATATATTTTTTTTTACAATTTCTGGAATTGTTAAAAGGATGTTTAATTATTTTTCATTTATCAATTATTAAATGCCTCAGGTGTTTAGAGATGAAGAAGTATTTGTTGTTTCACATAGTGTATTTGAAGCCTGATGAAGCTCCATGACCAACACATTGGCCTCTAACAAAGTTCTTCTTCCAGTCTAACCACATAGTCCATTCTTTACCTGGTCATTCAAGCCGATAAACGTGAAGGCATCCATGCTGAACCTGAATTTTGTGTCGTGGGAGCGGCTATAATTTATAACAGTCGGGTCCACTTTACACCTAGTCAGAGCAAAACAAAACAAACTGATGAGAAATATTGCCTCTGTAACTCTGTGTATTACAATGGGTGATATTTTAGGGACAGAGGTATTGTTCTATTGAAGTTATTTACAACGTAAGGAAAAGAAGTATATAATGCCAAAGATGAAGTAAGTGAAGCATTCACTTGAACATCCTGACATGGTCCTATTGCATAGATGAGCGTCTAAGGTAAGAGAAGAAAATCAATCTACAAAGTGAAACACTGGTCAAAGTTAGAGAGACATTTAATTTCCATCTATAAGTCCACTTGTGGTGTACTCATGCCTACCCTTTATCAATGATGGAGTAGGTTGTTTTGTAGTTTGGAATGTCGTATGGTGACGCACTGCAGGACTCCACAAACAGCTCGGTGTTTACAATTGAGGAGGCGACCTCTATCTGCATGAAAAGCTTTTGCTCACTATCACAGTCCAGAGGGTATGAATCTGGTGTAAGCGGGGTTTGGAATTTCTTATCAGGATAAAATTCAAACTTGTAGGTGAACGTGCCGAAGCCTTTCTCCGACTCTACGACATTCTTCCTGTGTGCACTGAAGCTCTGTTTCACTTTTACACTTTTGGGGTACGTGCATTCGAACTTCAGCTCCAGCAGACATTTCCTGGTGATCACTGCGTTTGCATTGTCGACTAAGGTGATTGTATTTGTGAAAATGAGGTTTTCACCATTTTCCTGCAGAGTCAAAGGTTATGCATTCAGTCATACTGCAAATAAAAAGCAAAACCAATAACTGAGGGAAAGGCACAGCAGGTAATGAAACCAATGACCCTGCGTTACCTCGATCTGAGTGCCACAACCGTTGAGGGGGACTTCAGCGAAGAAGTGAGTGCTGTTGGATCTGAGGCGGCAGGCGGCGCTGGTGGCATCATTGATCCGGAAATCCCCCTTATGGATTCTACGATACTTAGACTTCTCAACCCCTATTGTCATTTTGGACTCACCGCAGATCACACCGGATTTAACTAGAACAAGAGACATATTTCTCAAATAAATATTGGGTGATAAAAACCTGATAAAGCAATAATTTTGACATGGAAATATTGCTTAATGTAGTTATAATAATAATACATTCATTTATATATAGCACCTTTAAAAACAGATTACAACGTGCTTTGACAGACAAAACAAAAGCAGGATACTCAGAAGACAAGATAACAGAGAGCCAAACAGTATGGCCAAATAAAAGCAAGAGAAAATTAATCATAGATAAATACAAATAAAAGAATAAGAGCAATAAAAGACAGAATCACATAATATATTATTATATTAGCGTTCAAGCCAACACAAGCCATTAGAAGTGGTAAGCTGTGAAGGATCAAAACCTTTGAGAGTTTCCCACACCTGCAATTAAGATAACAATTTAGGCAATCCGACAGACACTCGGGCAACACCGTCACCCCCTTTCGTTCAATTTAGAAAACATTGTTTCAACAGCTTAATTAATGATATCCACGAAGTTTGGTGATGTTTGGACAGACTTTCATTGAGTTATGGCCAATTTTGTGCCAGGTCTAGTCAATTGTTTAAAACAGGTAGCTGTCAAATAGTATTTCCAGATTTCTGCCAGCGAGTTTCGCATTAGCAAACAAGTTGAGTTGAAGAAAATGTTTTGCCATCTAACAGTTGACATCACCAAATCCGCCTACACATAATCCGTGGTAGAACTGTGAGGTAGGGGGCAGAGCAGAAAGGCAAAGCGCAGGGCAGGAACATTCTGGAAGTTGTTGCGCCTCTGAAAGGTCAGTGGCAACTTAGTCTCGCTTTGCCACACGCTTTGCGCATTCCTGGATGGGAGAAAAACATGCTCTGGTTTATTGGCATTTCTTTAAAGCAATCACAATCCTCTTTGACGGTGCTAAGCGCTGGACAGAGCTGCTTCAAAATAGTTGTTTGAGAGAGAACTCAGATTGGACAGATAGTCTAGCTAGCTGTCTGGATTTAGCCTGCAGAGATATGAGGAGCAGTTAACCATAGTCCTCACAAATCCACCGCAGTTTAAAATTCCAACAAAAAAGAAAGTGGAAGGAAACGGAAATCGGCGAAAATACATACATCCGGCAGAATTCCCTGTGGCACTGGGTCTATCCCGGAAGTGGAACTTCAAGGATATAGATTAGTGGCAACTAGGTCAAAGTTGTAATAGCGCAGTGCTTGGCGCAAAACTGCTCCTCCCATAGGAAATCAATGGAACGGCCAGCGCATAGAAGCTTTATCGTGGATAGTGTAGGCAGCTTAAAACAATCTAAAGAAGCAGCTAGGCTTTTTGGGTCACCAGGTGTCAGGGGAAGATATATCTGTGTTTCTTCTGCATAGCATTGCATAGAGACATTGTGACGTTGGATGGTTTTGTCCAAGTGGAGCATGAAAATAGGAAATAAATTGGACCTAAAATTGAACCTTGCGGTACACCACACATGATATGAGTTGTAGAAAATGTCCATCCATCCATCCATCCATCTTCGTCCGCTTATCCGGTGTCGGGTCGCGGGGGAGCAGCTCCAGCAGGGGACCCCAAACTTCCCTTTCCAGAGCAACATTAACCAGCTCCGACTGGGGGATCCGGAGGCGTTCCCAGGCCAGGTTGGAGATATAATCCCTCCACCTAGTCCTGGGTCTTCCCCGAAGGCCTCCTCCCAGCTGGACGTGCCTGGAACACCTCCCTAGGGGAGGCGCCCAGGGGGCATCCTCACCAGATGCCCGAACCACCTCAACTGGCTCCTTTCGGCAAAGAGCAGCGGCCTCTACTCCGAGCTCCTCACGGATGACTGAGCTTCTCACCCTATCTCTAAGGGAGACGCCAGCCACCCTCCTGAGGAAACCCATTTCGGCCGCTTGCACCCTGGATCTCGTTCTTTCGGTCATGACCCAGCCTTCATGACCATAGGTGAGGGTAGGAACGAAAACTGACCGGTAGATCGAGAGCTTTGCCTTCTGGCTCAGCTCTCTTTTCGTCAACGGTCGCGATAGATGGAATGTAATACCGCGCCCGCTCGCCGATTCTCCGACCAATCTCCCGCTCCATTGTCCCCTCACTGCGAACAAAACCCCAAGGTACCTAAACTCCTTCACTTGGGGTAAGGACTCATTCCCTACCTGGAGAAGGCATTCCATCGGTTTCCTGCTGAGAACCATGGCCTCCGATTTAGAGGTGCTGATCCTCATCCCAACCGCTTCACGCGCGCCCGAACCGATCCAGTGAGTGCTGAAGGTCGCGAGCCGATGATGCCATCAGGACCACATCATCTGCAAAAAGCAGCGATGAGATCCCCCGCGCCCACCGAACTGCAACCCCTTTCCCACCCCGACTACGCCCCGATATCCTGTCCATAAATATTACAAACAGGATTGGTGACAAAGCGCGGCCCTGGCGGAGGCCAACCCTCACCTGAAACGAGTCCGACTTACTGCCGAGAACCCGGACACAGCTCTCACTTTGGTTGTACAGAGATTGGATGGCCCTGGTAGAGAGCCCCTCACCCCATACTCCGCAGCACCTCCCACAGTATCTCCGGGGACCCGGTCATAAGCCTTCTCCAAATCCACAAAACACATGTAGACCGGTTGGGCATACTCCCAGGCCCCGTCCAGGATCGCGTAGAGTGAAGAGCTGGTCCGTTGTTCCACGACCAGGACGGAATCCGCATTGTTCCTCCTCAACCTGAGGTTCGACTATCGGCCGAACCCTCCTTTCCAGCACCTTGGAGTAGACTTTACCAGGGAGGCTGAGAAGTGTGATACCCCTGTAATTGGCACACACCCTCTGGTCCCCCTTTTTAAAAGGGGAACCACCACCCCAGTCTGCCACTCCTTTGGCACTGTTCCAGACTTCCACGCAATGTTGAAGAGACGTGTCAACCAGGACAGCCCCTCCACACCCAGAGCCTTGAGCATTTCTGGACGGATCTCATCAATCCCGGGGCTTTGCCACTGTGGAGTTGTTTGACTACATCAGTGACTTCCGCCCGGAAATCGACGCCCAATCCCCGTCATCCTCCAGCTCTGCCTCTAACATAGAGGGCGTATTAGTCGGATTCAGGAGTTCCTCAAAATGCTCCTTCCACCGCCCTATTACCTCCTCAGTTGAGGTCAACAGTGTCCCATCCTTACTGTACACAGCTTGGATGGTTCCCCTTCCCCCTCCTGAGGTGGCGAACAGTTTTCCAGAAGCACTTTGGTGCCGACCCGAAGAGTCCTTCTCCATGTCTTTCCAAACTTCTCCCACACCCGCTGCTTTGCCTCTTTCACGGCAGAGGCTGCAGCCCTTCGGGCCCTTCGGTACCCTGCAACTGCCTCCGGAGTCCTCTGGGATAACATATCCCGGAAAGACTCCTTCTTCAGTCGGACGGCTTCCCTGACCACCGGTGTCCACCACGGTGTTCGTGGGTTACCGCCCCTTGAGGCACCTAAGACCCTAAGACCACAGCTCCTCGCCGCAGCTTCAGCAATGGAAACTTTGAACATTGTCCACTCTGGTTCATGCCCCCCACGCCTCCACAGGGATGCATGAAAAGCTCCGCCCGGAGGTGCGAGTTGAAGAGTCCGTTGGACAGGGGCCTCCTCCAGACGTTCCCAATTTACCCGCCTACACGTTTGGGCTTACCAGGTCTGTCCAGAGTCTTCCCCACCCCTGACCCAACTCACCACCAGATGGTGAATGGGTTGACAGCTCTGCCCCTCTCTTCACCCGAGTGTCCAAAACATACGGCCTCAGATCAGATGAAACGATTATAAAATCGATCATTGACCTTCGGCCTAGGGTGCTCTGGTACCAGGTACACTTATGAGCATCCCTATGTTCGAACATGGTGTTCGTTATAGACAATCCATGACTAGCACAGAAGTCCAACAACAAACAACCACTCTGGTTTAGATCAGGGAGGCCGTTCCTCCCAATCACGCCTCTCCAGGTGTCTCCATCATTGCCCGCGTGCGCGTTGAAGTCCCCAGCAGAACAATGGAGTCCCCACTGGCGCCCCATGCAGGACTCCACTCAAGGTCTCCAAGAAGGCCGAATACTCCGAACTCCTGTTTGGTGCATATGCACAAACAACACTCAGAGTTTTCCCCCACAACCCGCACAGGCGTAGGGAGGCGACCCTCGTCCACCGGGGTAAACTGCAACGTAGCGGGCTCAGCCGGGGCTTGTTAGTATCCCCACACCCGCCCGGCGCCGCACACCCTGAGCAACTCCGAGAAGAAAAGAGTCCAACCCTATCCAGGGTTACAGTTCCAGAACCGAGACTGTGCGTGAGGTAAGCCCCACCAGATCCAACCGGTAGCGCTCCACCTCCCGCACCAATTCCGGCTCCTTCCCCACAGAGAGTGACGTTCACGTCCCCAGAGCCAGCGTCTGCTGCCCGGGTCTGGTCCGTCGAGGCCCTGACCTTCACTGCCACCCATGTGGCAGTGAAGGTAGTAATGTAGAAAATGTAATTTGCTAAAATGACAAGGGGACTTCCTTAACCTAAACTAAAATCTGGGGTAAGAGTGATTTGCTAGCCGTTTTTTCCTCATTGTGTTTTTCTAGATGTCATAAAATACAGGTAAAGGCCCTGACACCCCGATTATCGGCCGTCGGACAGTCTGGCGAGGTCAGTGACTCGAGTTTGTTCGGTGTGTTCCGTGCTGTCGTCAGTCGGCGGAGCCATCGGCATCCATTTTGCCGGATTTTACTTGTTGAAATAGCCAGTGGGCAGTCGGACTCAATAAATCAGTGCTTCTTCCACAAGAAGAAGCCAGAGAGCTGACAACGCCAGTGTCTTGTTATTACTAGCCATCGTATTTTCCTCCGTTCAGCGAGTAATGACAACAGCGATCCTTCTTGACTACTATCAACACTCTCTGATGAAAACAATGACTGACGACAGTGTGCTTTTTGTTTACTAGGTCTAGAGAGATGTTCCGTCATTTCCGGTTTTCATTTGTTGGGCGACAGTACAGATTAGCGCCGCCTGCTAGTAATGGTGACGTATTACGCCACGCGCACGCACAGAACGTTCGCTCAAGTCGGTATTGCTTTGGTGTGTTCCGAGTCACTTTTTTGAGAGACGGGAGCCGACTGATCAGTCTGACTGCCTTTTCTGCCGACCGTCGGCTGTCAGGTTGGTGTGTCAGAGCCTTTCTTCCAATTTTGTTAATTTCTCCTACAGTCTCTCTTTAATTCCTGGGTGAATTATTTTAGCCAGGGCTGGAATATTCTATATGACCTTTTGTCTTCATAGGGGGCAATAGATTCCAGGACAGGTGTGATTAAAAGAGTTAACCAGGTCCTCTGTGTTAAAATATGGATTAAAGGCAGTTAAAGAAGCAGCAGGAAAAAGCTCAGAAAACCTGTAGTATGTAGTATGTATCGGAATATAATTTACATTATATATCATATTTAATTTTATAACAAAATATGTTGTATGCTTATGATGCTACAGGATATGTAAGTAAGCAAGTGTTTATTACCAGGATAAACATGACACAGGAAATACACCAGCCATGCAGCCAATATTGGGCCCTTCAACATAGCTGTAGAGATGGTGTTTCTCCTCTGCTGTTTCTTTGCTGGAATCACTTAAAAAGTAATCCACTGCAGGTCACCGATCAGAACCAGATAGATGTCTTCAGCTCCAATGCTTTTATTTCCACCACCACAACCACATTCCTTCTGCACACCCGTCTGGTGAACGAGTGGCCCTGTATGAAATAAACATAATACACAAGAATAAATTTAACCGTAAACAACACAAGAATGTATACAGTACATGTGAAAAAAAATAAACTACTTAAAGTGATGGTTCGGAGTAATTTACCCTAGGGTCCTTTGCACCATGACCTCGAGCCAAACACCCCCAGAAGCTTTTTCACCTGGGTCTAACACTGGAAGCGAGTTAAGCGTAGGGTAGCGTTAGCCGCTAAGTAGCTTAGCGGGGCTAATGGACCCCGTTTGTATCTCTTAAATGACCCCACTAATAATGCCCGAATTATACCAAAGGTCTACAGTAGTACAAATAGGTTATGCTCTCATAAAACGATGGATTGGAAAGTTTGTAAGTACACCAGAAGTTTATGAACACTTGCCTGCTCTCTTCTGCTCTCTGTTGTTGCTGCTTCTGCTACCTGCAGTTACACGAAAGTGCTTAGGGCCGTCTATAAATTACTAAACCGAAAAGAGATACAACAAAAATATGTATTAATTTAATGATTAAATAAGGTAATGTCTCCAAACTTACCTCAATTATTACTTGTCTCCTGCTAGTTATATTACAGCACTTACTTTAAAAATAAGTTAAATTAAAAATATCTTTGTTGCATCTCTTTTCGGTTGTTGTAATTTGTAGATGTCCCTAAGCGCACTCGTCTCACAGCGCAACCAACAACAGCAGAGAGCAGAAGCTAGCAGGCGTGTGGCAAGTGTTATTTACATAAACTTCTGGTGTACTTACAAACTTTCCAATCCATCGTTTTATGCACATAACTATATACTAGCGTAGACCTTTGGTATCATTTCGGGCATTATTAATTGGGTCATTTAAGAAATACAAACGGTCCATTAGTCCCCTAAATCTATCATCTATGCCGCTTAAACTCACCCAATGCTATATAACCAGGTGAAATGAAGTTTGTGTTTTTGAGTGCCTCGAGGTCATGGTGCAAAGACAAATTAATACTCGAACCATCACTTTAACTGCAATGTAGTGCAAACAGCATGGCATGAAAGTGTACAAGCAACAGGAATCTCTGAAGCTGAAACAGCCAAGTCACCCTTTAGCAACACCTGTACTGTATATGTCCATTAGCAAGGCAGCACTTCCTCTGTTGGCCGATAAATTATGTGCAGTGTAGTTTTTACACATGACTATTGTAAGCAAGTAGTGTTTTCCAAGGATGGTGAAGGCATGTCCCGCTCTACTCTGCCTTACTCTACTTCTGATTGGCTTACCCTGACATTCTTACCCTAATCCTAACTAACCCCACCCATTTTACCTAAACCTAACCAACCCAACAAATGAAGGCAACAAGTACCAGCCAATCCGAAGCACAATAGGGCAGGTCATGCCTTCGCCATCCAAGGTAAAAAAAAGAAAATTTGCATCCAGTATCTGCTGAAGATGTACATGCATTGTAATGAGTGGCCTTACGATGTGGTTGTTTGGTACATTCATGTTAGTTACATTGCAAATTAACCCAAGGCAAACTTAACTATACAAGTGTCAAACAACTTTGATAAAATGAATACACACAGTGAGAGGGTCAAAGTTTAAGACAAAAACATGGACAACACCCAAAAACAACTTCATGGCTATTTTAATGTACACAGTGACATGGTTGGCATTGCTAAGCCTCTGTCCGGATTGTTGTGTAGTCATGCCCCTAAAGCATCCCCTGCTTTATCATACATTTTAAAATAAATGGGACCATAATTTACAAAATGAACATGATACTGTTTTGAAGAAGACTTGAAACTCCTGGTAGACCTTTTTCACGGCAGACATGTTGACATGTCATAGCAGGAAAAGCACAGGTGTATTCAAAACCATTAATGATGGCTGCATTCCACTTAGGAGAGGCCCTGGTATTTTGCATGCTGACTCACTGAAATATCTTACTGGGACACTTGATGGAATTGAGCCATCGTTAAGATTATCAATTTCAGCTGTGCTTTTCCTACTATGACAAGTCAAAATGTCTACTGTGAAAAAGGTCCATTGAGACCATAAATCCATCATGAAAATGTTTACAAAGGTAATAAATCAAGTAAGGAGTAGGGTCATTTTCTCATAGACTTCTATACAAGCAGACTTTTGCAACCAGTGGAGTCGCCCCCTTCTGGAAATTAAATAGAATGCAGGTTTAAGGCACTTAACGCATTGGCTTTACTTTTCAGACCTGGAAGCTCTGTCCATTAATTTCAAGCCACAGGGCATCTGTAATTTCGGTTGTCTCACCTTTAGTGAGGAGCTGCCCAAAAGCTCTGATTCAGGATACACTACTTGTGGGAGACATGCATCAGGCCTTCCGATTAGCAAGAGTTTGGGGTAATAGAATTGGGGTAAGCAATGTCTGACGATGATAGCCCAAAGGTTGTTGAGGTTGAGGATTCCTTCAACTTCAATAAGTACTGTCCTCAGAATTTTCTCTGTCACCAGCTGGGCTCCAAGTGTGACTTGCAAGGATTGTTGCACCAGGTATCAGAGAGACTGGTTGGCGAGTACTCTGCACCATCATGCTCCAGTGTGATGATGTAGCCAGCTTGTTACAGCATCTGTATCTCTGTGATGTAGGATGTGGCTAGCTCTGGAGCTTTAGACAGCCTGTTCTTCTGAAGCTGGGGGAACATGGCCTCCTTGGGTGAACACAGTTCAGGGAAGTCCTGGACACTGAGAAGACGAGTGGGATAGTGGTACAAGCCATCTACCTCCATCTGCTGAATCTTTCAAGCAGTTAAGGTTCTCTTTAACTTGTTGTGATCTAATGCTGGCCCTTTCGTTCCATCAGGGTAGCATGCCCTCGGCCATAATCTCTGAACTTTTTCATAAAGGTGTAGAACGTGAAGAGGCAGTGTTGCTCTGTGACCCTGAACTGTCAATGCAAGCCAGGATCTGACTGCCACTGACACCCCAGGTGGTGCACCATGCACTGGCTACACTGTTGTTCTTAGATGCAGATTGTCAGAACTTAACAGCCAGAGCGGATGGACGCTCATAAAGTGTTACAGTAAATGGTCAGCTCCCTCAGTTGCTTGTATTTCCATCATATAGATCAAACCAGGTAGGTGTTCTCCCCTAAGCCCAGTTTTGGTGCTGTGAAGTCTCCCTTTATGTTGAAAACCCATTTAGAGGAACTTTCTGATGAGAAAGATGGTGTTGGAGACAGGCACCTCATGAAGTGTCTGAGCCTTCAATTCACACAATGACATTCCTTCTGAACAACTGTCTACTTTAGTGGTTCTGTATAAAATCTACACAATTTACAAGAATAAATATAATTGTAAATAACACAATAATGTGTACAGCGTATATGAAAATGCAAAACTATATGCAGAGTACACTGTGCAAAGTAGCGAAACTGGCCAACAGCAGTAAAATAGCATGACAATGTACAAGCAACAGGCATGTTGAAGCTGAAATACAGTCACACTCCCAATGTGTCAAAACCAGATGCTTGGTCAGCTGCCTTTGCGTTACTGACGCAAAAATCTCCTTTAGCATCTCAGATGGAACCCACGCAACTTCTAGGCAAGACCCACCCTTCAATAGCGTTCAAACGCTACTATTGGCCTGGCGTCCATGCTGTACCGCAAGTGAACGGAACCCTAACCTTAACTACTCAAGGTCAATGCCTCACCCCAACCAATCGGGACCTGCCCAGAAGTTGCGTGGGATCCATAATAACGCGTGCCTTGTGCATCTGTATTGGGCACTATGAGCCACTGACAAAGCGTCAGTATTTGACGAGTTGGGATTGAGAATGGGTTGTCCAAGTCACTCTTTAGCAGCAGGTTTATTTCCATTAGCAAGGCAGCACTGACCTCTGCTGGCTGATAAAATATGTGCAGGGTAATCAAACCAATTATTAAAAGCAGACTGAGTTAGAAACTGTACATGCCTTGGTACCGGTATGTAATAAGCGTCCCTATGGTGCAGCCGTTTGGTACATTGATGTTAGTCACACATAGATGAAGTTACACACTACTAACTGTAATACAGTTAACTAACACATACTTAGGCAAACAATTAGCACTGGCGGAATCTTACCAAGTAGGCTACAGTTACTCAAGTAGTTTTGGATACTTTTCAGATGACAGTTTTCCATCCCCTGTCCAGTGAAAACCACGTATCTCCAGCAGAGTTATTATAGTAAAGTAAATAATGAAGTAAACTGAAACTAAATAAAAACTAAAACCTTCAAGAAAAACTAAACCGAAACGATATTGCCAAAAGCTACAAAGCTAATAAAATAAAAATGAAGTTAAATCATTTCAGTTTTAGATTTTTTAGCTATAATATTTCATGACTGGAAAAAAAGAGACTCTCATTGTGACATTGAACCACAGAAATGGAACTTTCTGAACTTTGAAACTTCACATGAGATGTCGCTGTGCCTTCATAGCTTCACATCAGACACTAAAGTAGCATAAAGATGAACTTCAAACATCATGGCCATTTCATGTATATACATGAGATATTAAATCTGGCCTTTACAAAACAGACTAAAACTAATGTAAAACTAAAACAATAGCCTATAAAAACTAAAACACTTCTTAAAACACTGAAAACTAAATCGAAACTAAAATGCAATCAAAAAGTCAAATATAAAATTAAAAAACTCATTGGGAATTAAAACCTATAATAACCATGTATCTCCAGATGTGTTGATGTTAAATGTTTGTGATAAACTGAAGGATGAAGTGTTCCTTCATGAGTTGAGAAAATGACTCCTTCTTAAGCTAAATGAAGTCTTTAAAAAGCCTCTCGGATCAGCTTCACTGTCACAGAGCTGAAAACAGGGCTGTTTTTCTGACACCATAAAATGTACAACTTTTTAGAGATATGTTGTTCTCACAGGAGAGTAACGCTACAAATATATGATGATCTTATTTCAATAATAAGAGCATTGCTATAGATTAAATTATTGCTATAGATTAAATTATCCAACAGTAGGCTCAGGGGCGATTCTAGGATCAGACCTTTAGGGGGGCTCAGCCCCTAATGAGAATGTGACCCTGATTTAGTGCATGCAAAAGTGTTAACCCCACCCTGCTAAATTAGTACGTTTTTGACACTATTAACACTATGATGGAACTAAACCTGACACTTTATAAGGCACAGTAATAACGACCAATTTCACACAATGTTCTAACATTCAGCAATTTTAGTTGCTTACCTTTTTAATTTGGGTTCTAATCTGCTATGAAATTACCAACTTCTTCTCTGGGGACTACCAACGTTAAACTTCACAACCGCAATCCTGCTCTACCTCTGACAGATTAGATTGAGACACAGCCAAAGGCGGGAGTCTGGCACAACCATCTCCGATTGGCCAACACTACGTTTCTGTTAAGCCTTTCCTTGACTGGGTTACAGGTGCATAGCATTGGCGACAGACACACAGGATATTAAACCTGTTTCTTTGAACCTGTAATTGTTTGTCCTTGGTGTTCACAAACTCTCACTTGAAGCACTAAAATTGATTTTTTTTTAAAGTTTTATATTATAATTTTTAGGGGGGGCTGAGATGAAATTTTATCTAAATAAGAATTTAATCTATAAAAGGTCTAAAATCGCCCAAGAGTAGGCTACATAAAAAAGAGTTAAATGATCTTAAACATCTGTAAAATGCTATTTACACATTAATGCAGCACGCACATTAATCAGAGATAATAAAACACTCACAGGGAACATTTTACTATACAATGAGTACTTTTACTTTAACATTTTGCTGATAATACTTACTTACTTTTACTTACTTTTACTTACTTTTACTAAGTTTAGAGACACAACTCTATTTAATAATTAAAATATTAAATGTTTTAGGCAAAAAATATTCCCCAAAATTATATTACGCTTATTTTTGAAAGGTAAGTGCTGTAGTACAACCAGCATGGGGCCTTCGATGTGTCAAGATATGACTCTCTGTAATTGTGACATATATAAAAAAAAAAGTGGCAAATAATATTGACCAAAATAATGAATATGCTTATTTTTTTTTGAGTGCTGTAGCACAACTAGCAGGAGACAAGTTATAATTGAGGTAAGTTTGGAGACACTACCTTATTTAATCATTAAATTAATAGATATTTTTGTGTCAGTGTTGTAGTTTGTAGACGGTCCCTAAGCGCTCGTCTCAGCGCCGGCTGCTCCTAGAGACTAAAGTTATTTCCCCAGGTCGGAGGACAGCTCGTTTTGATGAAAATGAGTTTGTAGCTCGTTGTTAACCTTACTACTTTAGGAAATAAAGAATAATACATTAAATATAAATAAAATCAAATATATATGTTTGCATACCACTTGGGTTTGTGCATATATAATTTCATTCTATTATATTCAAACCATTAATATTTTAGAAATTTGCTTTATACCAGGTTGTAGTTGTAATAGTGGGTTTATGTAATGGAAGCTTCTTCAATTATTTTAAAACTTGTTAGCCTGAGTAAAGTTTTTCTGTTAAATACATCTATGCCTACCTGATTTTGTTTTCTGTTAGTGTTATATCATAGGTGCAAGACATGTTTCAGCAGCTACCAAGTAATAATTGAACTATTAAAAAAAAAATAGACTGGAATATTTTCACAGAAGCGGCATCATCATTGGAACGTCTTTATAGTTTTATTTCCCAGTAGGTGTGTCTCACTTTCTGTTGAAAGACACTGCTAACCCATTGAAAGAGTAACCACTGCACCTTCAGCCTAATAAGAAGCTAACAGCATGGATTTCATTGAAGCAGATATTTTTCCTTGTATGTCAAGTAAGAAATCACAAATCCTCCACTTTAAACAGCACATAATGTCACACCACTTGCACCCCTTAAGTGTTCTAATGGGTCATTGATTTGTTGTATTCATCCTTCATCCACTCTTTCACAGCTGCACATCATACTTTGTACCCATTTTCAGATTTTCAGATGGTCTGAGCAACCACAAGTGGCTCCTGGCTAATAAGGTCGGTGGGATGCGGCTGCGGGAGGACTTTACTTTATATGAACAGGCAGCCAGACACAGGCATGCGGCCAGAAGAGAATAATGCCGAGCACTCAATAATGCTTTTATAAGAAATATCGACCAATAATAATTGGCGGTCGATCAATCAGGGCATCCCTAATTCAAACCATTAATATTTTAGAAATTGCTTTATAATAAGTTGTAGTTATAGTGGTTTTATGTTACGAAAGCTACCTAAACTATTAATAAACTCCCTGGTCTGAGTAAAAGTATTTCTGTTAAATGCACCAATGCCTACCTGATTTTGTTTGGTGTGACTGTTATATCATTGGTGCAAGACATGTTTCAGCAGCTACCAAGTAAAACTGGAATCTATTCAAATATTTGTTTTGCAGAAATGGTGTAATCATTGGATCATCTATAGCCTACAGCTTATATTTCCCAGTACAGTAGGTGTGTTTCAATATCTGTGGAAAGATACTGCTAACCCATTTAAACAGTAACCACTGCACCTTGGATTTCATTAAGGTGGATATGTTTTTAGTGTTTACTCTGTACCATTTGTATTTTATTGTATGTATGTATGTTATCAACATGTAACTTTGCTGCCTTCTTGGTCAGGACACCATTATAAAGGTCAAATATAAAATAAAATAGCTGTAATTGTAGGTTTACATGAGGATGACTACTTAAATTATTATTAAACATCCTGGGCTGAGTAAATGTCTTTCTGTTAAATACACTGACTACGTTTACATGCACATAATATTCCAGTTTTTGCACTTATTCTAAAAAAGACAATATTCTGAGTAGGCTGTTTACATTGCAAATGGAAGTGAATATTCTATAAATTTACATGCAGCCTTGCAAAAAAGTATGGAATAATTTTTTCAAAGTTTTCCACCAATGGCGGACTTGTTGGACCATGTAAACACAGCCTCCCTCTTTCATTCCTTCAACCATCTTCTTGAAAAGGATGGTGTTGCGATGTTTGTGCATATCCTAAAACCTGCTGATATCCAAGTCTTTGATAATGTTTTGAAGTATCTGTGTGTCTCCTTTTCTTTTGGGCATTCATCTCTACAAACTGTTTACTAGTTGGTTTGAGTAAATCAACCATAGCGTCACACAGAGCTGACTGTAACGGGCCTGCTACATTGCATGCGTAACAAATGCCGAGCGGATGTTCCAACACTGTGTGCGATACTGCAATATTAATAGTAAAATACAGGGCCAGAATCGCAGATACTAATACGATACCGATACTTTTTAATAATTAAGGTGGATGCATCATCAAATTGCTGAATCTGAATACATTTTCATGACCCTTAAGTGTTTTTGTGAATTTACCTTTGGATTTTTAATAAGTTAAAACCCATATATTTACTTGTATAATTTGTTGTGTTACCACTGTATCTTACAGCCTTTTTACTAATTATACAGCTTGCTGTTGTTTCATTTTCAGCCCACCACTAACGTAAACTGTCCCAAACTATGGCAAAAACCCAGATTGAGACGCATATCCCCAATGTGCTGTACACATGTCCAAAGAATGCTTCTAAAACTCGAATAATACCGGCATATCCCACATGTCTTAATAGAACTTTTTCGGAATATCCAAACAGAATATGCTGTTTGCATGACCTGTATCAAATTCTGAATATTGTCATATTAGGAATAATAGTGGAATATTATTGTGCATGTACTCATTAGTGCCTATCTGATTTTTTTTCTGTGACTGTTAGATAGGTGCAAGACATACATAGACATACATACATAGGTGCAAGACATGTCCCAGCAGGTACCAAGTAAAACTTGAATCTATTCAAGTATTCTTTCAACAAAAGCAGCTTTATCATTGGCAAGTCTTTCCATCTGTTGCAAACTCCTTTCAAACAACCCAAAATAAGAGCATGCTCAGGCTTGCTAACAGCGTCTCTTCTGACATCATGCATGTTTTAAATTATGAATACCAACTTTTGCCTTCTAACAGGTGATTTAGAGTCCCTTCGTTTAGACACAACAGGCTAAGCCTGTTGTGTCTAAACGAAGTGCTCTTTATACATCAGTTTATCCTGTTGTTAAACCAAAATCAGTGTGCTGCCAGTTAACAAGAAAGGTTCCTTATCAAACTTATCTCTTATTGTTTCTTAAAGGGATACTTCACCGATTTAGCATTAAGCTTTTTTTTTTTTTTTAAAACACACTTAAGTTGAGTTGACTGTCTCACTGTCTGTCTGTCTCTAAATGGTAGCCGTGGCTTGAGAGTAGACCATAGACAGTATATATAATGGACCAATAGATCCCGTGTCTCTGGACGGAGACCAGTGAAGGATATTAGAAGTCCCTTTCCCGGTGCTGGCTGAGCGTTACTGAGCAGCCTCCAACTGAGAGAGACAAAGTAAGTGACGTGAGCAACCTGTCTGAAAGTGTGAAGTCTTCTGGTAGCTGTGCCGAGAGAAATCTCAATCATTCCCAATCTTACAGAGACGGAGAGCGTAGGTATATGTAAGAGGATAACATAGGCACAGGCTAATTATTGATCACTAAAATGCTAGTTAACATTAGTAATTAAACCTAAACAGTTCATGCAAGTCGAAACTGCCTGCGAGCTTCTCCTGTACTATACGGTAATTCCTCTACTATGCGACAGTAAGTCGCTAGTCGTCCTATTTTTATAAAAGCGTCTGCTACGGAGCCATTACGTGAGGTACAAGGTAATGGAGACTTTTATACATTGTCGTGTTTCTTTAGAAATAAACAATGGACAAATAGAGTCTTTAAACGCTTCAGATGTAAAGTTATTCGCTGTCAAAGTGACGTCAAAATGAATGGGAGTCAATGGAATGCTAATGGGAGGTGATCGTTTTGTAGCATCAAAATGGCGCCATAGGAGGTTCGAGTTCTGAAGCGAAGCTTACCCCTGGGAGTAGACGCTAAAGCAGCGAAGCAAGTGCATTCTGGGATTTGGTGTCTTTCATCCACAGAAGCCAAAAACACATTTTCTGGCTTTTCTCGGCCTAGAAGCCACCAATTTGTAAAAAAAAATTCACATCTCTACTACATAAGTGACCCAATTTAAAGATATATTCATCTTTCCAACGGTGAAATATCCCTTTAATGTAGAACAGTCCAGCATATTTAATGAAGTCAATGTACCTGCATTATTTTTGCAATCTTGGGTTGTATCCACATGGGTGAATGCACTCATTGTAAGTAGCTTTGCATACAAGCATCAGCTAAATAAATGTAATGTAATGCAAAATATAATTAAATCACATAATGTGACGATACATTGCTGTGTGTCAAAGGAAAACAAAAACAAAATACACTTCAAGAGTTCAGAGTTTACCAAGATCACCTCAAGATTAGTACCACGAAGACCCTAACACATCAATACTTGTATTTGTCTGACCGATAATAACCTAGTAATATTATCTATGATTTGACACTGAGTTGAGGAAAAAACGGGGCCACTTACTATACCAGTATTGCCTACTGACTTGGCCAAAATGTAGCATGTAGTATGCAGTGCACAAAAAAAAGGCAAAAAATGCAGTATGCCAAAAATACCCTGCTGTCAAACTGATTTTGGAGAAAACCTCCAGTATGCAGCAGTCTATCTTGCCTATGTATCCCACAATGCAAAGTGCCGATGGAATGCTCAGATTCAGAGGGCAGGGCCCAACTGAGTTTAAAGAGGCAGAAGCAAAATTCTCTTTACTTTGCGATACAATCGACAGTTTTACAGTTTTTTTTTCCAATTGCTAAAACACAATTTTGCAAACTAAGCTGGTTTTAATAAAAAATACTTAACACAATTCATACACCCAAACTGCAAAATACCTCATATATCCTGAACATGAAGCACTGCAACCAAAACTACATGTTGCATTATCAAAATCAAACTTTTGCACCAAATAGCACACACTTCATTCATATTACCAGATTTTTGTCTAACCAACTACACACTGTTGGGCATAATGAAGAGCACTCTCATCTTTAGTATGCTTTGCCATAATACTAAAATAGTTCAAATTGTAGGAAATTCTTCAGATTCTTCACATGCACAGAAATAATTGCAGATACACACACATGCTGTTGAAACATTTATATATTTTTTTATTATTCACCAAACAAGTCAGTGCAACATATGCACAGCAGATATATTTACATTGGACTGAACAAAAATGTGCTCACAAAAAACAGTAAACTGAAAAAGAAAATGCAGAAAAAATGTTCAAAATAAAATGTGTAAAAAAGAAAATGTGCTCACCTGGGGTCTTTTCATA
The DNA here is from genome assembly GCF_010015445.1 of Perca fluviatilis. NCBI lineage: Eukaryota > Metazoa > Chordata > Actinopteri > Perciformes > Percidae > Perca > Perca fluviatilis. The sequence goes on along the minus strand of NC_053114.1, from coordinate 42,879,605 downwards.
GTGCTTACTTCCTGATTTAAGTGGTATCAATGAACCATTGAGGTGTTTGGCCAGGTGGCACATATATTGGCCAATTAGCTCATGTAGTGTCATTTTGAATGGCAGTGTTTTGAAATGGCAAACATGTGACTTTATGTCAGATTGTTGTGTCTTATGTGGAGAACCATGTTCAGTGCATTTAAAAAGTACCATTTTGAATTGCAAAATGTGTGTAAAGCAGAAAATGTGTTTAGCCTTTTACAGACTTGAGAAAAGGTTTTGCTCTCTATGTGTCAGTTTAAAGTGCCCATATTATGCTCATTATCAGGTTCGATAATTGTATTTTGAGATTGTATCAGAATAGGTTTACATGGTTTAATTTTCAAAAAACACCATATTTTTGTTGTACTGCACATTGGTGCAGCTCCTATTTTGACCCTGTGTCAAGTCTCTGTTTTAGCTACAGACTGAGACAACTCAACTTCTCTAACATCTTTGTTGGCAGTCGCACATGCGCAGTAGCTAGGTAAGGAACTTCGGCCTGTACAAGGCAGGATTAGCCAAGAGACTTCTTCTAAACGAGGGCACACTTCCAACTTTGCGTGGAATACCTGTAGAACAGGGACATGTAAGTAGTTCTGTACAATTTATTTTGTAGATTAGGGTGAATTTGTGTGTGTTGTAGCAGTGTTTTGCCATTGAGAATGAGCTAGTATGCTAGTGATAGCATGCTAATGGTTAGTCCCCTAGCCCCCTCGTTTCGGCTAGTGACGTAGAAAGCCCTGCAGATTTTGACCAGCTCACCCGGAGACTGAAGGCAGGACACATTCAGAAACCGTATCTCAAATTTTGTATGTGTGTGGAAGCACCAGAGACACAAAATAACACCCCAAATCCCAGAAAAAAGTGTTTCTTTCATGATATAGGCACTTTAAATAATTGTGCTATGCATCTCATTTTAACGTGTTAGCAATTGGAAAAAAATGTAACTCTTCATACATTACGTTTACGTCAAAATATAAGGAATTGTGTGCCCTTTCTAATAATGTGCTTGGGGAGGCAATCTGACTTTCACACAAGGCACGGTGAGCTTCCAAGTGAAGCCATGTCCACCAACTGCCGCACTGCCTCCTGTACTAAATCATACCAGAAATACCAGGAGAAGAAGAGAAACAGGCCATTTTTGGACAGCTACTGTCCTCACATTTCTTACACAACACACACCATTCTTGCACAGGATGTTCAGCAGGGTGTTATATCTCTCACAGTATTAAACAATAACTGATAGGAGTTAGGATTTTTGAGCTAGGAGCAGGACTATGAAAGGTGCGCCAGAGCCTCGTTTCTGTGAGAAGAACTCTCTGAGACAGGAGTCGTCATGGCAACCTTTAACTGCAGTTGGTCATGTGAGCTGATCCCTGACATGTTGACCTGTTGCTATGAAGTTACTGTGTCTGACTGTGTGTGTGTGTGTTTGAGTGGTTGTGTGTGCATTTGTGTGCGTGTGTGTGTGTGTGTGTGTGTGTATATATATCTCTGTCTGTGTGTGTTTGTGTGTGTGTCTGGTTGTGTGTGGTTGTGTGTGTCTGTGTGTGTTTGTGTGATTGTGTGTGTGTGTGTGTGTGTGTGTGTGTGTGTATATCTCACAGTACATTAAGCGATAGGAGTTATGGTTTTCGAGCTAGAAGCAGGACTATCAAGGGTTTGCCAGAGCCTCGTCTTAGTGTTGAGGCCTGAGGTCAGTTATCAGAGTCATTCTTTCTTCAGTCTTTCTCTTTTCTTTCTCTACTCCTCTCCTCATCTCCTTTCTTCCTCTCCTCCTTTCCTCTTCTCCTCATCTCCTTTTCTTCTCCTCTTCCTATCTTACCCACCTCCTGTGTGTTTGTTTGTATGTGCGCATGTGTGTGTGTCAGTTGATTGAGATTACCTAATCTGACACATTTTTCACTCTTCAGACTCATTCATTCTCCCTTAGCTACTTCATCATCCAAATTGAAGCCAGCAATCCCATTTAGCATCATCTTAAATTATTATATTCCACATCTTTCAAACATTCTAGGTATTATTCAACTTTTCAAAGACATTCATACTAATTAAACTCATTCCCACTTTTTCAACTATTCTCACTACTTTACCTTCTTCTAACACAATTCAAGTCAGCAATCAAGTGTAGCGTAAGCCTTTTCCAAAAATATTTCACATCTTTAAGACATTATTCATATTATACTTTTCAATGACATTCATACTAATTAAACTTATTCCCACTTTTTCAACTAAAACAATTAATACATGCCACACCTTTCAAACATTCTGGGTATTATTCAACTTTTCAAAGATATTCATGTTAATTAAATCCATTCCCACTTTTTAACTATTCTCACTACTTCACCTTCTTCTTACAAAAATCAAGCCAGCAATCCAATGTAGTGTCAGCCTTTCAACATACAGCATTCACACCGCAATATCTTCAGAAATTGCATTTTCTAGGCAATTCTTTGTGTCTAACACAATGAAAAATGACTTATTTTGAGGTCGGGGAGCTTGTTGTAACCACGGAGTTATGGTCATTTGAATGGATCATGTTGCTGTAGTAAAAATAATAAATTAAATATAAATTAAATCACATATATATGTTTGCATACCACTTGGGTTTGTGCATATATAATGTAAAGTCATTCTATTCTATTCAAACCATTAATATTTTAGAAATTTGCTTTATACCAGGTTGTAGTTGTAATAGTGGGTTTATGTAATGGAAGCTACTTCAATTATTATAAAACTTGTTAGCCTGAGTAAAGGTCTTTCTGTTAAATACATCTATGCCTACCTGATTTTGTTTTCTGTTAGTGTTATATCATAGGTGCAAGACATGTTTCAGCAGCTACCAAGTAATAATTGAACTATAAAGTAACTAGACTGGAATCTGTTCAAGTATTGTTTTCACAGAAGTGGCATCATCATTGGAACGTCTTTATAGTTTTATTTCCCAGTAGGTGTGTCTCACTTTCTGTTGAAAGACACTGCTAACCCATTGAAAGAGTAACCACTGCACCTTCAGCCTAATATGAAGCTAACAGCATGGATTTCATTGAAGCAGATATTTTTCCTTATATATGTCAAGTAAGAAATCACAAATCCTCCACTTTAAACGGCACATAATGTCACACCACTTGCACCCCTTAAATGTTCTAATGGGTCATGTATTCATCCTTTAATAATTCATCATTGTGTACCACTATTTCACAGCTGCACATCATACTTTGCATCCATTTTCAGATTTTCAGATGGTCTGAGCAACCACAAGTGGCTCCTGGCTAATAAGGTCGGTGGGATGCGGCTGCGGGAGGACTTTACTTTATATGAACAGGCAGCCAGACACAGGCATGCGGCCAGAAGAGAATAATGCCGAGCACCCAATCATGCGTTTATAGGAAATATTGACCAATAATTATCGGCGGTCGATCAATTTGGGCATCCCTAATTCAAACCATTAATTTTTTTGAAATTGCTTTATTGGTTTTATGTTATGAAAGCTACCTAAACTATTAATAAACTCCCTGGTCTGAGTAAAAGTATTTCTGTTAAATGCACCAATGCCTACCTGATTTTGTTTGGCGTGACTGTTATATCATTGGTGCAAGACATGTTTCAGCAGCTACCAAGTAAAATTGGAATCTATTCAAAAATTTGTTTTGCAGAAATGGTGTAATCATTGGATCATCTATAGCCTACAGTGTATATTTCCCAGTACAGTAGGTGTGTCTCAATATCTGTGGTAAGATACTGCTAACCCATTTAAACAGTAACCACTGCACCTTGGATTTCATTAAAGTGGCTATGTTTTTAGTGTTTACTCTGTACCATTTGTATTTACTTGTATGTATGTATATTATCAACATGTAACTTTGCTGCCTTTTTGGCCAGCACACCATTGATTTATGTAAAATATATTATCAATGATGGAGTAGGTTGGCAGGTAGTTTGGGTTGTCATATGGTGCCGCTCTGCAGGACTCCACAAACAGCTCAGTGTTTTCGACTGAGGAGGTGACCTCTATCTGCATGTGTATCCTTTGCTTATAGTCACACTTCAGAGGGTATAATTTGGGGTTTGGAAATTTTTGTTAGGATACAATTCAAATTGGTAGGTGAACGTGCAGAGGTCTTTCTCCGACACTGTAATATTATTTCTGTTTTCAGATTCAGATAACTTTATTAGTCCCCAAGGGGCAATTCAGTTTTACAACCTACCCATCCATTAAGAGTTAAAGTTAAAAAGTGCATTAGCATACAATGTATATCGTGTTAAAAAATTATAAAATAAACAGTAAATATGTGCTGCAGCAGTTATACATCCCCCTGTATACAGATGCTTCTCTCTCTCCCATAACATCCACACATTTACACATGACCCAATCATTAAACACACACACACACACACACACACACACACACACACACACACACACACACACACACACACACACACACACACACACACCCACACACACACACACACACACAAACACACACACACACACACAAAAACACACACACACACACACACACACACATTCACCTGCCAGTGACGGAACACAGCAGGGGGGGTGCAAGAACCAGTTTTGTTGTAGTTATGTGTATTCATTTAACAGTCTTGTATGTTGTTCATTTAACAGTCTTATAGCAGAGGGAAAGAATGAGTTGGCAGAGCAGTTAGTTTTCCATATCGGCACATAGTAACCAATCCATTACTAAGTAAATGATTTGGTTGGCACAATATTCTGTCTGCTTTCTGGACAACTCATGTTTTCTAGAGAGAACAGAGATCTTTTAACTGGGTACCAGTCATTTTTGAACATACCTTAACAATGTCGCTCAAGCTCTGTTCTCACTGAATTTCAGTTGCGGGTCAAACACTGTGCCTAAGTACTTATATGTTTGGACTATTTGAAGATTTTCATTGTGTATTACACTTGGTTTTGGTTCAACACTGTGCTTCCTAAAGTCTATGATTAATTCTTTAGTTTTAGACACATTTAAATCAAGGAAGCTGTCGTCACACCATCTGACAAATTCCGTAAGGCCACTGTTATGGTCAGATTGGCTGCCCTGGAGAAGGGACAACAGGGCTGAGTTGTCTGAAAACTACACCAAGTAGCTGTTCTCCCAAGATGACCTGCATCTGTCAGTGTATAATATAAAAAAGCAGGGGGGAGCGCACACAGCCCTGGGGAGAGCCTGTGTTGGATACAATGACAGAGGACATATTTCCATTTACATAGACCTGCTGCCTAGCCTGGATGCCAGCTGAACTTAGCCCCGCCCACAAAATCTGAGGTCGGGAAGTTCGTTCAAATTCTGACTAGAATCTGAGTATGACCACGTCAGGCTACCTGCTGCCTTCTGTTTGTTAAAAAATTTAAAACTAGTAATAAGATCTGCTCGGGTAACTTAAAATATGAGTTTTTTTTTGCTGAACTGAAGTCAGCAAATAAAAGTCTTGCATGTGATGCAGGTTTCTAGGATTAGTTTATCTACAGTTAAGGGGATGATTGTGTCCTTCAGGATCTTTTCAAAGCACTTCATTACCAGGGAAGTTAGTGCAATTGGTCTGAATTCATTAAGGTCTTTAGGAGATTTTGTTTTGGGGATGGGTATTACTGTTGATGTTTTCCGTAAGTCAGGTATATCCCCACTGTCTATGTGCACCGAAGCTCTGTTTCACTTTTCCATGTTTGGGGTACTTGCATTAGAATTTCAGCTTCAGCAGACATTTCCTGGTGATCACCACGTCATGTTTGCTGTTGTTGATTTCATTCTTGAAAGTTAGGTTTTCACCATTTTCCTGCGGAGTTAAAGGTTATGTATTCAGTCCTCATAGTGCTAATGAAAAGCAAAACCAATAGTTGAGAGAAGAGCACAGCAGGTAATGAAACTAATGACCCTGTGTTACCTCAATCTGTGAAACAGCCAAGTCACCCTTTTGCATCACCTGTATATGTCCATTAGCAAGGCAGCACTTCCCTCTGTTGTCCGATTAAATTATGTGCAGTGTAGTTTTTACACATGACTACCGTTAGCAAGTAGTGTTTTCCAAGGATGGTGAAGGCATGTCCCGCTCTACTCTGCCTTACTCTGCCTCTGATTGGCTTACCCTGACATTCTTACCCTAACCCTATCAAATCCCACCCATTTTACCTAAACCTAACCAACCCAACCAATGAAGGCAACGAGTACTAGCCAATCCGAAGGAGAGTAGGGCGGGTCATGCCTTCGCCATCCAAGGTAAAAAAAAAATGTAAATTTCAATTACGCATTTCAAATTAGGTTCACAATAAATTTAGGCCCACCTAGTTTTTGTCGCTTTTTCCAGAGTTTTGGGTGTTTTCTTTTTTTTTTTTTTTTTACATTTTTGTTGCTTTATTTTGACATTTTTTATGCCTTTTCTGGTGGTTTATGCACTTTTTTTTAATGTTTTAGACACTTTGTTTTAGCGTTTTTGAAGCTTTACTCAATGTTTTGCCACTTTTTCTGAAGTTCTTGGCGCTTAATACGATATTTTTGGCACTTTCTGATGTTTTTGAAACTTTTTGAGACAATTCTGACGCTTTTCTTCCGGACTTTTTCCAACTTGATGGGATTCTCATTTTCCAGTGTGGACCTCTGGGAAACTGAGTTTGACACCCCTGCCATAGACCCATAGAAAACAAATCCTTGGAAGCCCTGATCAATGTTTTGAATCAAGAAACACTTGTGTTCTGTCCTGACACGCTGTAATTCATCAAGTTTCCTTCCAAAAGTCACATAACAGTTGGACCGGGCTACTGAGAACCAGCTTCTCCTTTCCATCCAGTCTGCCTGCTAGCTGGAGCCAAGTATCTAACATTCAGAGAAAAACAGAGACTATTGCAGCACAGCAACAGTTGATTTACAGCAGACATGCTTCACATTCAATGGGAGAAGATTGTATTCGTGTGTTAGAAAGAAAGAGAATTAAAGTGGACAAAAGCAAAAATATATGCAACAGAATATGTTTTTTTATTGATCCATTAAACAAGTGTATGATTGTTGACTTTGGTTAAGCAATAAAGGGCTTTTGTCATGTAATGATGACATTGGAATGATTATGAATGGTTAGGACTACACATATCAAGCAAGATACTTTACGTTTTAAATCGTAGTGTAATACATAATAGTAGAAGCATTTGTAAGATACATGGGCTCCAATGGTCTTACAGAATCACAGTAAAAACCCCAAGTGACCAGCAGCTGCAATGTTATAATAGTTGAATGTTCAATTTATTTTATTTTCATATTATATTCGTTTTAGTTAGTTTTCAGAGTGTGTTTGCTAATTTTAGTTTAGTTCTAGTTTTGCAGAAAGGTTAAGTTTAAGTTTGTTTTTGTCATGGCTGTGTCTAATGTCTCAAAGGTATGTCACTACATATACATAAAGAATACATGATTGGACAACTGTGTAGAAATGGCCTTAATGTTTAAATCTTTTGATTTGGGAATCAACTTGAGTACTCTTTCACAGCCACACTTGTCACCTGTAACTTCATCCTGATGGCTAACAACAGAGCTGAGCTGAAGAGCTTGGTTACACAGCATTTGATCTACTACAATATTTTAATCATGTTCTTGTTATTTAATTCTCCAAGACTAGACTGCATGTGAGAAATTATAGGGATTAATTGTGAAGCAATTGCGGCATAGCATAGCATTAGTTTAAGAGTAATGACTTTGCTTTATGTAGTCAAATGTAGTTAATACATGATTGGTATCCTGCACACGCTGCTGTCTTAACTTTCAAATGCGGACAAAGGTTGGTATTTGACCCTTGATAGTGTGGCTTTGTAGACGACTGCGGCACTGATCATGCCAACGGCTGCAAGGAGACATCCAGCGATGAAAACCAGGTTCAGATTCAGGTTGATGACTGGGGGAAAATAAGCACAGTTTCAATTTGAGCTTGTCCGAAATCTAACTGGGACTCAAACAAGGGTAAACACTGTGTTTTCATACCTGGGCTTCCGGGGCTCTCTGCTGATCTCCTTAAGCGCAGAGGACCCTGGGAAACGAAGTGCCTTGAACTCTGAGTGACAACCTCTCTCTTTGTGACGTGATGTTGCTGATCATCTCGTCGTTTTCTGGAATTGATGCATCCCTGCGAGCACCTGGTGTCAGGTCTTCCTAATCTACAGATTATGACTGAACAGCTGATGTACACCTGAATGCAACAGAACACGCTGTCATTATGTCAGCAGACATAATAATAACAATAACTTTATTTGTATAGCACCTTTAAAAACAATAGTTTACAAAGTGCTTTGACAGTGGAAACAAAAGCACATTGCTAAACTAATTCTTCAAAAAATTGTTTGCTTTTTTACAATTTCTGGAATTGCTAAAGGGATGTTTAATTATTTATCGTTTATCAATTATTGATATAATAAATGCCTCAGGTGTTTAGAGAATCAGGTCCTCTTCTTAAATTGGTTGTTAATGCCCTGTGGATTCATGTATTTGTTGTTTCACATAGTGTATTTGAAGCCTGATGAAGCTCCATGACCAACACGTTGGCCTCTAACAAAGTTCTTCTTCCAGTCTAACCACATAGTCCATTCTTTACCTGGTCATGCAAGCCGATAAACTTGAAGGCATCCATGCTGAACCTGAATTTTGTGTCGTGGGAGCGGCTATAATTTTTAACAGTCGGGTCCACTTTACACCTAGTCAGAGCAAAACAAAACAAACTGATGAGAAATATTGCCTCTGTAACTCTGTGTATTACAATGGGTGATATTTTAGGGACAGAGGTATTCTATTGAAGTTATTTACAACGTAAGGAAAAGAAGTATATAATGCCAAAGATGAAGTAAGTGAAGCATTCACTTTAACATCCTGACATGGTCCTATTGCATAGATGAGCGTCTAAGGTAAGAGAAGAAAATCAATCTACAAAGTGAAACACTGGTCGAAGTTAGAGAGACATTTAATTACCATCTATAAGTCCACTTGTGGTGTACTCATGCCTACCCTTTATCAATGATGGAGTAGGTTGTCTCGTAGTTTGGAATGTCGTATGGTGACGCACTGCAGGACTCCACAAACAGCTCAATGTTTTCTATTGAGGAGGCGACCTCTATCTGCATGAAAAGCGTTTGCTCACTATCACAGTCCAGAGGGTATGAATCTGGTGTAAGCGGGGCTTGGAACTGCTTATCAGGATAAAATTCAAAGTTGTAGGTGAACGTGCCGAGGCCTTTCTCCGACTCTACGACATTCTTCCTGTGTGCACTGAAGCTCTGTTTCACTTTTACACTTTTGGGGTACGTGCATTCGAACTTCAGCTCCAGCAGACATTTCCTGATGATCACGTCGTTTATGTTGTTGACTAAGGTGACTGTATTCTTGAAAATGAGGTTTTCACCATTTTCCTGCAGAGTCAAAGGTTATGCATTCAGTCATACTGCAAATAAAAAGCAAAACCAATAGCTGAGGGAAAGGCACAGCAGGTAATGAAACCAATGACCCTGCGTTACCTCGATCTGAGTGCCACAACCGTTGAGGGGGACTTCAGCGAAGAAGTGAGTGCTGTTGGAGCTGAGGCGGCAGGCGGCGCTGGTGGCGTCATTGATCCGTAAATCCACCTTAATGAGTCTACGATATTTAGACTTCTCCACCCCTATTGTCATTTTGGACTCATCGCAGATCACACCGGATTTGACTAGAACAAGAGACATATTTTCAAACAAGTTAAAAATATACACATGCTGAAAACTGTGAATATTCTCAAATTAATATTGGGTGATAAAAACCTGTATGAAGCAATATTTTTGACAGGAAAATATTGCTTAATGTAGTAATAATAACAATACATTCATTTATATATAGCACTTTTAAAAACAGATTACAACGTGCTTTGACAGACAAAGCAAAAGCAGGACACTCAGAAGACAAGATAACAGAGAGCCAAACAGTATGGCCAAATAAAAGCAAGACAAAATGAATCATAGATAAATACAAATAAAAGAATAAGAGCAATAAAAGACAGAATCACATAAAAGCAGGCTATAAATATTACCGAAAGTGGCAATATTAGGGTTCAAGCCTTTAGAAGTTGTAAGCTGCAAAAGATCAAGACCTTTTTAAGATTATTCTTTGGGCTTTTCTGCCTTTATTTGATAGGACAGTTAAGTGAGAAAGGGGAGAGAGAGGGGGAAGACATGCAGGAAATCGTCACAGGTCGGAGTCGAACCCTGGACCACTGCGTCGAGGCATAAACCTCTCAGTATATGTGCGCCTGCTCTACCACTGAGCCAACCCGGCCACAGGATCAAGACCTTTGCAATTAAGATAACAAACAGGTTTTAGGCAATCCGACAGACATTTAATTTATGACCAAATCTGTGCTGGGCAACACTGTCACCCTCTTTCGGTCAATTTAGATAGCATTGTTTCTTCAGCTTAGTTAAAGATATCCACCAAGTTTGGTGATGTTTGGACAGAGTTTCATTGAGTTATGGCCAATTTTGTGCCAGGCCTAGGCAATTGTTTAAAACAGGTGGCGCCCCCTTATGAGCGCTTTCAAATGTTTACACGTGGTTCAACATCTTTTGTTGTTATTTAAAGGAAGCCAGAATGTACAGCATTTTTTGATCTGTGGTTCCAAGCTTAAATAGTATTTCCAGATTTCTGCCAGCGAGTTTCATATTTGCAAACAAGTTGAGTTGAAGAAACATTTTGCCATCCAACAGTTGACATCACTAAAGCCGCCTACACATAATCCGTGGTAGAACTGTGAGGTAGGGGGCAGAGCAGAAAGGCAAAGCGCAGCGCAGGAACATTCTGGAAGTTGTTGTGCCTTTGAAAGGTCAGCGGCAACTTAGTCTCGCTTTGCCAGACCATCCACACACTGCGGAGCGGAGGAGGGTCTGGCTACTCCACATAGCATTGTGGGATGGGAGAAAAACATGCTCTGGTTTATTGTCATTTCTTTAAACCAATCACAATCATATTCGTCAGTGCTTAGCGCTGGACGGAGTCGCTGCAAAATAGTCGTGCGAGAGAAAACTCAGATTGGGCAGATAGTCTAGCTAGCTGTCTGGATTTACCCTGCAGAGATCTGAGGAGCAGTTAACCATAGCCCTCATAAATCCACCAGAGTTTAAAATTCCAACAAAAAAAGAAAGCGGAATGAAACGGAAATTGGTGAAAATACGTGCATGCATCCGGCGGAATTCCCTGTGGCACCGGATCAATCCTGGAAGTGGAACTTCAAGGATGAGCTTGGCGCAAATCCGCTCCACCTATAGGAAATCCATGGAGCGACCAGCGCATAGAAGTTTTATCGCGTATAGTGTAGATATCTTAAGACAATTGAAGCAGCTAGGCTTTTTGGGTCACCAGGTGGCAGGGGAAGATATATCTGTGTGTCTTCTGCATAGCATAGCATTGCATAGAGACATTGTGACGTTGGATGGTTTTGTCCAAGTGGAGCATGAAAATAGGAAATAAATTGGACCTAACATTTAACCTTGTGGTACACCACAGATGATGTGAGTTGTTGAAAATGTAATTCTCTAAAATGACAAGGGGACTTCCTTAACCTAAAATAAAATTCTGGGGTAAGAGGGATTTGCTAAAATTAAAGAAGCAAGAGCATTTTTCTCTTCTAACTGTCTTTTGATAATTCCTCATTGTGTTTTTCTAGATGTCATAAAATACATGTAAAACGTATTTTTCCTCCAATTTCGTTAATTTCTCCTACAGTCTCTCTTTAATTCCTGGGTGAATTATTTTAGCCAGGGCTGGAATATAATATATGACCTTTTGTAGTTATAGGGGGCAACAGATTCCAGGACATTCTGACAGGTGTGATTAAAAGAGGAAACCAGGTCCTCTATGGTAAAATATGGATTAAAGGCAGTTAAAGAAGCAGAAGGAAAAAGCTCAGAAAACCTGCTAGCAGTATTATATATCATATTTAATTATATAACAATATAATTATGTTGTATGCTTATGTTGCTACTTGTCTATGTAAGGATATGTAAGTAAGCAGGTGTTTATTACCAGGATAAACATGACACAGGAAATACACCAGCCATGCAGCCAATATTGGGCCCTTCAACATAGCTGTAGAGATGGTGTTTCTCCCCTGCTGTTTCTTTGCTGGAATCACTTAAAAAGTAATCCACTGCAGGTCACCGATCAGAACCAGACAGATGTCTTCAGCTCCAATGCGTTTATTTCCACCACCACAACCACATTCCTTCTGCACACCTGTCTGGTGAACAAGTGGTTCTGTATAAAATCAACATCATATACAAGAATAAATATAACCATAAACAACACAAGAATGTATACAGTACATGTGAACAAAATAAAACTACTTAACTGCAATGTAGTGCAAACTGGCCAACAGCATGGCATGAAAGCGTACAAGCAACAGGCATCTCTGAAGCTGAAAGCCAAGTCAAGTCGCTCTTTAGCATCGCCTGTATATGTCCATTAGCAAGGCAGCACTTCCCTCTGTTGGCCAATAAATTATGTGCAGTGTAGTTTTTACACATGACTACCGTAAGCAAGTATTGTTTTCCAAGGAGGGTGAGGGCATGTCCTCCTCTACTCTGCCTTACTCTGCCTCTGATTGGCTTACCCTGACATTCTTACCCTAACCCTAACTAATCCCACCCATTTTACCTAAGCCTAACAAGTGTCAAAGAACTTTGATAAAATGAAAACACAGATGAAAGGATCAAAGTTTAAGACAAAAACATGGACAACACCCAAAAACAACTTGATTGTTGTGTAGTCACGACCCTAAAGCATCCCCTGCTTTATCATCAATTTTAAAATAAATGGGACGATAATTTACAAAATGAATATCATGCTGTATTGAAGAAGACTTGAAACTCCAGATTGAGACCATAAATCCATCATGAAAATGTTTAATATTATAAAAAAAAAAAAAAAAAAATAAAATAAGGAGTAGCATTTTTTTTATTTAATTAAAAAAAAAAAAAAATTAAAATTTTAAAATTTATGACATTTAATTAAAAAAAAAAAAAAAAATAAAAAAAAAAAAAAAAAAATATTTTTATTTTTTAAAACTTAAAAAATTTATTTAATAATTTCCAAACAAAAGGCAATATTAATTTTTTTTTTTTTTTTTTTTTATAAAGAAAAAAAAAAAAAAATAAAAAAAAAAAAAAATATATTAAAAAAAAAAAAAAAATTTCCTTTTTGATTAAAAATATTTTTAATATAATAAAATGTATTAAAAATTTTTTATTAATTATAACAAAAATTTTTTTTATGTTAAAGGTAATTATATTTTTTGATTTTTTTTTTTTTTTTTTTTTTTTTTTTTTTTTTTTTTTTTTTTTTTTTTTTTTTTTTTTTTTTTTTTTTAACTGGTCACCAGATATTTTCATTCTCCGGCACCATATCCGTACCTACTGATCCTGTGATTGCATAACGGTAAAACCATCTACCTCCACCTGCTGAATTGCAAAGAGAGGGGAAAGGGTTTTGGGTGGGGTTTTTTTTTTTTTTTTTTTGTTTTTTTTTTTTTGGGGGGGGAGGGCCCGTTTTTTTTAAAGGGGGGGGGGGCTGAAGAGGAATGTTGCTCTGTGACCCTGAATTGTCCATCCAAACCATGATCTGACTGCCACTGGCACCCCAGGTGGTGCGCCATGCACTGGCTCCACTGTTGTTCTTACATGCGATGGTCTGAACTTAACAGCCAGAGTGGATGGACGCTCATAAAGTGTTAAATGGGCAGCTCCCTCAGGTGCTTGAATTTCCACCACAGAGATCTTACTGGGTAGGTGTGCTCCCCTAAGCCCAGTTTTGGTGCTGTGAAGGCTCCCATCATGTTGAAAACCCATTTAGAGGACCTTTCTGGTAAGAAAGATGGTGTTGGAGACAGGTACCCCTTCAATTCACACAATGACATTCCTTCTGAACAACTGTCTACTTTAGTGGTTCTGTATAAAATCTACACAATTTACAAGAATAAATATAATTATAAATAACACAATAATGTGTACAGTGTATATGAAATATGCAAAACTATATGCAGAGTACACTGTGCAAAGTAGCGCAAACTGGCCAACAGCAGTGAAGTAGCATGACAGTGTACAAGCAACCGGCATCTCGAAGCTGAAACAGCCAAGTTAAAACACAGTCACACTCCCAACGGGTCAAAACCAGACGCTTGGTCAGCTGCTTTTGGCGTCAGTTACTGATGCAAAAAATCTCCTTTAGCATCTCAGTTGGACGCAGGTGACTTGCAACTAATTCCAATATAATCCCATCGGCGGCGATTTTTGACTACCTGGGTCATTTTTCAACGTGCTTGGTTGAGACAACTTTGCACCAATTTTTGACTGATTTGGCGTCATTTTTTAACGTGCAGGGTAAAACCATTTAGTGTAATATAATGAGTGTGGTTAAATAATGTACGTTTAAGTGACATGCAGCGGGACAAGAACCCTGGTCTTTTGGGATAAAGTACTGTGTTGTGTGACCCATCCACCACCCCAACCTGCGTCCTAATGCGGATTTTGGTCTTTCATACTACTTGCTACCGTTGTCAATCTTCATACTATGCTGCTGCTCTGCCCTGTGCATCCCATACAGACACTAAAGGGTGTCTTGTGCGTTTTAATGAACCCACGCAACTTCTAGGAAAGACCCGCCCTTCAATAGCGTTCACACACTACTATTGGCCTGGCGTCCATGCTTACGCAAGGTAACGGAACCCAAAGCTTAACTACTCAAGGTCAATGCCTAACCCCAACCAATCGTGCTGCTTCGTAGGGCGGGACTTGCCTAGAAGTTGCGTGGGATCCATAATAACGCGTGCCTTGTGCATCTGTATTGGGCGCTATGAGCCACTGACTAAGTGTCAGTATTTGAAGAGTTGGGATTGAGAATGGGTTGGCCAAGTCACTCTTTAGCAGCAGGTTTATGTCCATTAGCAAGGCAGCACTGACCTCTGCTGGCTGATAAAATATGTGCAGGGTAATTGAACCAATTATTAAAAGCAGACTGAGTTAGAAACTGTACATGCCTTGGTACCGGTATGTAATAAGCGTCCCTACGGTGCAGCCGTTTGGTACATTGATGTTAGTCACACATAGATGAAGTTACACACTACTAACTGTAATACAGTTAACTAACACATACTTAGGCAAACAATTAGCACTGATGGAATCTTACCAAGTAGGCTACATTTACTCAAGTAGTTTTGGATACTTTTCAGATGACAGTTTTCCATCTCCTGTCCAGTGAAAACCACGTATCTCCAGCAGAGTTATTATGGTAAAGTAAATAATGAAGTAAACTGAAACTAAATAAAAACTAAAACCTTCAAGAAAAACTAAACCGAAACGATATTGCCAGGTTACAAAGCTAATAAAATAAAAATGAACTTAAATCATTTCAGTTTTAGATTTTTTAGCTATAATATTTCATGACTGGAAAAAAGAGACGGCATTCATTTCCGTCAACTCTCATTGCGACACTGAACCACAGAAGTTTAACTTTCTGAACTCTGAAACTTGACATGAGATGCTGCCAGTGGTGATTTAGACCCTTTTAGGGGGGCTCAAGACCCCCTAAATTTGATCTCAGCCCCCCTAAAAATTACAGTATAATAATAAAAAAAAAATTCTATTCTATATTTTTTTTTTAATCAATTTTAGTGCTTCAAGTTAGAGTTTGCAAACATGTCTGTTAGTGACAGAGGACAATTACAGGTTCAAAGAAACAGGTTTAATATCCTGTGTTGCTGGCGCCAATGCTATACACCTGTAACCCAGTCAAGGAAAGTTTTATTTTTTATTTATTTATTGTTTGTAATTGTTTCATATGTTAAATATTTAGCATTTATCCTCTGTAATAATAATAAATACATATATTCATTGTTATCCAGTGAAATTACTGATTTAGCAGGGGGGTGGGGTTAAGACTTTTGCAAGGCACTGTTTCCTGTCACTTTCTCATTAGGGGCTGAGCCCCCCTACAGGTCTGATCCTAGAATCGCCCCTGGATGCTGCAGTGCCTTAACAGCTTCACATCAGACACTAAAGTAGCGCAAATTTGAACTTTAAACATCATGGCCATGCCTACAGTTCTTCAACCATGTATGTTCATGTATATACATGAGACATTAAACCTGGCCTTTACAAAACTACTGTAAAACTAAAACAATAGCCTATAAAACCTAAAACACTTTTTTAAACACTGAAAACTAAATCGAAACTAAAAAGTCAAAAATAAAATAAAAAAAACTGATGGGAAATTCCCACCTATAATAACCATGTATCTCCAGATGTGTTGATGTTGAATGTCTGTGATAAACTGAAGGATGAAGTCTTCCTTTACGTGTTGAGAAAATTACTTCTTCTTAAGCTAAATGAAGTCTTTAAAAAGCCTCTCGGATCAGCTTCACTGTCACAGAGCTGAAAACAGGGCTGTTTTTCTGACACCATGAAAAGTTTTAGAACTTTTTAGAGATACGTGGTTCTCACAGGAGAGCAACGCTACAAACATATGACGATCTTATTAAAAATGAAGCATATAAGCTATAGATTAAACTACCCAACAGTAGGCTATATAAAAAGGCAGTTAATCCTTAAACATCTACAGCAGTAAAATGCTACTTACACATTCATGCAGCAGGCACATTAACCCAGAAACATCAGAGATAATAAAAAATTCACAGGGAACATTTTACTATACAATGAGTAGCCTATTTTGCTGATAATACTTGCATACTTTTACCTAATTAAGGTTGTGATGCATTTCCCACCAGATGGCAGATGGAATCGAGCTGCACCGTCCGTAATGTCCACGGAGAGTCTCGCAGTGTCGGACTGAGATCAGACGAGACGGAGCGGATCTGGGCGTAGTTTGGTTTCCTCGAAGTCCGCGTCAAGTGCCAGAGCTCAGGTCGGGGGAGAGAAAGTAGGGGAGTGGGCAAAGTTTTAAAATCCAAATAGACACAAACATGTAGCTTATTGTTTTTGTTTTCATTTTAAATTCAAACTTTTCAACATTTTGTTTTTCTTTTTTTCGACACACTCTCACTTTTCCCGACGTTGTTGTCACTTTTTTCCCTGAAGTTTTTGGTCATTTTTTCCGATGTTTTTGTCGATTTTTTCCGTGCGTTTTTTAGGCTTTTTTCCGACATTTGTATCACTTTTTTCAACGTTTTTTTTTTTTTTTTTTCAAATGCTATAGAATTGAATAAAACACCCAAATCCAATGAAAGTAGTGAACTGATCATTTATTTTACTTGTGGAGAGTAATAGTTGTACGGAACTATCGACGTTAGGCTATTTTTTTTTACAATTTGGTTGAAAGAAACCCACATTTCTTTTGAGAATGGGTCAAATTTGACCTGCGGACAACAGGAGGGTTGATATTACAAGTATTTGTATAATACCCGGGCCCTATTCATGTATTTAATGCATCAGCATGCTTGTTAAATGAACATTACTGTGATGGCTGCAAAGAATTTTGGTTTTGGCAGAACTGTTGTTGAAAATGTCTTTATTAGGCGTAGCCTAATTTGGCTGCAAAAGAATTTTGGTTTTGGCAGAACTGTTGTTGAAAATGTCTTAGCCTTGTCGTAGCCTAGACCCTTGAGATGCAGCATCTCGTTTTCGAGGCGGTCCTTAACAATAAATAAACATACCGTAGGCCTACAATCATAATTAGACACAACAGTTAACAAAACGAAAACAGACACACACACACAAAAAAAAAAAACATCAGTCCGTCATAATCAAGTTTATGGCAGAGCAAGAATAAAACTGGATATTAATAATAGGCTAATATTAGAAGAGGTGTTATGATGTTGTAACTGTGACGTCCATGCCAAATGAAATCGAAGAAAAAAAGCTGAAAAAAGGTTACAGAGTTCTGCTCAAAGAAAAAGAAGTCTGGGACTCTAACGACCTGCCAGAAAATGACCAGATATGGTGCTGTGGCAGCTGCAGCTGTGAGCGCCAGAAGAAAGAGGCGTGTGACGATGGAGCTCGCTGCAAAGGCGAAAGTGGAACACTGAGGAGTTTTTTTTCACTTTTAAAAAGTTGCGTGTCTCAGGCCTACGTCTAAATCTTGAAGTTAGTTTCTTAAAACTGTAAAAATAAATCAAGATAATTCCAATATTCTGCTGAGTAGGCTATATATACAATATAAAATAATAGCCTACATATATTTTTTCAAATAAATTCCTAATGAGTCATACTTTTTCATTTATTTTGTTATTTTTTTTCTATAGGGCTAAAATAAATATAATTATTTATTTCCTGTTTTTTTTTAAGATTCTTTTTTGGGTGGCATTTTAGGCCTTTAATTCCATAGGACAGATGAAGACATGAAAGGGGAGAGAGAGGGGGGAATGACATGCAGCAAAGGGCCGCAGGTCGGAGTTGAACCTGCAACCGCTGCGCCGAGGAGTAAACCTCTATATACAGGGGCACGCTCTACCAACTGAGCTAACTATAACTATATAGCTATAAAAACTATAGGTGATAATAACAAAATGTAGAAGCGACATTTTGATTTAGGGACGTTTTAAAACAAATTATTTTTGGCATTTATTGCCTTTATTTATTGGACAGATTAAGTCAGGAAAGTGGGAGAGAGAGGGGGATGACATGCAGACAAGGGCCTGAACCCGCGGCCGCTGCGACAAGGACTGAGCCTCAGTACATGGGGCGCACGCTCAAAGGTGAGCAAACCAGGCACCCCACACATCCCCATGTGATTGTAGCTGATCTCGTGCTCCATCTGATATTTCTACCCTTCCTTATTTCACATTGGGGGGGATTTTAACCCCATTGCCTCGCAATCAGTCCTTTCCATCTGAAACCTGGTAAAAATGAGTATCTCCATCTGGAGGCAAGGATCTGGAAGGAGGGGGGAAAAAGATCCTTGGAAAAATTTGTCAATATTTGAACCAAAGATTCTCTTTCCAAAAGTCACATAACAGCTGGCATGTCTTCTTTCTATCCAGTCTGGATGCTGCCTGCAGCCAAATATCTGCTCTGATGTATCTGTACTTTTTGTGTCTTCTCCGTGACGTGTCCAGGTTTTATATTAAAATATAAAAATATTTCTAAAATCATTGTGTCAATGTCCGACTGGTGTAAGTTACATATGAAAATTAAGTCTTTTAATTAAAACTGTACTTTCAAAACACAGTACTTTAGTAATACTAATATAATAGGTAGCCTACTTAGTTACATTCCACTACTGTGTGTGTGTGTGTGTGTGTGTGTGTGTGTGTGTCTATCCCTGAAGGAGGGTAGAAAAGACCCTCGGAAGCATGGACCATTGTTTTAAAATCAAACACTGGCTTGTGTTCTCTCCTGACTCGCTGTGACTCATCCAGTCTCTTTCCAAAAGTCACATAACAGCGGTACCTGAGCACCAGCTTCTCCTTTCCATCCAGCCTGACTGCTAGATGGAGGCAAATCTGCTTTCACTGAGTCCACTAGAGTCCACTGTTGGATGGATAGATATATAAATAGATAGATAGACAGATAGATAGATGATGGATAGTTCACCTGGTAGAGCGTTTCACATCTTCAGATGTCCTATAGGCTAGAATAAAAGGCCTACAATTCCCCAAAAAACAATCTTAAAAAAAAATGGATGGATGGATAGAGAGAGAGAGAGAGAGAGAGAGAGAGAGAGAGACAGAGAGAGATAGATGGATAGAACGATGGATGGACTTGACTAATCCCAAACTGGAAAATTACTGAAATCATTAAATAAACACCAGCTAGAGACATTTTCACAGACTGGCAACTCAATTTCTGCTAATTTCTTATAAGTGATCTATTCAAGCCATTATTTATAATTTATAAACCATGTATAAAGAATGTATTATTAATTATAGAGAGTGGCACCAAAAGATCCTTTGTTTATCTTACTTTAAAGGGGTGATAGAATGATTATATAGGGCAGGGGTCTCAAACTCGCGGCCCGCGGGCCAATTGCGGCCCGCGGGACGATAGTTTGTGGCCCCCGCCTTAATATGAAAGTTTAATGTTAGTGCGGCCCGCGAGTTTGATATGTATGGTACTTTACAGTGTTGTGTGCGGAGCTGAACGAACCCACCAATCACGGTGGGGTATATGGCTCTCGGGGGCGGGACATCGGCCGGGCTTGATGCAAGCAGAGAAACATTCCTCAATGAGTGAAAGTTACAGCCGCGTTGCCATGGAGTGTTTTCTTCCGTGCCTGGCTGGCTGCCTCGTTTCTATTGGGCACATGCGGACATTCGTCCCAGCGCGCTGCGTTCACAACACCACTTATTTTAAGTTGCTGCCCAGGACATTATACGTAGCCTATATGTATATAAATGTATATACATTTATATAGCTCTCGTTATATATATAACGAGGGGTTAAATTGGGCCGAGGCTCTCCGGGGCTCAGCTCCGGCACATAAGCCTGCTAGTTTGTCCAGATGTGCCTGCTTGCAGTCTAAATATGTCACAAAGAATTTGATGAAAGTGATGCTTTTGAAAACATGATATTTGAATGATGATGATACATGAATAAATGACATTTTTTTGAAATGGCATGTCTATTTTGTCTTGGCGGAGCTGAGATGAGAACAATCAGAACACGGGAACAACCCGCCCAGAACTGCAGACATTTCACCACCGCGGGTCAACTACATAACGCCAAAGTGTCTCCGTCGGTAGGACTAACAGATAAAATCTCATAAAGCTAAAAACCCCGTTTGCATCCTCCACCGTCCGCTACGAGTTCATGTCGCTGACCAAGCCGTTGAACCAGTCCTCACTGTCGCATCTCCGCCAGCGGTAGGGCTCCGAGCCGGCCACGGCTCGCCTCCGAGCATCAGAGAGCCCCACTCGGTGCCGCGCGCGCGCGCGCGCGCGTGTGTGTGTGTGTGTGTGAGTAAAGAGAGAGAATGGGAGAAGAAGTTTGTGTGAGGTGGACCTGGTCACCACAGACCCAAATCTTCTCAGCTGTTGCTACTGTAATGCTGCACTGTCTCTTCATGCAGCACATTATGTTTGGCACATTGGGTCACTTCTTATATCATAAAAAGGTAATACCATGTGTAATCAAGTGATGACTGATTAACAGTAATGCAAATGCTAAATGCCCTAATACCTGTTGATACTACAACAATGCAGAGTATAGGCTCTTAACCTTGCAGTTTTGCACATATCATGTAAGACTCAATTTCTCCAAAACTCTCCAGAAAGTGCCATTTAACGGTTTATTTTTCTATTTTTTTCCCGGGGTATACCCCCGACATATATATAGATATATATATATATATATATGTATATATCTATATATATGTTTATATATATATATATATATATATATGTATATATATGTATATATATATATATATATATATATATATATATATATATATATATATATATATATATATATATACATATATATATTCTATATATATATATATATATATATATAGATATATATATATGTCCGGGGTATACCCCCCCGGGAAAAAAATGGCCCTTAGAGAGTTAATATGAGGTCTCTCTCTCCGACAAAGTAAATCAAAGTGATGCGTACGCGGCGGGATAAAAGAATATAAATAATAAAAATAAAGAGATTTGAGAAGATTGGAATTTTTTTAACAAAGCTTTTCTTGCGGAAAACCTGATGCGGCCCAGCCTCACCCAGACTCTGCCTCCAGCGGCCCCCAGGTAAATTGAGTTTGAGACCCCTGATATAGGGTATTTCACACTGTTCCTTATGGTCTCCTAATGGGGTATGTAACATTGGTTGGGCTGAAAATGGCCTGGTTGATATTTTATTGGCCCTTATGCATCACTGTGTTTTGGCCCTATTTGTAACAAGAGCTTTTCTTTCAAATATGGTATGTTCATGAATGTTTAGATGAGCTGCACGCTGATTGGTTGAGCGAATCGCCATACACACACATTAGAGACGCGCGCTGATTGGTTGAGCGAATCCCCCATACACACACATTAGAGACGCGCAGAATCTCATATTCCAGACACTGCAATGTTTCGTACCAAATTCACTTCTGAGACTTTTTATGCGGCGCGAAATCAACTATATAAAGCTGACATATGGGCTGTTTTACAAAAATTGATGGCTAATTGCAAAATTGGGTAAGACGTGTCGGACTTTAGGAGCTCCACACAGACGAGAAAGCGACAGCCTGCTGGGCTCCATACCCAGGGCAAAGTCACCCTTTGTGGATACTGCATACGGGGCTCCGCGGCCAGCTGCCGGCATAACTATAATATATTTACAGTTTGAATTTCGTCACGGCATTGATATCACAGCTACCCCAAGGTCTTACAAAGCTAACGTTGTGTCCGATTTGAATTTAAGGTATTTTTATGAACTCAGGGTCTTGTTACGAGGAGCAGCTAGCTAGCTAGCTATATGTCCCATTGAATGCAATGGGGAAATATCGCAGCTAGCTAGCTACACTTTCGGCATAACTATAGTATATTTACAGTTTCAATTTCGTCACTGCATGTATATTACAGTTTCCCCAAGGTGTTACCAAGCTTAGCTAACACTTGTCCGATTTCGGATTTCAATTGAATGCATTTTTCTGAATGTCATAATTAGGAGGAGGCTAGCTAGCTCTCATTGATGGACTTCAGCTGACCGCGGCTCTATCAATGAGACTCGCGGACAAGAGGCGTTTATTTCCCAGATTTATTGTTTAAATAACTCAACACACATACCCATTATAAGATTAACTGGAACCTCTGGGCTGCGGTAAGAGATTGCGGGCGTAACAAGCTCGCTGACCACACTCTCAGTCACTCACCGGCCGGCCGGTAGCAGGAAGAGGGGAGGGAGAACAGCGAGCTGCAGGCCCTGGAGCTCTGTCAGGGCAGCAGCGTGTGGTAGTTCCAGTCACCCTGGAAAGGGTGAGTTTGCGCGGGTATTGAGCACCAGGCCACCGGCCGAGCATAATCGAGCTCACAGCAGGCCGGGGTCTGTGACGGAGGACAGGCCGGGCAGCGATGTAGCAACCCAGGCAGCACCGGCCGCTGAACTCCGACACACAGTCGGACAAATTTTTGCAATTAGGCATCAATTTTCGAAAACCGGCCCATATTTGAGCTTTATATAGTTGATTTCTCGCATAAAAAAGTTTCAGAAGTGAATTTTGTAATGGAATAGCGGAGATCTGCGCGACCTAGATTCAGAAGACTACCTGATCTCCGGTCAGTTGTGTAGCCTATGTAAATGTTGGGGCGTGACCGTTCTCTTAATATACCCATGACAAAGGTACAGATTTTGAGATGCTTACGTAAGCAACTAGCTTTGTTGAGATTCGCCCGTTTTCAGCGGCAGTTTCAAAATATGAGATTTTCATAGTAAAGGGGTGTCAATGGGATTTTGAGCTTCTATGTATGTCCTATTTACCCACCGAACTGTCGTTATTCAACTATGACAGGGTAAAATCGGTTTTGCATTCTATCACTCCTTTAATGTGCAAAAATGCAAACGCACATACAAGTACACATGCAGTGCAATTTTTTTTTTTACAAGGTTCTTATATTCTTTCCTCTCTCACTCATTAACTGTCTCAGTTGTCTCAATTGACTTGAATTGATGTGTAGAAAATGTGTACTGGATTAGGAAAGAGAAGTAAAGAGGACAAAAGCAAAAATATATGTATAAGAATATATGTTTTTATTGATGCATTAAGCAAGTGCATGATAACTGACTGATAACTGTCGAGAGCTTTTGTCATGTAATGATGACATTTGACTACTGGAATGATAATGGTTGGATAAAAGTCCATAAATCAATCAAGATACTTGTTTACAATCATAATACATAACAGAGGAAGCATTTGTAAAGCTACATGGGCTCCCACGGTCATACAGAGTCACGGAAAACACCACAAGAGACCAGCAGCAGCAGCAGTGATCTTTTCAATGTTGATTATTATAAAACTTATAATTAAAAACCTTTCTAGATTCCATTTCCCACAGATTTTTCCTAGCTGAAGAATTTCCTCGTACATAGCTGTAGACATTTCGAAAAAGGTGTCAATATAAACGTTATTCATTTAACCCTCCTGTTGTCCTCGGGTCAAATTTGACCCATTTTTAAAAAGTTTCCATATCAGAAATTTGGATTTCTTGTCACCAATTGTCAAAGAAACCAATGTGGATGGTTCCATACAACCATTAATTTTCACAGGTAAAATAAATGATCAGTTCACTACTTTTACTGAATTTGGGTGTTTTATTTAATTTGATAGCATTTGAAAAAAAAAAGAATGACAAAAACGTCGAAATAGTGACAAAAAACCTGAAAAAAAAAAAAAACGACAAATTTTTTTTGAAGAAAATCGACAAAAACGTCAAATAGTGACAACGAAAAACCTGGAAAAAAAAATTCGACAAAACCATTGTGATAAGTGACAAGTGTCGGAAAATAACAACAAAAGGTTGAAAAAAGGTTTTCATTTTAAAATTGTGACCCAGAAATAACTAAAAGTTGCATGGTTGACAACACAAGGGTTAAATGGGTGAATAATTAGATACATGAATGCTCAAGATTTGATAGCATAGCAAATCAAAATAGCTTTATGTATAGTCAAATGTGATTAATACATTGCTAACTGGTATTCTGTCTTAACTTTCAAAGCGGGCAAAGGTTGGTATTTGACCCTTGATATTTTGGCTTTGTAGATGACCACGGCACTGATCATGCCAATGGCTGCAAGGAAACATCCAGCGATGAAAACCAGGTTCAGATTCAGGTTGATCACTGGAGAAAAAGAGAAGCCACAATTTCAATCTTGTCCAAAGTCCAACTGGGAACGCGAGGTGAGGCAAGGTGTGCTGTCATGTAAGAAAAACACTCTCGTTTTCATACCTGGGCTCTCGGAGCTTTCCTTCTTAGGGCTTAGAGGACCCTGGGAAATGAAGTGGCTCGCAGTCTGAGTGGCAGCCTCTCCTTCGGGTGGTGTTGTTGGTGACCGGCTGATGTGGAGTTGAGGCATCCCCGTGAGCAGCTGGTGCCGGGGCGCCCTGCCGCCAATATCAGCACTGAACAGCTGATGTACACCTGAATGCAACAGAACACGCTGTCATTATATCAGCACACATGCCGCTGTCTCTAAGATTTACAAAGAATATATTTACGGCATTTCCTCTCTAACTGGGACATTTTGGGACCGATTGGTGGGATTGCTGTGGACGGCGATACGCGAGGATACACTGGTAACAGCTAATGAAGTTTAACCATGTATCAGCTAATTTAAATAGCTCACGTCAGTGGTGTAGTTCACGGATACGCAGGTATACGAGTATACCCACTAAGAAATCTCCAGGATTCCCATATACCCACTTCAAAATGTGCAATGATACGCAACATACTTTTGTGACAGAACTTTCCCTTCAGATATTTGTATTCACAATAAGGGGCGAGTAATGGGACAGCAAACTAAACTAACGCTGCAGAACATGCGGAGACTTTTCTCATCTTTCATCGATCCGGGGGGCAGTGCGTGATGTGCTGAGTGCGACCGGGCCCTCAATGCTCCGCCTTACACTAACGGTATCCTCCTTCACCTCACATTTAAGACTAATATAAGCAGCCTATTTTATTTTGTCCTCGTTGCTTTGGCGACATTTTGTGATCCAGGCTTAGGTCCCTGATGTGAAAGCCCCCTTTACTGCTATATATTCCGTTATATTTTTATATATTTTGAATGTCATTAAGGTGTTTTCCTTCTCATAGGGATAAATAAAGGTATTGCCACCAGTAATTGGTGCATAAAAGTGTATCAGAATGCAGGATATTAGTCTTTGATGCTCAAAATAACCCTGGGGGAGGACACCCAGACCCCACACTTTGGCTACCTCATTTCTTCCATTTTTAAAAATTCTTTTCTTTCTTTATTCCTTGGTTGGTTATATGTTTGAGTCGGTTGACTATGTGTTGAGGATGTCAGAAATGTTGATAAAAGGGGTTGGTGATGTGATGTAATGGATGCGGATGTTGTTGACGATGGTCGTTGTTGATTATATTGTGTCAACTTTGTAGGCTGATGTGCACTTTTCCTACCCTGTGTAGGTTACTGATATCCATGCACCTTGTACTGGTATTTATTTGTCCTCATCCTGTTACGGTTGTGTTCCAGTTGGACTGTGTGTAGAACTTGTATGTATTTATGTGAAATAATAATATGGATGTATATTATATAATAATGTGCAATATGGAAGCTGATGGGAAATAGATAAATCTAATGACAGAAAGAGAGCATGTCTGTAGATGTATGTTCATACTGTTTGTATGCAATGCCTGGGTGTGTATGACTGTGTGTGTTTATGTGTGCTGCTAATGCTGCTATATGTTTCTATTTATTCTTTTTTTAAGTAACACTAGCACTTACATTATATTATATTTTTATAGACTCAATGAATGATGCACTGACTGGAGAGCACATCAAATTTCGTTGTACCTGTTACAATGACAATAAAGACCTATTCTATTCTATGTATTATGTATACAACATACAGAAGATAATAATAATAATAATACATTTAATAAGACTGATAAGATTCTGAAGGACCTAAGAACAAAATATGAATAAAATAGAACGTAAAAAGGGTTGGTGTAATAAGCTTCAACCTGCACCTTTTCGGTCAGTATTGATTATAAATCAGTTAAGATGACACTGTATGAATTTAGGTGACATTTTTGTTTTGTACGTGATGTTGTGTATCTATGTGATCGAAATAAACTAAACTAAACCGTAGTCCGTTTCCTTTACCTGGTCGTACACCGATGAACTTGAAGGCCTCCATGCTGAACTGGAATTGTCTCTGGTGGGCAGGGGAATGGATTTCAACAGTCGGGTCCACATTACACCTAGTCAGAGCAAACCAAACATAAGAAACATTGCCTCTGTAACTCTACGTATTACAATGGATGCTATTATAGAGGAAGAGGTATTGTTCTATTGAAGGTATTTACATGATAAGGATAAGGAGTGTGGGTAATGCCAAAGATGGAGACTGGCTGATTGGTGAGCGATAGCTTTACCGCTACCGCTATTTTTAAATGATCATCCGGAGGCGAAGGTAAAGGAAGAAGATTTTCCGAGGTCAAAGTCGGAAACACTCCCCATGACCTCGGATTTCCGAAGTCGGAAATTGGAACACCTCGCAGTACCCCGAGTTGGATCCAACATGGCTGCTCCGTGCATCAATATAGTGAAAGTTGTAGTAACATACAGTTAAAAGCACTTCTGTCTTATTTGTGTCTCACTAAATCAAACAGTCCAGTCATTCTTCTATCTGTGGACATGTTTTTATGCACAAAAAACAGCGTTGTTATCAACAGGTATAGCTAGCAATGGCTAACCTGGCTAGAGCTAATGAAAACAATGAATTTGGAAAGGCAGCACGGTGGCTCAGTGGTTAGCGCTTCTGCCTCACAGCAAGAAGGTTCTAGGTGCCAGTCCAGGTTGTTCTGGGCCTTTCTGTGTGGAGTTTGCATGTTCTCCCTGTGTTTGTGTAGGTTTCCTCTGGGTGCTCTGGTTTCTTCCCACCATAAAGACATGCATGCTAGTACTACAGTTGAACATTAGCAGACTGGCTAACAATGGTGCATTTATGTTTATTAATGTGCATTGTCCTAATCAAATAAACTTGTAAATGGAACACATTCAACTCGGGTGTGACGTGATTCCCAGCTCTGAGTTCCCGAGGAAAATGGAACGCACTCAACGTGTGTGTGTTTTTTTTATTGTTGCCCTGTCTAGTTTACTGTGTGACTGAGAACAATTTAAAGTAAAGTATAAAAAACAACTAAGACTAGAAAAGTAGTATAATAGCTGCTCTTTAAAAACACATTGTTACGTCCTCTGTTGCCACCAGGGGGTGTAGTCATGCCTACCCGTTGTCAATGATGGGGTAGGTTGGCCAGTAGTTTGGGTTGTCATATGGTGCCGCTCTGCAGGACTCCACAAACAGCTCAGTGTTTTCGACGGAGGTGGTGGCCTCTATCTGCATGTAAATCCGGCTCCCTATGTCGTACTCCAGAGGGTAATCATTTGGATCGATCTGGGTTTGGAATTGGGCGTTGGGATAGAACTCAAACTGGTAGGTGAACGTGCCGAAGCCTTTCTCCCACACTGTGACGTTCTTCCTGTGCGCCGTGAAGCCCAGTGACACATTCCCACTTTTGGGGTACTGGCAGTAGAACTGCACCTCCAGCTGGTTCTTCCTGGTGATCAGGTACTCTGTGCTGTCGACCGTGGTGATTTCATTCTTGAAGATCAGGTTTTCCTCATCTTCCTGCAGAGATAAAGGTTATGCATTAAAGAGCCTACTCCTTTTCAGCATCGTATTTGTACTTTTGGGGTCTACTAGAATAGGTTTAGCACCTCAAGCTGTGTTGGAAACCATTCCCTATCACAGAGAGTGCACTATATAGTGTGTTTGACATTTTGTAGTGGTGTTCAAATTCTCCTTGGTTAATTTCATTCACTATATAGCCCACTAAAAAATAGCCACAATGCACTGCTAATTTGAGTGTATATACGATGTACCCTGCATTTTACTCGCATACCACAATGCAACGCGGCCGTGTTTTCCCAGAGGAGAAAATATGAAAGTTGAAAGCACAGCAGGCTGGGCAATACATCAATGTACATCAATATCATGATATGATATGATATGATATCTTCTTAGATTTTGGATTGTAATATCGTAATATGACACAATTGTCATCTTTTCCTGGTTTTAAAGGCTGCATTACAGTAAAGTTATATACTTTTCTTAACTTCCCAGACTGTTCTAGCTGTTCTATTATTGACTTTTACCCACTTAGTCTTTAAATCCACATTACTGATGATTATTTACCTGAAATCTCATTGGGTAAATATTTGGTGAAAGCACCATTTGTACAATATCGTCCAGACCGTTTTTCGAGGTGTTTGATTTTCTCCATAGCGGCCAGCTCTACGCAGCAGGTGATGAAACAAATGAGCCGACGTTACCTCGATCTGAGTGCCGCAAGCGTTGAGGGGGACGACGGCGATGATGTGAGTGCTGTTGGAGTAGCTCTGGAGGCTGCAGGCGGTGTTGCTGGGGTCACTGAGCCGCAAATGGTCCTCACTGAGTCCACGGAACGAAGATTTCTCAACCTCTACCGTCATTGTGGACTCGCCGCAGCTCACGTGGGATTTTACTAAAGAGAGAGACATTTTCAAACCATTTAAAAAAAAGCTTTAACTAATGCTTGATTTCTTTTTGGTGTTTTATAGTTTTTTCATTAGTCTGATTTCTCACAGTTTTCTGTTATTTCTCTATCTTTTTGTTTTTAATCCCTACTCATACATTTCTGTTATGATCATTTCTAATACTAGTGATGTCTGGGCATGGGTGTGTGTGTGTGTGTGTGTTTGGGGATGTGTTTAGGGGGAGTTTGTAAGCTTGTATGTGAGTGAATGTGTACGTTGTACTGCAATGTCTTGTCTTCTGTACTGTCTAGTTCTACCGAGGACCCTCTCTACAATGAGATGACACATCTCAAGAGGTATTCCTCAAGAGGTATTAAATAAAAAAAATTCAATAAAAAACTGTGCATATTTTCTAAAGAATATTGTGTGATATAACCTGCATTATGCAATATTTTTGACATGAAAATGTCACTTAATGCAGGAATGTAATTTACATTACATATATATATAATAATTCATTCTTTATTGATATGTTTTATGTTGCTATTTCTATATTGTAACTAGGAGATTTTTCAAAGCTAGTACGTGTACGATTTAAGAAAGGTGTTAAAGGTTTGTTTTTGTCTGTGTAATCTGTGTAAAGTTATTCCTATGGGATGTCTTGTAAACAACCCATGTAACTCCTTGTATTATGTTACCTTTCATATTTAATCTGTTGATTTGATATTGTGTGTCATTTTAGTTTGGGCTTTTTTTTCTTTTCCCTCAGTATTTTAGTTTCTCTCTACTTTAATTGGAGTATGCATTGGAGATTGCCCAGATTAAGCCCTTCTGAGGGTTTGTATATGTGTAAACCAATAAACTAAACTATGTAAGAAAGCAGGTGTTTATCAGCCAATACTCCAGCCATACGGCCAATATTTGGCACCAACATATCATTTAGCATGTTATATATTTGTTAAAATATTCACCGTTAGAGCTGCAGTTCAACTACAAAATGTTAACATTGAAGAAGGCCTTGGACTCACCTTGCTCCTTCCGGACGTCAACCAGAACACACCTCATCTCGGACTGATAGACCCCAGACCTGAAAGGCATCAGCGAACACGAATTTAAAACTTTAAAGTCTACCTATCCCTCGCAGCGATCTCAATTAAATGTAACCAATGTAAGTCATTTAAAGAGCTGAGCATTTCTGTTTGAAAAGGCAGAAGCTGTCGTGCTTTGTATAGTCTATCTTGTGATACACAGTTGCTTCTGACTTCATGTTTAATGAATGAATGTGAATTATTTGAAATTGGCAGCTTAATCGGTTCATTTTTTTATGTTCACAGCTTTCTTCATTTCAATCTCTCAGTCTAGTTGCATCAAGAGCTATATGCACTCTACCTTATCGCTAAGACATGTATTTAAAAAAACACAGAACACAAAGAAAGGTTACTTACTGTGAGGATGGGGAGGGGTGGTAATGGTAACTGAGGGTTGTGCCTGGAAGAGGGGTTCCAGCAGATCTGCAAAATGTGTCAAAGTGAAATCCTGGTTTCACACACACTCATTCTGTGCATACTAGTTCTACCATAAAGGAAATGACTTCATACAAATTCATTATTTATACAGTTAGAAATATTAAAGTTGGCAGACCTGGCTAAATTTCAAACAGCACAATTATTGTGTAAAGCAAAAAATAATCAACTACTGACAAAAAAAAATCATTGAAAGAGAAGGGAGTTATAGTTAAAGGCAGGGATCTTCAACAGGGGGTCCGGGACCCCTAGGGGGTCCTCAGAGTCACTGCAGGGGGGGCTTCAAATTATTGTTAACTTTTTTTTCAAAAATTAGAAAGTCAACATAATCACAACATATTATTAGCAAATATAAATCACCACTGAGGATAGGTAAGGTAGTCACTAAGGTAACCATCCACAGATAGAGTTCATCCTGAGGATTCACTGTGCCACATGCATGTTTTAAAATTAAAACCAGATTTTTTAAATGAATGAACTATATGAGGCTATTTTAAAAGCTTAGTATTCTATTCAAGAGTGTATGTATTAAGGCTTTAGGCAGGCCTACATGTAATTGTAGGCCCAGTTTAATATGCAACTTAATTTTATATAATATATGTAGTAGGAGGTCCCTGTCCTGTCTCACTCTCAGTTAAGGGATCTTTGCCTTGAAAACCATTGAAGACCCCTGGTTTAAGGGGATTATATAAATTCCAAATTGGAAAGGTACATACGTTATTTCTGTTTTGGGTGTAAAATTATGGAACAGCTTGAATGAGGAACTCAAGCAATGTCCAAACATGAAACAGTTCAAAAAGAGATATAAGGAAATGTTTCTCACCGGGTCCAGGGATGATTATCATTGTTTGTTGATTAATTTAGATGATAATTATTCTTTCTTAGTTCCCACTTTTTCAATTTTGAATTTATGAACAAATTTATATTTTTGATTACATCAATATAAAAAAAATAATAATAAATGCAAGTAATTATTATATATATTTGAACACATGAACACATGATAAATTAACCATATTTTGTAGGATACTTGGTTAGTAAAATTATATATTTGGATGAGTGTAACTGAGGCTTTTTCTTTACTAACAGCGACTTATGGGGAAGGGGTGGGATTAAAGAAGTGTATACTTCTTCCCAAATCATCAAGTGTTTGTCATTCATGTATCTCTAGGCTTTCTATTGTGTGTAATGTCATTATTTTCTGTTTTCTTTAACATGTTTGAAATAAATTTCAATCAAGCAATCAAACCAAAGGCTCACCCGGTCACTGATTCAACAGCAAAGCAGATTGGGTAATGGTGTCCCAGGTCATCCAGGTTAGGCGACCACTTAATGGCAAACTCGTCATATGAGGTCCTGTGCTTGCTGATATTCAGTGGCCCAGTGATGATGATATCTTGTATTCTGTATGAAAACAAAACAAGGAGAGCAGAGATTTCCTCTTATGGCTGATGTTACACTAACTTGTTGAAATGATGACAAAGTTTCGACGATGGCTACACCAATAACGTCGGTTCTCACTTACGTTGCGTATGCAGCTTGTGCTTTGACTCTGATCTCCACTTCTTTACTGATCTCTGCTTGGATGCGTACTCCATTTCCAGGTGTAGGGTGCACAAACTGAGGCAAGTAGTGTCCCACCTGACATGAGGGAGCAGGTGGGTCCACTGGAGTTGAAAAAACAAAGATTCATTCAAATTCCAAAGTGCAAAAAGTAATCAATACATGAGAAAGCTGCCACTTTTTCACACTGTCTGTTGGTCAACACTTTAAAGCTGTCAAAATAGGCAAAATATCTGCTGTAACTTCAGGCTGTAGCTGACACTGACAGCGTGTGTGTTCTGTGTATTTCTTCCTGAAATTTGGGTTGGGCATTGATTACTCTTAGGCTATTGTCCAGTAAAAGCTAATTATCTGCTAATGTAATGATTTTTTTGTTTTTAGATTAACTTATAAGTGTTCCTTCACAGGTTTAGAAAATGTTCCTACTTCTTCCTACTGCTAAATTCTTCTTAGGCTTATTCATGTAGACACCAATACATGGAAAATAGGGTCCAAGTTGAAAAGAAAACAAATTACTCTTAAATATTATTCTCAAATGATGGCTGCTGCCATGTGTAACATCACACATTAAGGCGTTGCCAGAGCTGCAACATGCAGGAAAGTCGCAACCCAGTGAAAGCGGTGCAGCAACAGGTTATTTTTGTGTGGATTGACTCATTGAAAAAGGTGCCAGACAAAATGAGGACAAGCAAAACCTTGACTCACCAAGTAAGGAGAATTGCAAAGGTAGTTTACTGAGAGGAGGAGTGGTGGCGTGCAGGTTTCTTGTGGTGCTAGGGTACGTTGTGTACGTGTAGACTGTAGTAGTTGCAGGTGGTGCAGTTGTAGTATACCACCTTGGAGTTGTGGGTGGGGTTGTAGTTGGGGGTTGGGTTGTAGTTGTAATATACCACCAGCCCCACCATGGGGTTGTGGTTGGTGCTGCAGTTGTGGGTGGGGTTGTAGTTGGGGGTTGGGTTGTAGGATACCACCAGCCCCACCATGGGGTTGTGGTTTGTGCTGCAGTTGTGGGTCCAGATGTAATTTGCCCCCAAGACCCCCATGATGGTACAATGGAGACCTGTCTCTTTCTCCTCACTGTCAGTGGAGCCCTGGAGTCTCTGCCCCCATCAGTGTAGGCCAGAGTAATTTGCCTTTGCGGGAAGTCCTCCACCACCAACTCAAATCCATAAGGGCTGGGGTCAGCATTGGAGTTGAGGTAGTGTAATGAGCAAGAGCCCTAACAATGTGAACATTTAGTAGTTAAGGGAGGCAAAGCTTCAGTCAGGTATTATTCAGTGTATTAGGAAATTGATTTTTCAACTTACCTCATCTAAGATAAAGCCTGAGGGTTGGTTACACGTGCTGCACTCTCCATCACTGACACTTCCATATCTGCATCGAACTCTGTCGCCATCAGGGTCAAAGGACATCAGCTTGTATGTCCGTGGGCAGTTCTGGGGAACTCTTGAATAGACACATCAACATCAATTATCTTCTACAGAAGGATATTTTACACAAAAGGATCCAATCAGCAAATGCAAGAAGTAATACAAAGTCAGTGACATGCTAGTAAAGGTAAAGGTGTTGTCTGTTGTCAACAGGAAAATTCAGAAAATAAAAAATGTCAAAGATCCATGTTAAGTGAACACCCTCATTTTTATTAGATGAAAACATGAATATAAAGCAATTCATTTTATTTTATTACAGCATTTTCTAAATTATTCTGCAGACATACTTTGTACATACTGTAGTATACAATCCCAGTATAAATAGTTGCAGGTTATCTTTTGCTTTCGGCCCATTCATTTCACTATTTTTGGAGTTGAACCGCTTTCCATTACCACCATGCTCCTTTTGTACTACCACTGGGGGCAGCAAAGTAGAACATGATCCCACAGATTATTTAACAAAATGATTAAATGTTAGCGCAGTCTAGATCAACAAAATACATTTCCACGATAAAGTATGACACGCCAGACGTCAGGTTTTGCCCCTTACCTTCCGCTCTCTGTGGGAATATATATATGATATATATGATGATTTTGTAGGGAACCTTTCTTTTTAGTCAATTTTTTTTAGTGTTTTTTACTCTTACATGTTTTTTATACTTAAATGATTCATTTTGTACCCTCTGGACACCTTTGAGGCAAAAATGTCCATGCACACAAAAACTGTTATTAAATCATCATATATCAATATTTCTGTTCTGCTTTTTTTCATAAATCACTTAAACAACTTCTAACTTAATCAAAATCACCAAACATTCCATCATTTTCAGGAATTTAACCCTTTTAATGCCAGTTTATTTATTTGAAGTATGTCATTATTTATAAAAAAAAAAACCATTTTTTTTTTCTCCATATAATGAATAATATGGAGATGGGACTTTGGTGGTGATTAGAGTCTTGGATATGTCAAAGATAAGCAACAAAACTGATTTGATTGCATTAGTATTGTTTATGTAGTTCCAGATACTCCCTCTGGACACCTTCGTGGACAAAAATGCCCCATTGACTTCCATTATAACAACATGTTTTTTGATCTCACTGCCTTTACAGTATAAAACCATGCATTCTGTAATGTCAGCATTTCATTTGGAACAAAAGTGGTCATATTTGACATTTTTACAGTATTTCCCCAGATTCAACCATTTTGCCCTTTTAGGCCGATGCATGAAATCATTGTATTTTTTCCAGTTATATTATGGAGCTGTGTGTGTGTGTATGTATGTGGGTGGGTGTGTGACACGAAAAAAAATACAGATGCAATCAAATCAGTTTTGTTGCTTATCTTTGAAATATCCAAGACTCTAATCACCACCAAAGCCCCATTCTCCTATTATTTATTTTATGGAAAATAATTAATGTTCTGTTGGGTTTTTCATAAATAATAATTGCTTTAAAGAATTAAACTGGCATTTAAAGGGTTAAAATCCTGAAAAACTATTGAATGTTTGGTAGTTTTGAACAAGTTAGAAGTTGTTTAAGTGATCTATGAAAAAAAAGCAGAAAAAATGTATATATGATGATTTTTGTGTGCGTGAACATTTTTGCCTCGAAAGGTGTCCATTGTTATTTTTTTTGAGGAGGGCCTGAGGGTTAAATAGTTCACATTACTGTATTGTGTAAACAGTTAACTTCATTTAATATTGTATGTGGTGTTTTCTTTAGCGGTGTGCAAAAGTTCCTTCCCGAGACTATTTAGCAGAGCCATCGTCGCTGCGTCCAGAGCTTAGAGAGTCTGGCAATGTGGTTACTAGGGTTAACCAAACTGTTTCATGCCAACTACAGGGGACTCACCGTAGGAAAGGTAGAATGGCAATGTCAGGTGAGTGGTTGGGTTCTCCGGTGTCAGATCTTGATCCCAAATCCACTGAAGTCAGTAGTCTCCAATTAGAAAGCCCATTACGATTTGCGATCCAACAACAGCTGTCTGCCCTGGTATGTGTGAAAACAACACTTTTAAAATACTGGATGACTTTAAAGGTCCCATATTGTAAAAATTAAGATTTTCATGTATGTAAAGCAGTTCGAGGTGCCATATAAACACTGTGAAAAGTACCAAAACACTCAATCCACAGAGAAATGCACACAGCCAGTAGTCAGAAACGGTGTCTTTAAACGACCCGTTAGGACTTCTGTAAGATTGTGATGTCATAGCTATACTATATATATATGTAGAAAGTGCCGCTGCAGTGCTGTAACAGTCATTCCCCGGCTTCAAAGACGGTGCAGAGACTCCGAGAGCACAGATGCGAAAGACCCGGTAACACTGATCAATCAGAGCAGTCTGGGATTTTTCAGGAGGGGGGCTTAAACAGACAGGTGCTAAACGGAGCGTTTCAGGCCGAGGGAGAATACAAGCATATTCAGACAGACAGTATGAGTAAAATAATCTGTTTTTTGAACATTAAAGCATGTAAATATGTTCTAGTAAAAGCCCAAAATACAAACATGAACCTGAAAATAGCATAATATGGGACATTTAAGCAGGGTTATTGAAAAAAGATGACGCTCCACAAACTTTGTTAACAACAGCAGCAACAATATGAATATGATTTAAGTGAAAAGGAATGCTTACCTCATTTGAAAAGGTCTGTCAGTTGGGACATTTCTCGTACTGACTGTTTCAGTTTCACACCATTCCCTGTTATATTGGGGTGCATTGGTGCTACTGTCAAGTACGCCTACTTGATTGCTGGGGTTGCTGCCACAGTTGCCGTTGTAACAATACCAGTCATGGGAGTACTGACACCCATCAAAGGTTGCCCGGTTGCGAAAGTCCACCTGCGGAAAGATATCACATCACATTTGATCAACAACAGTAATAAGACATGTTAAAGGCCATATCTTTTTCATAAAAAACAGGTATTCTATAGA
Organism: Perca fluviatilis; assembly: GCF_010015445.1. NCBI lineage: Eukaryota > Metazoa > Chordata > Actinopteri > Perciformes > Percidae > Perca > Perca fluviatilis. Next base: position 42,842,927 of record NC_053114.1, on the reverse strand, counting down.
CACACTGGTGTTCTTGAAGAAAAAAGGTGTTGAAATGTGCAAAAACACAAAATATTAGAAATAACTAATGAACAATTTAGGGTTGAAACCAAGGTTCAAAATTAGAACCATTGACCAGCCAAATTTTGGTAAAAATATTCACTTGGCTGGTAGATTTGCTCCATTCACCAGCCCAAAAGAACAATGGTTATCTATTGAGTGGCTGGTAAAAATTTTAACATTTAAGTCAAAACATGTCATAAATTAAGACCCACACTCAGGGATGAAGAAATATGGACATAGAGTTGCTGTACATGTTGTGCCAAAAACCCATGCTAAAGTATGATAGGCTTCTCATGTGGACACTCCTACGTTTATAATATCGTCAGTGTCGGGCATCTCCATATTTTGTCATTTTATTTTTTTGCAAATCCATGCTATTGATTAATCAATCAATACAATTTCATTTAAAGTCTAAATTACCACTAAACATGGTCTCAGTGCACTTTACAATTAAAGGAACACAGAAATAACAGACAGCAACAAAACAATTGAACAGCAATTAAAGGTCCCATGGCATGAAAAATTCACTTTATGAGGTTTTTTAACATTAATATGAGTTCTCCCAGCCTGCCTATGGTCCCCAGTTGGCTTGAAATGGTGATAGGTGTAAACCGAGCTCTGAGTATCCTGCTCTGTCTTTGAGAAAATTAAAGCTCAGATGAGCTGTTCTGGAATCTTGCTTGTTATGAGGTCATAACAAGCGAGCAAGCCTTTTCCAGGACATTCATCAATAAAGCCCTGGCAAAGTAATAATTACAAATAATAATTTTTATTTAATATAGCACCTTTTACAGGCAAACCTTTCACAAATTGAAAGTCAAATGAAAGAGGCAAAAAATACCAAAAGAAAACTTAAAAATGAACAAAATTACAAACATAAGACAAAAGCCGGTACATAAATAGCAACGACTGCAACTAAAATAAATGTAAGACTTTCGATATTCTAATCACAGTAATCCAACCCAATAATAAAACTGAATAATAAAGGGATTTAATAAAGCAATTCCCAGTATCCCTGTCACGTAACAAGGAAAACGTATTCATATAATGCATGTTGCATACCATTAAAAGTTGTACCACTCACTTTAAATGTCCCATCAGGGTTTCTTCCTTTGTAGGTGTAGGTAGCGCTTCCCCCAAAGTGATGTGACGCAGAGGCCAGCGAGGCCAGGAGCATCGGAAGCAGGAGTACCAGTGTGGAAGCCATGAAGTCCCAAACTCACCTCTATCTCCAGATCCTCTGCCGCTCACATGCACCTGCAACATCTTTATATACACTGAAAGGCTGGTCGGAGACGCTGGTCCTGCCTAGTTTAATGGCACAGTATGCACACAATGTTCCAGAACAATGGGTTAGCTGCAAAACCAGTTTTACAGAAAAACAGACCGAATTGAAAGTATTTTATACTGTAAACGCTTCCTTTAAAACAACATGTAGCGTGAAAATGAAACACAACTCTTCTATGGCAAAAGAATGTTTGCTGGCAGCATGAATACATACTGTTCTCATTGCAAATGTTAGAGAAATTAAAACCGAAGCACACTCATTTTAGTGTTAGGGCTGCAACCAAAGACTATTTTCATTGTCAATCAATCTGTAGATTATTTTCTCAATTAATGAATATATATATATATATATATATATATATATATCAATTAATTGAGAATATATATGGATAATATATATATATATATATTACCTGTCTGTTTTTTCTATTTACCTTTTAATACTTTTTGTAGATTTTTCCTATATCTATTTAATGTGTAATTGTCTTATTCTGATATATATAGATATTCAGTTTACTGTCACAGAGGAGAGAAGAAACTAGAACATATTTACTTTTATTTTCATAAAAATTGACTCAAACCGATTACTCAAATCATAACAATTTGTGATTGATATAATAGTTAACAACTAATCAATAAAACTGACATGGTTGCAGACATCCATATATATATATATATATATATATATATATATATATATATATATATGTCGGGTGTAGCAGGGAGGAGTAGGGAATGGCGGACCCAAAATGCAGAGACAGGCAGGCAGGCAGGAGAATGTGTAAGGTGGAAGGTTTATTCAAACCAAGAGTCCAAAAATCCAACAGAGAACTGACTAAGAAAACAAAGGAAAACCAGAAACAGAACTACTGACCAAAACTCACGGACGAGGAGACAGAACTGAACACGGTTGGGAAACTGGGAAACACACAAACAAACAATCATCTGACACTGGACAAGGGGAACACCAAGACTAAATACACAGACTAATGAGATAACACAAGACAGGTGACACAAGGGCTGGGAAACAGGTGAAACACATTAGGCAGGGCAGAGCAATCAACAAAAGGAGGGAAACACAAGACAGGAAGTAAATAGGACAAGACAAGACAGAAAACCAAAGACTTCAAAATAAAACAGGAAACAGAGCACAAAACAGACCACCAAAATAAGACAAGACACCAAAACCATAACAATATATATATATATATATATATATATATATATATATATATAAAAAATTGTGTGCTGTCATAAAAATGCTAAAATATATGTTTACTACCAGGTTTCTCCCCTTCAAAAGAGAAACTTTAGTGAATGAAACCATTCTGATACTTTATCTGTCAAGCAATTGTAACAGCATCAATCAGATGTTTTTCAGAACAGTAATATGCCTTCCTCCTCCTAGAACAACCAGCTTGTCTACATCTCTCATCACAGTCCCTTTGTTTTATGCAATGAAGGTATGTTGCTTCAGTTGTTCCTCTCGGCAGCATCACGCACACCTTTATTTCACCTTCAACTTCGCTCAGATCAAAAGATCGGACTGTGTTGGCGTAGCAACCACTGCCAGTAACTGGTTGGGTTTTATAGCTGTTGTTACCGCCCATGTTTTTCTCTCCTGTCACCATAACAATCCTCCTTTGTCTTTCCTATGACTAGTTGTTTTGATGTCTAAATGTAACTGCAGCTGTAAGGACCATCCACACAGTGACCAGTACCTGGCTCACTGTCATGTTTTCTTGGCTGTTAACTGTAAAAACAGCCAAACTTAACTGTCACCGGACCGGTCTGCTAAACTTTGTCACGTAACCGGTCGGCATATTGGTACGATATGATAGGTGATGGCGTTGTGACATCAAAAGAATGAAATTTTACAAGTTGCACCTTTAAAATTCTTTTGTCATATTCAGCAATGTGAGAAATCTGCTGAAAGACTGTGTTCAGATTATCAGCTGTGATCGATAACGCTGAGTCACTGTCTGAATGTCTCACAGATCGGCAGACGTCACATATCTTTCTGTTCAGGACTCAGAGAGATCAGCAAACATGGCGGTCATCCTCTCTGAACTCTGTGTGTCTCTGTGACCTTTGACCCTCGGCAGACGTGTTGCTTTTCTGCTAATTTCACTTCAACTGAAACACGTTGATTTAATCTTCTTTTGCCGGCTAAATTTAACTGTAACGACCGCTGTCAGGACCCTCACCTCACAGTGACCGGTCCCCAGCTCACAGTCATCTTTTCTTGGCTAAACCTAACTTTCATGTGACCGGTCAGCCGTTACCATAATTTCGCAAGGTATCATACAAATTATTGTGCGTAGGTTTTCGTGCGGCAATATCATCTGAACCTGTTCATGGGAATGCGTTGCACATGTACTGTTTATCTAAGTCACATTTATGCTGACACTGAAGACAAAGGTGAGCTGCTTTCCTGTATAGCTGCAGGTGCAAAGAAGGATGGGCACAGAAAATGTTTCTCAGAACATGTTTCTCAGAACATGGCATGACAATAAACTGTACATTCTACATACTGAAATGATGACTAACCCAGACCCACATGCTGGAGTTGGCTCAGCAGTGAGGCAAAGCAGCTATATTTGTTTCACACATTTCAGCAACAGGGCAATTAAAAATGCTTTACATAAAACACTAAAGAGCAGTTAAAAACAATAAAAAAATAAAAAACTGATAAAATACGAGAATAAAAGTTACAGTGCAGTATAAGAAATTAACAATTATTTAAAGATAGGCAGCATTAAAAAGAAATTTCTTCAGCCTTGATTTCAAAGAACTGAGAGTTGCGGTGGACCTGCATTCCTGGGAGTTTGTTCCAGATATGCGGAGCATAAAAACTAAACGCTGCTTCCCTCTGTTTAGTTCTGACTCTGGGGACAGAAAGCAGACCTAAGAGGTCTGGATGGTTTATAGTGTAGCAGCAGATCAGAAAGAAAGCTGAGCGCTCACTTTTAATCGTTCCTCTTTTGCTCCAAAAACAACCACCAACAAATTTAATTTAAGAAAGTTCTGGCACATCCAGTCCTTAATTTGTTCAATGAACTTACTCAGTTTTTGTATTGGACTTTAGTCCCCTGGTGATAGAGTTATGTAAATATGTGTGTCGTCCGCATAACTATGGTAACTTATTTTGTTGTTTTCCATAATCTGAGCCAGTGTAAGCATGTAGATGTTAAACAGAACGGAGCTTTAGGGTACTCCGTATGTCATTTGTCATATGTCAGATGCATAATTAACTATAGACACAATGTAGTCCCTATTCTTTAAGTAGAATTCAAACCAGTTTAGTACTGCTGTGTCTTCCCGGTTCAGGTCTGAGATTTTCTCGCATTCCACAGCGCTGTGAAGGACTAACCTCCGAGATTACGTTATGTTCTGCCTCTGTTTAGAAGTGGTGAAAGTGGTATCTATAAGTGGGATCACGCTCTTCTTGCCACTTGTTGTCTGAAGCTGGTTGTGCTTTGCATGTGTGGGATTCTGAAACGGCCTTAAATTCGGGAATTGTCATTTGTTTATTCAAAGTCAAAGACAGTCCAAATTTGGGAATTGTCGTTTGTTTATTCAAAGTCAAAGACAGTCCAAAGTAGTGCTACTTTGCAAATTTTTGTGGGTCTGAGGTGTACTTCACATTTCAGCAGTGTTCGAACTATACCGTGGCCTTCGGGGGAGCCCTTCGCATCAGTCTTTGAGATTTCACATAAACAACGGTTAAAGTTACTCAGACTACCGAAGAATACCATAATTCCTCCGTTCAATTAGACCTTAGCGACGCACCCCAAGCTTTCATCCTTAACAAACAGCCATGTATATCGGCTCTTCCAGTCTCTCCACTGCTGGCTGTTCCAATTTAACGGGAGAGAGGAGCAAGAGGGGTTAGGATGGTGACTGGCCTCTGACGAGCTGTTACAACCTCCATCTTCAGCCAGAGAGGACGTTATTTCTTCAGCTTCTTCTTGTTGTTGTTGTTCGCGTTGTCACCCCGACGGGAGGTGTCTAACAGGGCTTGCAGAAGGTGAATTGGTCATATTATTAACATCATGGCTACACAGTTTCTTAGTAAAACCAAAATCAATTAAACTGCCTTGTTTTCTTTTTTGCCATGGCTATATGCTAACTGCAGAATGGATTTTAAGGACTTTGCACGACGATTAATGGCCTCCAATGTTTATGTTTTTTCTACGAATCTTTGAGTTAACATGTAGCCTACTAAACATGAGTTGAATTTGCACCGCAGCGCCGCCACTCCTTGATGCTCATGGCATGTAAGCCTATAGTTCTCTAGTGAATTAGGTTTAAATCGCCGTCATGCATGAATTAATTATATTTTTGCAGTTTTACACATAATAATCCACGATGATCACATTACACAAAACTGAAATTGCACGTTAAAATGACACACTGTTAATATTTTAAGAGAACCTCCCAAAAGTTCACAAATCACGTTTTCAGGGGAGCCACTTCGCTCACTCAGTGTGCAGTGTGAGAGTGGGAGTGGCCAGCAGCAAAAGCCAATGTGGGCTTCTTTTACCGATATATATTTAACGATATCTTTTGCATTTCTAATCCAAACAATGTCAAACTTGGCACTGCACTTACTCGTGCCCGTATCAAGACACCTGTCAAGTTTGAAATTCATCGGACTGGTTCGAGAGATATGCAAATAACAGACACACAGAGACACAGAGACACAGACACACAGACAGACAGACAGACAGACGTTCCTGTAATTTATAGATAGATAGATAGATAGATAGATAGATAGATAGATAGATAGATAGATAGATAGATAGATGGTATTGCTTGCCTTATGTTCAAGTTAATCTCATAGCTTATAGACAGATTTGGTTTCTGTATAACTTCTGTAAATTCTGTATATATTCTGTATAACTTTGACGGCTTTATTATGCACCCTGCAGAATTTATCACTCATTGTGCTGCATCTTCAAGAAAGTGTTTTTTACTAATTAACCATTAAACGGTTGCAGTTTAGGCAACAAAACTACTTGGTTAGGATTAGAAAATGATTGTAGTTTAGGTAACAAAAGGTATGTTTGTTACGTAATGTAAGTTATACACTTAAGTGCATATAAGTGTAAATTACGTACGTGCAGGATGCAATTTGTGAGAAAAAGCAGAGGGGGTGGGCACTTTGCGGCGAAAACAAAATACTTTCACCCTGGAAACGCTTGTTCGTCCCTCGGGAGTGTTTTAATCCCAACTACGATCCTTTTCCTAAACTTAACTGTCATCTCTGCATGACGCTCTCTTTTTCTGGCTAAATTCCATTATCATGGCCCCTGAAAAGACTTTCATCTTACAGTGCCTGTGAACACTCACAGTCACCAATTGGCGGCTAAAATACTGCCGCTGGTATCTCGCTCCACCACATAACGCTACTGTGCTTTCGGGCAGTTGTTGAGGCTCCTCTGCTGAGGATTTTAAAATGGAATGGATATCTTCTGTAACAGACGCGACGGTGGAATTTACACCTCTCAGTTCTCCAGCGGCACCTGTTGTAAACAAATTCAACCCAAGCGTTCTTTGGTGACGTGGTTGATTCTGTTACTGTCGATCATCTGTCTGTTAATCTGATTGGCTCCGAACAGATCCTGTTCGGGCAATAATTGCTCCTCAACGGCGCAAGTCCATCCCGACTTCGAATGTTGTGGGCGGGGCTAAGTTCGGCTGGCATCCAGGCTACGTTTTTATAGTATTTGACAATATTTTGTTTATATTAGATTCTGCTGTTAGTAGTTTTAGGGAAGAGTATATTTGTTACAGATATACTGTATAATCTCTCTCTGTAAAGTGCCCATCTGTTATGATTTGTCACTAAAATTGAATTAAATATTATATTATTATATATTATGTTCAGAGTGAGGTCCGTTGCCGCAAGAAGTCCCTTGAACGTTACCCCTTTAAGTCCCTTTTATCGCTCTTTATACTTTGTCACCTGAGTTCTGCCTTTGCTCCCATCTAGGGATGGGCATGATTACTCGACGATCGATAATTGATTATTAAGAATTCCGTCGATCACGTTAATTTGTTATCGATTAAACTAATGCTGGTTGCATTGCGTAATGTGAGTCTTGAAGCAATTACATTTATTTCACAGTGTGGCAGCAATTAAACATTTTACCACCCAAGGGCAATATTTGACTGCATACTCAGTTACTTGGCTGCGAGTTTCCGTTTTGATTTCAAAAGTAACCATGAAGAGCACACGGCGAAGTGTGGCGTGGGACCATTTTGATTTTAAAAAACGACTTAGTTCACTGCAAACACTGAGAAGCCGTGTAAGTACAACACGGCCATGACTCAAATTATGTAGCTTACCACTAAACAAAGTGCATCCGAGCCAGTCAATGTCGGTGCCGGCCGTGGTGCATCCTGTTCTCAGTCTCAACCTAGCATATTCGGTGCGCTACGGGGAGGAGCTCTGCGATGCTCACACAGCAAGAGAAAATTACCAAAGGGATCTGCAAGTTATTGTGATGGATATTGAGATGCATGGAACCAGCATATCACATTCCGTAGCCATACACCCACACCAGACTGGTAGAAACTCACTACGAAGAACGGAATAAGGTTCCCCGGGCTGGCCAAGTTAGCGCGGAGGTACCTGTGCATCTCGGCAGCGCGGGTGTTTTCGGCGGCTGGACTGACGGTCACCGGGTAGCGGTTGTGTCTGACCTGAAAAACATGCTGTATTTTTGTATTTTCATTCCATTTTTAATTTTTTAAAAGTGAAATAAATAATGAATTTTAATATAAAAATATTAATGATTAATTGATAGTCGATCGTTAATTCTCCCGACGATCGATAAAGAAAATTCTTTCGAATGCCCATCCCTACTCCCATCATAATTACTATAAACACTAAAGGCAAATGCTTGCACAGTGAAGCATTCCAGTTTGGAACGTATTGCCAACAACCAAGCTGCCGTATTTCCTGAGTTGGGAGAGGGACTGGAACTTGAACAACTTGAACAACGTAAATGTTGTTGAACTTGTTGAACTTGAACAACTTCTTTGTTGTTTTTTTTAAATGGATTAATCACATAGATTTACAGTCCAGATGCTATTCTTTTACATTTTAAATGCAAAGGGTTAAAGTTACAAACCTGGTCTAAATACGCACTGCCAGTCAAGGCCTATCAAGCTAAATGTACAAGGAAGTAAATACCCACATACCACGGACTCCAATTATCAGTGTCATTTTTTATGCAATGAATGCTTTGAGAAACCTGAACACCTGCAATTATCTGGTTATTAGTAGGGTGAGACCAGGCAATGGTCCAAGTCATCTGAATATCTAAGAATACATTCACTTACTGAAATGAAACTAATAGTTTGTTCTCATATAATAAATAGACATGTTCTTATCTTTATTGATGTGCTGACAATTTCCAAAATAAGAGATTAGATACATAGATATGATGATTCCACACATGATTAAGATTAAGGTCTCCTGCTAAGAAAGGCAAAGCGCTCGGGCCGCGCATAAATGTCACATAATTTTGGTTTTCCAAAAAAAAAAAAAAAGTCCTTTCCATAGAAATCAGTCCACAGGTTGTTATAGGCAACCAAGAAAGTCACGGAAGGTCTCTGTTTTTTAAGTTACGTTACAATCCGTTCACCCATTGGCAATACAACGTGCCAGTGGGTATATAGAGATATATTGCAAATACTAGTTCATATACCAAACTTGTAACGGTTAAAAACAGAGCCGCGCATTTTCTTTCATTTTGCTAACAAGGGAGATTAAATCCCCCTCATATCGCTCTACTGCTAATAAGATTAGTGCCTAGAACAGGCCAGTATTCACCTGTACTCATTACCCTTACTTCTAATTGTTATTGACAGTATTATTAAAGCAACACCAAAGCACTTTTCCTCTTTGGTCCCCCTACAGGTTGGAAGCGGAATTGTCCCATTATGTCTCATTTGAACTACAGATCCACAACCCTCATCTGGCAAACTTGCATAGTGTGGTTATAGCCGATAGAGGGCCTCAAAGCGAATGCAGCAGTGCCGTTCACCCTGTTACGAGTTGATGATCCACTGAAATGATTTTGGAAACATTATTTTAAGGTACAAAAGAATCCTTGTTGTTGCTTTAATAGGCTGATATTTATACAAAAATTGGCTACATATCACAATTTATTGGGAAAAATCCAAGCAATTTTATTTAAAATCAGACATTCAGCACCCTCATAGAGCGCAAATGGAATGATTCTTTTTGACTGTGAGATTGGCGGTCGAATCAGGCTCCTTAGACTGAATCATCGAATAGGTGAATTCATGAATAATATATACTGTATCTATATATTCGTGTCACCTGTACAAGATATACATAGACACATGCAATAATCATGTCATGGAACTATTGAATTAGTACTGGCACCTGTTTTGGACCAACTCAGGCACTGAATAGGACTACCCTACACACTTTAGGTAGAGCACAAGTAATGCAGCTGGTGCGGTGCCAGCTCTGAACAATAGCAGTGCCAGTAATTCAACATCTTGCCTGGCAATGCTTCAGGAGTCCTGAAATTACATTTATTTACCTGAGGCTTTTATCCAAAGAAACTTGCATTCCGACATCATCTGCGTCATTAGACAAAGGGCATTACACATCTAACTTTTTCAGTTAATTAAAACACAATCATTTAATCATAAACAAAAGGCTTATTTCGTGGTTGACTGGTAACCTCGCCTATATTCTTAGAAAAAACACTGAGGTGGTAATGAATCACAGTCCCACCTTATTTTCCCCTGCAGTTGTGTGTAATTAGAACATCTATTAATAGTCTACATTGTTTTGCTCATTTGTATAATGACTTTTGGATGTTCCATCATTTAAAGCGCAACTATCGCCAAAATGCAACCTAGGGTGTTTTTGTGAACGATACCCGAGTCAAACTTTTGTTTAAAAGCATAATTAGGACGGAAACGCCACTTTTAAGATTTACCGTATTTTCGTTTTTGGTCAAATGGCCTTTTGAATGAGAGTGCTAGGGGCACTACAATGATCGCATCAAAATCACGGAGATCAACTCTTTTTGACTGGCAAAATGGCGGCAAGCAGAAAACCAACTGCTAAAGTGACTTCACTTCACTTCAAAACCTTTCTTTTTAGTAAACTCTGTGAACACAACCAATGTTCTCAATGCTGAATCCATGTGTAGATCCCCTGGTGATACTTGGAGCAAAGTTTCATGTTGTGTCGAACCTTCTTAATGTTTCAAAAATAGCGATTTACCCATCATCCTGGGTGACTCTGCAGACAACATTGTGGAGTACCGTCGCTTTCTGGGCGCCATCTTCTCCCAGGACCTCCAAAAAGCCCAGCAGAGGATGTACTTCCTGCGACAGTTTAACATGTCAAAGACTATGTTGGTGCACTTCTACACTGCTATCACTGAGTCTAGGGCTGCACAATATATTGATTTTTTTATCGTCTTTGCAATATCAACTGCCACATCATGCACATTGCGAACGGCTGCGACATCTCGAGTTAGACAGAGATGTTTTGTGTTGGTTAAAAGAAAATAACTGCACATTACGATGTTACTTTAGACAAATCAAAACAAATAAATAAAATGACATCAAAAAAGACCCATTATTTTACCCATTATGTCTTTTATTGTTCATTATTTGTCTCTTAAATGTGTGTTTCAAACCTTGGAGGTAAAAAATGTGAGTGTATGTAAATATAAAAGTCAAGGCAGGCATTATTTCGTTATGAGCAGACATTTGAATCATACTTCATCAGCAAGTTTATATACTGTATATCAAGTGACTAAAATGTTATTGCCCACAGGAATTTTCTTTTTTCCAAATTTCCAAGCAGCTGATGTGCTGACTAAACCTGTGTACACACTGCGTCACTGTGTGACAATGATTCAAACCACCAGTGTAGTGGTAGAATAACGGGGCTAATCCAACAATTATTTGATGGTCAAAAGTCTTGAAATGTCAGCATGTTTTTAAAAAATGAACAAAGCCGGAATGCATCGAATCATCTCAATAAAGTTGGGATTAATTCATCTTCTTTTGTTAAATAGAGTATGTGGCTGATTAGATGCTTCACAGCAGGCAGAACCACTTTCCACAAGTAAATAAAAAAAATATATTCTGATTAAATGCTTTCTTGCATGTAAACGCACATCTTATATAATGTTTCAAACCACTGATACCCTAAAAAACATACAAAAAAACATTACATTGTAGCTGAGAATCTTTCTCATAATCAGACTGGAGCTAAATGGCGTCTCTGTCTTCAGTCTGTCTCAAAGGTTGGCAGCGGTTGGTATTTAGCTTTGGACCTCCTCGATCTGTAGATCACCACTCCACATGCCAGGAGGCAGCCAACAATGAAGATGATGTTCAGGCCCATATTCAGGCTGGGGCCAGATGCTGAAATGGAAAAAAACAGACTAAATTTAGATCAATAACATGAGATATGTATATTTATATATCAGGCCGGTGTGAATAGCTGTGTCCAATCATAAAACCCATTAAAACAAAATATGAGATTTGAGCGTTTGGATTAGTCAGCATCATCTCCCCGCTGCTGAATTTGCCCACTGAATTAATTTACATACGTGACCTCAGTGTATCTGGTGATTTGATAGTATATGCTGGTGTATGTGCACACTCACCTTGGCTGTCAGAAGTTTTAGCCAGGTGCAAAGGTCCCTGGGAAATGGTGTGGCGGGAAGACTGGGCCACAGCTTCTCTTTTGACCCGAAGGTTCCCTGAGTTGGAGTTGATGCATCCTTGAGAACACCTGCTCCCGCGAACGCCAGTCTCACACAGGATGACCGAGCAAGTGATGTACACCTGCAGACACACAGAGGTAAAGTCGTAAAAAGTTCTATGTACGTTCTAAACAAAGTATGTATGTAATGAAGACTATTGTGCAAGTGCATTTTCATTTAAGTAAGCTCAGCGTTATTTCATGCAGGACATGGAAGTCATATTTCTGCTGATTAAATTATCATTCCTATCATACACACACCAATCACAGCCATTCCTACATCAAGGTGGTGCTTTTTAATGTGACTCCCTCCTCACTGGTCCCTGCTACACTGACGCTGCTTCACTCACAGCTGCTGCCGCTGGCAACGCTTTGCCTCCACCACCCCAGCCTCCACCTTACAAGTTCAGAGTCCTAACATGAATCAAAGTTTAAAATGGTTTGCAATGTCTTTCTTTTGGCTCACTCTTTTTTTTTTACCCAGGGGGGTTTCTGCATGGTGCTTTCTGTTTCAACTTAGCATGCTGCTTGGCTGGTCCAGGGAGCCTTATCAAGAGCGGAGCCATCAGCGCCCAGCAATACTGTATTTCCATTTAGTGCAATAAATGGTTAAATCTATGACGAGAGTGTTCCTGACTGAACTGCTTAATTCCAACTCTCAAAGTCGCTAAAATCTGATATTTTAACACCAACATAAGGGTTTTGATGTCAGTTATTTCCCAACGGTGGGACATTTTGCATTCACACCAAAGAGATGCCATTTAAAGAAGATAAATAATTGTATTTGTTGAACACGGTAGAGTTTTTTTTTTTTTATTTATAATCATGCTATTAAATTACATTTTTAGGTGGGGAAAGGTTGTGAAGATTTAAAGATATAATTTACATTATACATTATAACATACACCTTACCTGTTCATGAGCACCAATGAACTCAAAAGCCTCCATTCCAAATCTGAATTGAGATTTGGAGCTGTTGTAGATTTCCACCGTGTTGTCTCTTACACACCTGTGGCATGATGCAGATACAATGGTTAATAACTGATAAAAAGAGACATTTCTGGTACCAAACAAAAGCCTTTTCACTGCGTACGCCTACCCATTTTCGATGATGGTGTAGCTGATGCGAGAGTTTGGGTTGTCATATGGAGTCGCCTTGCAGGACTCCACAAACAGCTCTGTGTTGGGGATGGAAGTGGTCGCCTCGATCTGCATGAAGATCATCTGTTTGAGGTACACCTCCACTGGGTAAGTGTGCTGCTTTCAATTTGTTTTCTGAACCGCTGGCTCTGGAAGAATTCAAACTGGAAGGTGAAAGCCCCGAAGCCCTTCTCTGTGAAGACGTACGGGTTCTTGTGCGTGAATCCCAGTGTCAGGTTGGTTCGCTTTGGATAGGCGCAGGAAAAGACGATCTCAACGTCATTTTTTCTGGAAATGATTTCAGTTGGGTCACCGGATGTGATCATGTTTTTGAAGATGATGTTGTTTTCATCCTCCTAAAAATGAAAGAGAATTTAATTAGGAGAGGAAGCAATAGGAATAGTTGTTACTACTACAAGTCAATACTTAAATAGTGACATGTAAAAGTCAGACAGTCTTATTAGATTAAAGAATAAATGGTAACACTTTACTTGAAGGTATCTACATAAGAGTGTAGTCATAAACAAGTCATAAACGTTTATGACTTGTTTATAATGTTTATGACACGTTCATGACAGTGTCATGTCACTCTTATGTATACCTTCAAATAAAGTGTAACCGAATAAATTTAAGAAACATTAAATCTTCAAATGTGTTGATGAATGAAGCCGTTACTAGTGAGTTTGGAGACTGATATCTAAAATATAATGCATGATAAATCTATTTTTACATGTTACAACCAAGAAGTTGTTTAAGTTTAGTTTGGTGCCCTCAGCTGTTTCAGCATCAGATGACCAAAATGGTCCATTTTCAACTTGGCTAGCAGACTGGAGCTGACAGTTAGCTTCAGCTGGTAGCACTTCTGGTACTTTGTTGTTGGTTTCAAAATCCACGGTCTATTTTGGCCAATTCTGGCGAGCCATTCATCACTAGTCATAAGTCTAGCTACCAGGCATGCTGACTTTACATTGCTCTCCAACAAAGACAATTTAGCTAAACAAAAACCTGACCAGCCAAAAAAACAATGAAACAAGTTGTGCTAAACCAAAGAGTTTTAAGCCTGGAACCAAGTCAACCAACTACGAGATGAAATGTGACTATAAAACATTAGATTTTCTGCAAAAGAACATTTTGACAATGGAAAAAGGCAAAAGTACAAGATGGGTATATAAACAACCATAGACTTCAATGGTAGCAATTCACTAGGCGGTTTGTGGGTTTGGTAAACATTTCCATAGTAACAGTGAGCTCCACCAAACAGAGACGTCGCTGTCACGCTTAGGATTGTGGGTAGTGTAGTACGGACTTGTGGCATCTACAGGGGAATGGGATTTTCACTTGTGGAACCACATTGTTGAGTTCTTTGATTAAAATAATTGCTGAATACAGATGTGGTACACAGATGTGGTACAGTTTTGCGTCCTGTACCTCTACGGTGGTTCCACATGTGTTCAGCGTCATGACAGCCACCAGGTGGGTTGTGTTGGAGCGTGTTGTCAGGTCGCAGGAAGCTTCGCTGAAGTCGTTCAGATGCAAGTTGCCCTCGTTGTGTCTGATGAGGGAGGACTTCTCCACTTCCACAGTTATCGTTGTTTCATTGCATGTCACAGTGGCTTCTAAAAAAAAAAGGTGAACGTTTATTTGTGTTGGTAAATTACGTTAAACTTGAAATCTATCCACTTTATGACAAACATACGCGACCCATCCATTAAAAAAGATTTAAACTATATCCCTAGAGTTAAAATAAAGTCAACTAACCATCGTATCCTACATCCACGATCACACAGCGTGGCTCTGATTGAAAGACTTGGTAATACCTAGAATATAACATTGGAGAGAATGGATAGTTTAAGGTTCTCTTTAACTTGATGTGATCTCATGCTGGCCCTTTCACTCCATCAGGGTAGCATGCCCTCGGCCATAATCTCTTAACTTTTTCATAAAGGTGTAGAATGTGAAGAGGCAGTGTTGCTCTGTGACCCTGAATTGTCCATCCAAACCAGGATCTGACTGCCACTGGCACCCCAGGTGGTGCCCCATGCACTGGCTCCACTGTTGTTCTTAGATGCGATGGTCTGAACTTAACAGCCAGAGTGGATGGACGCTCATAAAGTGTTAAATGGGCAGCTCCCTCAGGTGCTTGAATTTCCACCACAGAGATCTTACTGGGTAGGTGTGCTCCCCTAAGCCCAGTTTTGGTGCTGTGAAGGCTCCCTTCATGTTGAAAACCCATTTAGAGGACCTTTCTGAGCGCTGACTTTTCAGTTTTTATGCTCCACATATCTGGAACAAACTCCCAGAAACATGCAGGTCCGCTGCAACTCTCAGTTCTTTTAAATCTAAGCTAAAGACCTATCTTTTTGATGTTGCTTTTCCTTAAATAATCTATTTTATTAACTTTAATTTCTTATACTGCACTGTAACTTTTATTCTTATACTGCACTATCAATTTTATTCTTGTTTTAATTTGTTTATTAATGTTTTAAAATTGTTTTAAATTGTTTTCTAACTGCTCTTTAATGTTTTATGTAAAGCACTTTGAATTGCCCTGTTGCTGAAATGTGCTATACAAATAAAGCTGCCTTGCCTTGCCTTGCCTTTCTGGTAAGAAAGATGGTGTTGGAGACAGGTACCCCTTCAATTCACACAACGACATTCCTTCTGAACAACTGTCTACTTTAGTGGTTCTGTATAAAATCAACACAATTTACAAGAATAAATATAATTGTAAATAACACAATAATGTGTACAGTGTATATGAAATATGCAAAACTATATGCAGAGTACACTGTGCAAAGTAGCGCAAACTGGCCAACAGCAGTGAAGTAGCATGACAGTGTACAAGCAACAGGCATCTCGAAGCTGAAACAGCCAAGTTGAAACACAGTCACACTCCCAACGTGTCAAAACCAGACGCTTGGTCAGCTGCCTTTGGCGTCAGTTACTGATGCAAAAAATCTCCTTTAGCATCTCAGTTGGACGCAGGTGACTTGCAACTAATTCCAATATAATCCCATCGGCGACGATTTTTGACTACCTGGGTCATTTTTCAACGTGCTTGGTATCTCCAGCAGAGTTATTATAGTAAAGTAAATATTTAAGTAAACTGAAACTAAATAAAAATTAAAACCTTCAAGAAAAACTAAACTGAAACAATATTGCCAGGTTACAAAGCTAATAAAATAAAAATGAACTTAAATCATTTCAGTTTTAGATTTTTTAGCTATAATATTTCAAGACTGGAAAAAAGAGACAGCATTTATTTCCGTCAACTCTCATTGCGTCACTGAACCACAGAAATTGAACTTTCTGAACTCTGAAACTTGACATGAGATGCTGCCAGTGGCGATTTAGACTCTTTTAGGGGGGCTCAAGACCCCCTAAATTTGATCTCAGCCCCCCTAAAAATTACAGTATAATAATAAAAAACAAATTCTATTCTATATATTTTTTTTAAGCAATTTTAGTGCGAGAGGGAGCGGATCTGGGCGTAATTTGGTTTCCCCGAAGTCCGCGTCAAGTGCCAGAGCTCAGGTCGGGGGAGAGAAAGTAGGGGAGTGGGCAAAGTTAAAATCCAGATAGACACAAACATGTAGCTTATTGTGTTTGTTTTCATTTTAAATTCAAACTTTTCAACATTTTGTTGTTCTTTTTTTCGACACACTCTCACTTTTCCCGACGTTGTTGTCACTTTTTTCCCCCCAAGTTTTTGGTCATTTTTTCCGATGTTTTTGTCGATTTTTTTCGTGCGTTTTTTAGGCTTTTTTCCGACATTTGTATCACTTTTTTTAACGTTTTTTTTGTTTTTTTTTCAAATGCTATAGAATTGAATAAAACATCCAAATCCAATGAAAGTAGTGAACTGATCATTTATTTTACTTGTGGAAAGTAATAGTTGTACGGAACTATCCACGCTATTTTTTTTTGACAATTTGGTTGAAAGAAACCCAAATTTCTTTTGAGAATGGGTCAAATTTGACCTGCGGACAACAGGAGGGTTGATATTACAAGTATTTGTATAATACCCGGGCCCTATTCATGTATTTAATGCATCAGCATGCTTGTTAAATGAACATTACTGTGATGGCTGCAAAGAATTTTGGTTTTGGCAGAACAGTTGTTGAAAATGTCTTTATTAGGCGTAGCCTAATTTGGCTGCAAAAGAATTTTGGTTTTGGCAGAACAGTTGTTGAAAATGTCTTTATTAGGCGTAGCCTAATTTGGCTGCAAAAGAATTTTGGTTTTGGCAGAACAGTTGTTGAAAATGTCTTTATTAGGCGTAGCCTAATTTGGCTGCAAAAGAATTTTGGTTTTGGCAGAACTGTTGTTGAAAATGTCTTTATTAGGCGTAGCCTAATTTGGCTGCAAAAGAATTTTGGTTTTGGCAGAACTGTTGGTGAAAATGTCTTAGCCTTGTCGCAGCTTTCCTGAGTCCCAGCTAGCTAGCAGCTTTCCTGAGTCCCAGCTAGCTAGCATTCCCCCTGACTCTAGGCTAGTTAGCAGTTCCCCTGACTCTAGGCTAGTTAGCAGTTCCCCTGACTCCAGTGTCCCCAAGTCTTCTTGTGTCCCCGAGCTCCCCGAGCTCTCTAGTGTCCCTAGTGTTCCAGAGTCCTCTAATGTCCGTAGTGTCCCCGAGCTCTCCAGTGTCCCCGAGCCTTCTTGTGTCCCCGAAGCTCTTTAGTGTCCCAGAGCTCTTTAGTGTCCCAGAGTTCCTAGAGTCCCGGCCGTGTAGCGGCCCCCCAGATATCCTAGAGTCCCGGCCGTGTAGCGGCCCCCCAGAGTTCCTAGAGTCCCAGGCCGTGTAGCGGCCCCCCAGAGTTCCTAGAGTCCCGGCCGTGTAGCGGCCCCCCAGAGTTCCTAGAGTCCCAGGCCGTGTAGCGGCCCCCCAGAGTTCCTAGAGTCCCAGGCCGTGTAGCGGCCCCCCAGAGTTCCTAGAGTCCCGGCCGTGTAGCGGCCCCCCAGAGTTCCTAGAGTCCCGGCCGTGTAGCGGCCCCCCTGAGTCTAAGCTAGCTAGCATCTTTCCTGAGCCCCAGCTAGCTAGCATCCTTCCGGCCCTCATTGCCTGTCCTGGACATGATCCCGGGGAGCCTCCCCAAGAAAATTTTGGGGGGAGGCAGTACGCCTCCTAAGGGTCGTGTCGGCGGGCCCTCCACGGTCCCCTGGAACGCCATGGCCACCAGAGGGGTCAGCACCGCAATGGCCTCCAGAGGGATCAGCACCGCCATGGCCACCAGAGGGGTCAGCACCGCCATGGCCACCAGAGGGGTCGTCTCCGCCATGGCCGCCCGAGGGTCAGCCAGCTCCGCCGTAGTCACACCTCCAGCCAGCTCCACCCAGGTCTTGGGGAACAGCCTGGAGTCCATCCGCATTCGCCCTGTCCTGCTCCTGTCCCGGACTCCAGGCTGCCCGCCCCCCCTCCCGTGTTTTGCCTTCTACGGCACGGGTCGTGCCTTGTGGGAGGGGGGATAATGTCAGGTTTACGTGGACTTTTCAGTTGGTTTTCATGGACTTTCTAGGTTTTCATGGACTTTCAGTTTGTGTTTCCCATTCACATTCCCCAGCACTCACTCCTCTCAGCAGTTCGCTACCGATTACATGCACCTGCACTGCATTACGCCTCATCATCAGTTCACCACCTGCATCTCATCAGTGACCACCTTCTTAAGCAGCATAGGCACACTCACTCTTTGTCGAGTCTTGCGTTTTGTTCATGACACTCGGACTTGCTCTTGTATGTCTAGTTTAGTCCCGGTACTTACTTACCTGTTGTTGGCATCCTGTTGTCTGCTGCTGCTCTGAAGCATTACCTCGTATCCTGCCGGTATCCAGCCTGTTCACACTACTCTCTGTTGAATCATTGTAAATAAAGCTCACTGCACTTACTCCAGTCTGACTCCTGCTCCTTCCGTGCGTGACAGGGTGTCAATGGGATTTTGAGCTTATATGTTTGTCCTATTTACCCACCGAACTATTCAACTATGACAGGGTAAAATCGGTTTTGCATTCTATCACTCCTTTAATGTGCAAAAATGCAAACGCACATACAAGTACACATGCAGTGCAATTGTTTTTTTACAAGGTTCTTATATTCTTTCCTCTCACTCATTAACTGTCTCAGTTGTCTCAATTGACTTGAATTGATGTGTAGAAAATGTGTACTGGATTAGGAAAGAGAAGTAAAGAGGACAAAAGCAAAAATATATGTATAAGAATATATGTTTTTATTGATGCATTAAGCAAGTGCATGATAACTGACTGATAACTGTCGAGAGCTTTTGTCATGTAATGATGACATTTGA
The DNA here is from genome assembly GCF_010015445.1 of Perca fluviatilis. NCBI lineage: Eukaryota > Metazoa > Chordata > Actinopteri > Perciformes > Percidae > Perca > Perca fluviatilis. The sequence continues at coordinate 42,823,376 of NC_053114.1, read as the reverse complement.
CTACTGGAATGATAATGGTTGGATAAAAGTCCATAAATCAATCAAGATACTTGTTTACAATCATAATACATAACAGAGGAAGCATTTGTAAAGCTACATGGGCTCCCACGGTCATACAGAGTCACGGAAAACACCACAAGAGACCAGCAGCAGCAGCAGTGATCTTTTCAATGTTGATTATTATAAAACTTTAATTAAAAACCTTTCTAGATTCCATTTCCCACAGATTTTTCCTAGCTGAAGAATTTCCTCGTACATAGCTGTAGACATTTCGAAAAAGGTGTCAATATAAACGTTATTCATTTAACCCTCCTGTTGTCCTCGGGTCAAATTTGACCCATTTTTAAAAAGTTTCCATATCAGAAATTTGGATTTCTTGTCACCAATTGTCAAAGAAACCAATGTGGATGGTTCCATACAACCATTACTTTTCACAGGTAAAATAAATGATCAGTTCACTACTTTTACTGAATTTGGGTGTTTTATTTAATTTGATAGCATTTGAAAAAAAAAAGAATGACAAAAACGTCGTAAATAGTGACAAAAAACTGAAAAAAAAAAAACCGACAAATTTTTTTTTGAAGAAAATCGACAAAAACGTCAAATAGTGACGAAAAAACCTGGAAAAAAAATTCGACAAAACCATTGTGATAAGTGACAAGTGTCGAAAAATAACAACAAAAAGGTTGAAAAAAAGGTTTTCATTTAAAATTGTGACACAGAAAAAACTAAAAGTTGCATGGTTGACAACACAAGGGTTAAATGGGTGAATAATTAGATACATGAATCCTCAAGATTTGATAGCATAGCAAATCAAAATAGCTTTATGTATAGTCAAATGTGATTAATACATTGCTAACTGGTATTCTGTCTTAACTTTCAAATGCGGGCAAAGGTTGGTATTTGACCCTTGATATTTTGGCTTTGTAGATGACCACGGCACTGATCATGCCAACGGCTGCAAGGAGACATCCAGCGATGAAAACCAGGTTCAGATTCAGGTTGATCACTGGAGAAAAAGAGAAGCACAATTTCAATCTTGTCCAAAGTCCAACTGGGACTCAAGTGAGGCAAGGTGTGCTGTCATGTAAGAAAAACACTCTCTCGTTTTCATACCTGGGCTCTCGGAGCTTTCTGCGGCTCTCCTTAGGCGCAGAGGACCCTGGGAAATGAAGTGGCTCGCAGTCTGAGTGGCAGCCTCTCTCCTTCGGCGGTGATGTTGGTGACCGGCTGATGTGGAGTTGAGGCATCCCCGTGAGCAGCTGGTGCCGGGGCTCCCTGCCGCACATATCAGCACTGAACAGCTGATGTACACCTGAATGCAACAGAACACGCTGTCATTATATCAGCACACATGCCGCCGTCTGTCCTAAGATTTACAAAGAATATATTTACGGCATTTCCTCTCTAACTGGGACATTTTGGGACCGATTGGTGGGATTGCTGTGGACGAAGTACACGCGGAGACACTGGTTACTGGTTACACTGGTAACAGCTAATGAAGTTTAACCATGTATCAGCTAATTTAAATAGCTCACGTCAGTGGTGTAGTCTACGTGATACGCAGGTATACGCAGTATACCCACTAAGAAATCTCCAGGATTCCCATATACCCACTTCAAAATGTGCAATGATACGCAACATACTTTTGTGACAGAACTTTCCCTTCAGATATTTGTATTCACAAATACGGGGTCGAGTAATGGGACAGCAAACTAAACTAACGCTGCAGAACATGCCGAGAGACTTTTCTCATCTTTCATCGATCCGAGGGCAGTGCGTAATGTGTGCGTAGCGACCGGGCCCCAATGCTCCGCCTACACTAACGGTATCCTCCTTCACCTCACATTTAAGACTAATATAAGCAGCCTATTTTATTTTGTCCTCGTTGCTTTGGCGTCACATTTTGTGATCCAGGCTTAGGTCCCTGATGTGAAAGCCCCCCTTACTGCTATATATTCCGTTATATTTTTTATATATTTTGAATGTCATTAAGGTGTTTTCCTTCTCATAGGCTAAATAAAGGTATTGCCACCAGTAATTGGTGCATAAAAGTGTATCAGAATGCAGGATATTAGTCTTTGATGCTCAAAATAACCCTGGGGGAGGACACCCAGACCCCACACTTTGGCTACCTCATTTCTTCCATTTTTTAAAATTCTTTTCTTTCTTTATTCCTTGGTTGGTTATATGTTCGAGTCGGTTGACTATGTGTTGAGGATGTCAGAAACGTTGATAAAAGGGGTTGGTGATGTGATGTAATGGATGCTGATGTTGTTGACGATGGTCGTTGTTGATTATATTGTGTCAACTTTGTAGGCTGATGTGCACTTTTCCTACCCTGTGTAGGTTACTGCTATCCATGCACCTTGTACTGGTATTTATTTGTCCTCATCCTGTTACGGTTGTGTTCCAGTTGGACTGTGTGTAGAACTTGTATGTATTTATGTGAAATAATAATATGGATGTATATTATATAATAATGTGCAATATGGAAGCTGATGGGAAATAGATAAATCTAATGACAGAAAGAGAGCATGTCTGTAGATGTATGTTCATACTGTTTGTATGCAATGCCTGGGTGTGTATGACTGTGTGTGTTTATGTGTGCTGCTAATGCTGCTATATGTTTCTATTTATTCTTTTTTTAAGTAACACTAGCACTTACTTTATATTATATTTTTATAGACTCAATGAATGATGCACTGACTGGAGAGCACTTTAAATTCCGTTGTACCTGTTACAATGACAATAAAGACCTATTCTATTCTATGTATTATGTATACAACATACAGAAGATAATAATACATTTAATAAGACTGATAAGATTCTGAAGGACCTAAGAACAAAATATGAATAAAATAGAACGTAAAAAGGGTTGGTGTAATAAGCTTCAACCTGCACCTTTTCGGTCAGTATTGATTATAAATCAGTTAAGATGACACTGTATGAATTTAGGTGACATTTTTGTTTTGTACGTGATGTTGTGTATCTATGTGATCGAAATAAACTAAACTAAACGCGTAGTCCGTTCTTTACCTGGTCGTGCAAGCCGATGAACTTGAAGGCCTCCATGCTGAACTGGAATTGTCTCTGGTGGGCAGGGGAATGGATTTCAACAGTCGGGTCCACATTACACCTAGTCAGAGCAAACCAAACATAAGAAACATTGCCTCTGTAACTCTATGTATTACAATGGATGCTATTATAGAGGAAGAGGTATTGTTCTATTGAAGGTATTTACATGATAAGGATAAGGAGTGTGGGTAATGCCAAAGATGGAGACTGGCTGATTGGTGAGCCATAGCTTTACCGCTACCGCTATTTTAAATGATCATCCGAGGCGAGGTAAGGGAAGAAGGATTTTCCGAGGTCAAAGTCGGAAACACTCCCCATGACCTCGGATTTCCGAAGTCGGAAATTGGAACACCTCGCAGTACCCCGAGTTGGATCCAACATGGCTGCTCCGTGCATCAATATAGTGAAAGTTGTAGTAACATACAGTTAAAAGCACTTCTGTCTTATTTGTGTCTCACTAAATCAAACAGTCCAGTCATTCTTCTATCTGTGGACATGTTTTTATGCACAAAAAACAGCGTTGTTATCAACAGGTATAGCTAGCAATGGCTAACCTGGCTAGAGCTAATGAAAACAATGAATTTGGAAAGGCAGCACGGTGGCTCAGTGGTTAGCGCTTCTGCCTCACAGCAAGAAGGTTCTAGGTGCCAGTCCAGGTTGTTCTGGGCCTTTCTGTGTGGAGTTTGCATGTTCTCCCTGTGTTTGTGTAGGTTTCCTCTGGGTGCTCTGGTTTCTTCCCACCATAAAGACATGCATGCTAGTACTACAGTTGAACATTAGCAGACTGGCTAACAATGGTGCATTTATGTTTATTAATGTGCATTGTCCTAATCAAATAAACTTGTAAATGGAACACATTCAACTCGGGTGTGACGTGATTCCCAGCTCTGAGTTCCCGAGGAAAATGGAACGCACTCAACGTGTGTGTGTTTTTTTTATTGTTGCCCTGTCTAGTTTACTGTGTGACTGAGAACAATTTAAAGTAAAGTATAAAAAACAACTAAGACTAGAAAAGTAGTATAATAGCTGCTCTTTAAAAACACATTGTTACGTCCTCTGTTGCCACCAGGGGGTGTAGTCATGCCTACCCGTTGTCAATGATGGGGTAGGTTGGCCAGTAGTTTGGGTTGTCATATGGTGCCGCTCTGCAGGACTCCACAAACAGCTCAGTGTTTTCGACGGAGGTGGTGGCCTCTATCTGCATGTAAATCCGGCTCCCTATGTCGTACTCCAGAGGGTAATCATTTGGATCGATCTGGGTTTGGAATTGGGCGTTGGGATAGAACTCAAACTGGTAGGTGAACGTGCCGAAGCCTTTCTCCCACACTGTGACGTTCCTCCTGTGCGCCGTGAAGCCCAGTGTCACATTCCCACTTTTGGGGTACTGGCAGTAGAACTGCACCTCCAGCTGGTTCTTCCTGGTGATCAGGTACTCTGTGCTGTCGACCGTGGTGATTTCATTCTTGAAGATCAGGTTTTCCTCATCTTCCTGCAGAGATAAAGGTTATGCATTAAAGAGCCCCTATTATACTCCTTTTCAGCATCGTATTTGTACTCTTGGGGTCTACTAGAATAGGTTTAGCACCTCAAGCTGTGTTGGAAACCATTCCCTATCACAGAGAGTGCACTATATAGTGTGTTTGACATTTTGTAGTGGTGTTCAAATTCTCCTTGGTTAATTTCATTCACTATATAGCCCACTAAAAAATAGCCACAATGCACTGCTAATTTGAGTGTATATACGATGTACCCTGCATTTTACTCTCGTATACCACAATGCAACGCGGCCGTGTTTTCCCAGAGGAGAAAATATGAAAGTTGAAAGCACAGCAGGCTGGGCAATACATCAATGTACATCAATATCATGATATGATATATGATATCTTCTTAGATTTTGGATTGTAATATCGTAATATGACACAATTGTCGTCTTTTCCTGGTTTTAAAGGCTGCATTACAGTAAAGTTATATACTTTTCTGAACTTTCTGAAATCTCATTGGGTAAATATTTGGTGAAAGCACCATTTGTACAATATCGTCCAGACCGTTTTTCGAGGTGTTTGATTTTCTCCATAGCGGCCAGCTCTACGCAGCAGGTGATGAAACAAATGAGCCGACGTTACCTCAATCTGAGTGCCGCAAGCGTTGAGGGGGACGACGGCGATGATGTGAGTGCTGTTGGAGTAGCTCTGGAGGCTGCAGGCGGTGTTGCTGGGGTCACTGAGCCGCAAATGTTCCTCACTGAGTCCACGGAACGAAGATTTCTCAACCTCTACCGTCATTGTGGACTCGCCGCAGCTCACATGGGATTTAACTAAGGAGAGAGACATTTTCAAACCATTTAAAAAAAAGCTGAACATTTCTTTAACTAATGCTTGATTTCTTTTTGGTGTTATAGTTTTTGGTTAGTCTGATTTCTCACAGTTTTCTGTTATTTCTCTATCTTTTTGTTTTTAATCCCTACTCGTACATTTCGGTTATGATCATTTCTAATACTAGTGATGTCTGGGCATGGGTGTGTGTGTGTGTGTGTGTGTGTGTGTGTGTGTGTGTGTGTGTGTGTGTGTGTGTGTGTGGGTGGGGGGGTGTGTTAGGGGGAGTTTGTAAGCTTGTATGTGAGTGAATGTGTACGTTGTACTGCAATGTCTTGTCTTCTGTACTGTCTAGTTCTACCGAGGACCCTCTCTACAATGAGATGACACATCTCAAGAGGTATTCCTCAAGAGGTATTAAATAAAAAAAATTGAATACAAATATTTTCTAAAGAATATTGTGTGATATAACCTGCATTATGCAATATTTTTGACATGAAAATGTCGCTTAATGCAGGAATGTAATTTACATTACATATATATATAATAATTCATTCTTTATTGATATGTTTTATGTTGCTATTTCTATATTGTAACTAGGAGATTTTTCAAAGCTAGTACGTGTACGATTTAAGCTGTTAAAGGTTTGTTTTTGTCTGTGTAATGTTATCCCTATGAGATGTCTTGTTAACAACCCATGTAACTCCTTGTATTATGTTACCTTTCATATTTAATCTGTTGATTTGATAATGTGTGTCATTTTAGTTTGGGCTTTTTTTTTTTTTCTTTTCCCTTAGTATTTTAGTTTCTCTCTACTTTAATTGGAATATGCATTGGAGAGTGCCCAGATTGAGCCCCTCTGAGGTAGTGTTAATTTCGTCAGACGAGACGAGACTAAATATGTTCGTCAACGACCTTTTTTTCCATGACTAATGCTACGTTTACACGTGGCCGGCTATTTTCATAAACGGACATTTCAACCTCTCGGTTTTCAGAAAAGTGTTCGTTTATATGTACCAGTGTATATATGCCGTCAATGCAGTCAAGAGCATGCCAAACCTGTAGGTGGCAGTGTAACAAGAAGCTCAAGCCCACGTTAGCCAATCAGAATCCCGACAATAGCAACAACAACCAATCACGTCCTCTTTCTCTCTCTCGGCTGCCTAAACCTCCGTTTGTCTCAGTTTACATGCAAACGTGCAAACGAAGTTTTCCAAAATCTCCACTTTGGCCGGAGTTTTTAGAAATAATCGTTTTCTGTGATAAAAACGGGGTTTTCGTGTAAATGAGAGGCCAAACCGCAGGAAAATATCTGCGTCTTCCCTTCGTGTAAACGGGGCTTAAGACGAGACAATGACGAGACTGCGCCGATGTCCAAAAACGCTGACTAAGACTAAATTAACATGCATTATTGTTGACGAAAAAAGACAAGACTAAAATGTTTTGCATAAAATAAAAACTAAGATAAAATCTCTCTTCATTTTTGTCTATAATCGTCTCTACTTTTTCATCATGAGATAGAATATTCAGCTGTTACCGTTATCTACCGCCTCGCCAGTTTCGTGCTGCATTTATTTTATTGTAAAATATCCCTTTCCCATGCAGTTGTTGTTTTTGTCATTTACTGGTGAAATAAGGAAGAGGCTCAATATTTATATAACTTTATATAATTTATTTATTTTTATAACTATTTGACTGAAATGGTTATCAGAAATTATTTATTAAAAAAAAGACTAAAATGTTTTGACTAAAACTTGACTAAGATACCTTGAGTTCTCTTTTGACTAAAACTAGACTAAAATGACGAGACTTTTAGTCAACTAAAACTTGACTAACAAAATTTTTTCGCACAAGACTAAGACTAAGACTAAATTAAAAATAGGTGACAAAATGAACACTACTCTGAGGGTTTGTTGCACCTCTCCATCAAATCTTTTATTGATTATGTGTATATTAATCTGTAGTATTTGTATATGTCTAAACCAATAAACTAAACTATGTAAGCAAGCAGGTGTTTATCAGCCAATACTCCAGCCATACGGCCAATATTTGGCACCAACATATCATTTAGCATGTTATATATTTGTTAAAATATTCACCGTTAGAGCTGCAGTTCAACTACAAAATGTTAACATTGAAGAAGGCCTTGGACTCACCTTGCTCCTTCCGGACGTCAACCAGAACACACCTCATCTCGGACTGATAGACCCCAGACCTGAAAGGCATCAGCGAACACGGATTTAAAACTTTAAAGTCTACCTATCCCTCGCAGCGATCTCAATTAAATGTAACCAATGTAAGTCATTTAAAGAGCTGAGCATTTCTGTTTGAAAAGGCAGAAGCTGTCGGGCTTTGTATAGTCTATCTTGTGATACACAGTTGCTTCTGACTTCATGTTTAATGAATGAATGTGAATTATTTGAAATTGGCCGCTTAATCGGTTCATTTTTTTATGTTCACAGCTTTCTTCATTTCAATCTCTCAGTCTAGTTGCATCAAGAGCTATATGCACTCTACCTTATCGCTAAGACATGTATTTAAAAAAACACAGAACACAAAGAAAGGTTACTTACTGTGAGGATGGGGAGGGGTGGTAATGGTAACTGAGGGTTGTGCCTGGAAGAGGGGTTCCAGCAGATCTGCAAAATGTGTCAAAGTGAAATCCTGGTTTCACACACTCATTCTGTGCATACTAGTTCTACCATAAAGGAAATGACTTCATACAAATTCATTATTTATACAGTTAGAAGTATTAAAGTTGGCAGACCTGGCTAAATTTCAAACAGCACAATTATTGTGTAAAGCACAAAATAATCAACTACCGACAAAAAAAAAAAAAATCATTGAAAGAGAAGGGAGTTATAGTTAAAGGCAGGGATCTTCAACAGGGGGTCCGGGACCCCTAGGGGGTCCTCAGAGTCACTGCAGGGGGGCCTTCAAATTATTGTTAACTTTTGAAAGTTTTTTTCAAAAATTAGAAAGTCAAATAATCACAACATATTATTAGCAAATATAAATCACCACTGAGGATAGATAAGGTAGTCACTAAGGTAGCCATCCACAGATAGAGTTCATCCTGAGGATTCACTGTGCCACATGCATGTTTTAAAATTAAAACCAGATTTTTTAAATGAATGAACTATATGAGGCTATTTTAAAAGCTTGTTATTCTATTCAAGAGGGTATGTATTAAGGCTTTAGGCAGGCCTACATGTAATTGTAGACCCAGTTTAATATGCAACTTAATTTATATAATATGTAGTAGGAGGTCCCTGCCCTGTCTTACTCTCAGTTAAGGGATCTTTGCCTTGAAAACCATTGAAGACCCCTGGTTTAAGGGGATTATATAAATTCCAAATTGGAAAGGTGCGTACGTTATTTCTGTTTGGGGTGTAAAATTATGGAACAGCTTGAATGAGGAACTCAAGCAATGTCCAAACATGAAACAGTTCAAAAAGAGATATAAGGAAATGTTTCTCACCGGGACCAGGGATGAAGGGGTTTGATTATCATTGTTTGTTGATTTATTTAGATGATAATTATTCTGTCTTAGTTCCCACTTTTTCAATTTTGAATTTATGAATGAATTTATATTTTTGATTACATCAATATAAAAAAAAAATAATAAATGCAAGTAATTATTATATATATTTGAACACATGAACACATGAGAAATTAACCATATTTTGTAGGATACTTGGTTAGTAAAATTATATATTTGGATGAGTTGAAAAAAAAAGTGTAACTGAGGCTTTTTTTTTTACTAACAGCGACTTATGGGGAAGGGGTGGGATTAAAGAAGTGTATACTTCTTCCCAAATCATCAAGTGTTTGTCATTCATGTATCTCTAGGCTTTCTATTGTGTGTAATGTCATTATTTTCTGTTTTCTTTAACATGTTTGAAATAAATTTCAATCAAGCAATCAAACCAAAGGCTCACCCGGTCACTGATTCAACAGCAAAGCAGATTGGGTAATGGTGTCCCAGGTCATCCAGGTTAGGCGACCACTTAATGGCAAACTCGTCATATGAGGTCCTGTGCTTGCTGATATTCAGTGGCCCAGTGATGATGATATCTTGTATTCTGTATGAAAACAAAACAAGGAGAGCAGAGATTTCCTCTTATGGCTGATGTTACACTTACTTGTTAAAATGATGACAAAGTTTCGACGATGGCTACACCAATAACGTCGGTTCTCACTTACGTTGCGTATGCAGCTTGTGCTTTGACTCTGATCTCCACTTCTTTGCTGATCTCTGCTTGGATGCGTGCTCCATTTCCAGGTGTAGGGTGCACAAACTGAGGCAAGTAGTGTCCCACCTGACATGAGGGAGCAGGTGGGTCCACTGGAGTTGAAAAAACAAAAATTCATTCAAATTCCAAAGTGCAAAAAGTAATCAATACATGAGAAAGCTGCCACTTTTTCACACTGTCTGTTGGTCAACACTTTAAAGCTGTCGCGGAAAGTGTTATTGTCATTATCCATTAAAGGCAAAATATCTGCTGTAACTTCAGGCTGTAGCTGACACTGACAGCGTGTGTGTTCTGTGTATTTCTTCCTGAAATTTGGGTTGGGCATTGATTACTCTTAGGCTATTGTCCAGTAAAAGCTAATTATCTCCTAATGTAATGATTTTTTTGTTTTTAGATTAACTTATAAGTGTTCCTTCACAGGTTTAGAAAATGTTCCTACTTCTTAGGCTAAATAAACTTTGCCTTTAACTTTGCAGCCCGGTTATGTAGGGCTGCACAATTAATCGAATTTTAATCACGATCACAATTTTGGCTTCCCACGATCAAATTTGCGTGATCGAGCGATATTTAAAATGCGTCATTCCCTTCATAGAACAGTTTTTGCAAAGCCAATCTAGCGCTCCATAAACCACTGTCTGATCACATGTCTCCATGAGCCAATCAGAGCTGTTCCCTGCACCGCGCAGCTTAGTTTCTAGATGTAGACAGTCACAGAGGATAGAGTAACGTGAGGAAAATTCCACAACAGGTAGCAGTCGGTCATCATAAGCCGGTCACAATGTTTACCAGTTTACCAGTCAACGCAACGTTTTGTCCCGTCTGTGTTGTTTTTCAGACAACAGCAGTGACCAGTGCTAGTTTGTGTCTTTTAGCTCATAGCTTTAGCAGCAGACTGTTGGACGTCCCGCTGTTGGAACCCTACAGTGAAATACAGACACACTACACTGTTTAGCAGTCAGCATTTTAGCCGTGTTTAATCCAGTTACCACTGTGGCTAACGGTAGGCTAACGTTACCTGCTGTGTAACGTGTTATTAGTGTTTACTGTGGCTAACGGTAGGCTAACGTTACCTGCTGTGTAACGTGTTAGTGTTTACTAGCGTGACATTCAGCGATGTTTATGTTGCCTCTAACGTGGGTTTCGGAGCATCAGAGCGCAACGCAGACATGTAAGTGGCAGTGTAATGAGCCACAGAAAACCGCGTAGCTATTTCGTCTGGTAGATACCAGGCACCACATGCGCCGTTAACGTGAACAGAAAATTGCGTTGCCTGTATCTTTCACGGCAAACCTGCACGTGTGGAAAGCGGTCGCGAAACAGCTGAAATGGCATACTCCTTCACAGTATCCTTCAATAAAGGAGGAATGTAGCACAATATGGATGTATTAGTAGGAATGTAGCACAATATGGATGTAAAAGCAGTTATAATTATCTAATTATGTGACAATATAATTTGTTTTGGCTAAAATCAACAAATAATCGTGATAATTAATCGTGATCTCAATATTGATCAAAATAATCGTGATTATCATTTTGGCCATAATCGTGCAGCCCTACGGTTATGGGCTGCCGCTAACTGCGTTCTTGGTCAATATTGGACCACTTTCAAAGATTTTTGTTCAGGTTATTCACGTAGACACCAATTCATGGAAAAATAGGGTCCAAGTTGAAAAGAAAACAAATTACTCTTAAATATTTCTCAAATGATGGCTGCTGCCATGTGTAACATCACACATTAAGTTGTTGCCAGAGCTGCAACATGCAGGAAAGTCGCAACCCAGTGAAAGCGGTGCAGCAACAGGTTATTTTTATGTGGATTGACTCATTGAAAATGGCACCAGACAAAATGAGGACAAGCAAAACCCTGACTCACCAAGTAAGGAGAATTGCAAAGGTAGTTTACTGAGAGGAGAAGTGGTGGCGTGCAGGTTTCTTGTGGTGCTAGGGTACGTTGTGTACGTGTAGACTGTAGTAGTTGCAGGTGGTGCAGTTGTAGAAAACCACCATGGGATTGTAGTATACCACCATGGAGTTGTGGGTGGGGTTGTAGTTGGGGATTGGGTTGTAGTATACCACCAGCCCCATGAGGTTGTGGGTGGGACTGTAGTTGGGGATTGGGTTGTAGGATACCACCAGCCCCACCATGGGGTTGTGGTTGGTGCTGTAGTTGTGGGTTGGGCTGTAGTATACCACCAGCCCCACCATGGGGTTGTGGTTGGTGCTGCAGTTGTGGGTTGGGCTGTAGTATACCACCAGCCCCACCATGGGGTTGTGGTTGGTGCTGCAGTTGTGGTTGGTGCTGCAGTTGTGGGTTCAGCTGTAGTTGTGGGTTGGGCTGTAGTTGTAGTATACCACCAGCTCCACCATGGGGTTGTGGTTGGTGCTGCAGTTGTGGGTGGGACTGTAGTTGTGGGTTGGGCTGTAGTATACCACCAGCCCCACCATGGGGTTGTGGTTGGTGCTGCAGTTGTGGTTGGTGCTGCAGTTGTGGTTGGTGCTGCAGTTGTGGGTTGGGCTGTAGTATACCACCAGCCCCACCATGGGGTTGTGGTTGGTGCTGCAGTTGTGGTTTGTGCTGCAGTTGTGGGTTGGGTTGTAGTACTAAACCAGTTCCACCATGGGATTGTGGTTGGTATTGCAGTTGTGGGTTCAGCTGTAGTTTGCCCCCAAGACCCCCATGGGGATACGCTGGTATATGCTGCTGGATATGTGACCTGTCTCTTTCTCCTCGCTGTCAGTGGAGCCCTGGAGTCTCTGCCCCCATCAGTGTAGGCCAGAGTAATGTGCCTTTGCGGGAAGTCCTCCACCACCAACTCAAATCCATAAGGGCTGGGGTTGGCGTTGGAGTTGAGGTAGTGTAATGAGCAAGAGCCCTAACAATGTGAACATTTAGTAGTTAAGGGAGGCAAAGCTTCAGTCAGGTATTATTCAGTGTATTAGGAAATTTATTTTTCAACTTACCTCATCTAAGATAAAGCCTGAGGGTTGGTTACACGTGCTGCACTCTCCATCACTGACACTTCCATATCTGCATCGAACTCTGTCGCCATCAGGGTCAAAGGACATCAGCTTGTATGTCCGTGGGCAGTTCTGGGGAACTCTTGAATAGACACATCAACATCAATTATCTTCTACAGAAGGATATTTTACACAAAAGGATCCAATCAGCAAATGCAAGAAGTAATACAAAGTCAGTGACATGCTAGTAAAGGTAAAGGTGTTGTCTGTTGTCAACAGGAAAATTCAGAAAATAAAAAATGTCAAAGATCCATGTTAAGTGAACACCCTCATTTTTATTAGATGAAAACATGAATATAAAGCAATTCATTTTATGTGATTACAGCATTTTCCAAATTATTCTGCAGACATACTTTGTACAGTACTATAGTGTACAATCCCAGTATAAATAGTCGCAGGTTATCTTTTGCTTTCGGCCCATTCATTTCACTATTTTTGGAGTTGAACTGCTTTCCAACTACCACCATGCACCTTTCGTACTACCACTGGGGGGCAGCAAAGTAGAACATGATCCCACAGATTATTTAACAAAATGATTAAATGTTAGCGCAGTCTAGATCAACAAAGTACATTTCCACGATAAAGTATGACACGCCAGACGTCAGGCTTTGCCCGTTACCTTCCGCTCTCTGTGGGAATATATATATGATATATATGATGATTTTGTGGGGAACCTTTCTTTTTAGTAAATTTTTTTAAATCCAGTGTTTTTTACTCTTACATGTTTTTTTATACTTAAATGATTCATTTTGTACCCTCTGGACACCTTTGAGGCAAAAATGTCCATGCACACAAAAACTGTTATTAAATCATCATATATCAATATTTTTTTCTGCTTTTTTTTCATAAATCACTTAAACAACTTCTAACTTAATCAAAATCACCAAACATTCCATCATTTTCAGGATTTTAAACCTTTTAATGCCAGTTTATTTATTTGAAGTATGTCATTATTTATAAAAAAAAAAAAAAAACACACACAAAAAATTATTTTTTTTCCCATATAATGAATAATATGGAGATGGGACTTTGGCGGTGATTAGAGTCTTGGATATGTCAAAGATAAGCAACAAAACTGATTTGATTGCATTAGTATTGTTTATGTAGTTCCAGATACTCCCTCTGGACACCTTCGTGGACAAAAATGCCCCATTGACTTCCATTATAACAACATGTTTTTTGATCTCACTGCCTTTACAGTATAAAACCATGCATTCTGTAATGTCAGCATTTCATTTTGAACAAAAGTGGTCATATTTGACATTTTTACAGTATTTCACCAGATTCAACCATTTTGCCCTTTTAGGCCGATGCATGAAATCATTGTATTTTTTACAGTTATATTATGGAGCTGTGTGTGTGTGTGTGTGTGTGTGTGTGTGTGTGTGTGTGTGTGTGTGTGTGTGTGTGTGTGTGTGTGTGTGTGTGTGTGTGTGTGTGTGGTGTGTGTTATGTATGTGGGTGGGTGTGTGACATAAAAAAAATACAGATGCAATCAAATCAGTTTTGTTGCTTATCTTTGAAATATCCAAGACTCTAATCACCACCAAAGCCCCATTCTCCTATGATTTATTTTATGGAAAATAATTAATGTTCTGTTGGGTTTTTCATAAATAATAATTGCTTTAAAGAATTAAACTGGCATTTAAAGGGTTAAAATCCTGAAAAACTATTGAATGTTTGGTAGTTTTGAAGAAGTTAGAAGTTGTTTAAGTGATCTATGAAAAAAAAGCAGAAAAATTGATATATGATGATTTAAAAACAGTTTTTGTGTGCGTGGACATTTTTGCCTCGAAGGTGTCCAGTGTTATTTTTTTTGAGGAGGGCCTGAGGGTTAAATAGTTCACATTACTGTATTGTGTAAACAGTTAACTTCATTTAATATTGTGGTGTTTTATTTAGCAGTGTGCAAAAGTTCCTTCCCGAGACTATTTAGCAGAGCCATCGTCGCTGCATCCAGAGCTTAGCGCCACCCAGGACGATTGTGATTGGTCTAAAGAAATGCAAAAAACACAGTTTTTTCTCCTATCCCAGAATGCATCTGTGGTGTAGCCAGACCGTATTCCAGCTCTGTGGAGAAAGGTCTGGCAATGTGGTGACTAGGGTTAACCAAACTGTTTCATGCCAACTGCAGGGGACTCACCGTAGGAAAGGTAGAATGGCAATGTCAGGTGAGTGGTTGGGTTCTCCGGTGTCAGATCTTGATCCCAAATCCACTGAAGTCAGTAGTCTCCAATTAGAAAGCCCATTACGATTTGCGATCCAACAACAGCTGTCTGCCCTGGTATGTGTGAAAACAACACTTTTAAAATACTGGATGACTTTAAAGGTCCCATATTGTAAAAATTAAGATTTTCATGTATTTTTTTTTATTAAAAAAAGCAGATCGAGGTGCCATATAAATACTGTGAAAAGTACCAAAACACTCAATCCACAGAGAAATGCACACAGCCAGTAGTCAGAAACGGTGTCTTTAAACGACCGATTAGGACTTCTGTAAGATTGTGATGTCATAGCTATACTATATATATATGTAGAAAGTGCCGCTGCAGTGCTGTAACAGTCATTCCCCGGCTTCAATGACGGTGCAGAGACTCCGAGAGCACAGATGCGAAAGACCCGGTAACACTGATCAATCAGAGCAGTCTGGGCTTTTTCAGGAGGGGGGCTTAAAGAGACAGGCGCTAAAACGGAGCGTTTCGAGCCGAGGGAGAATACAGTTATATTCAGACAGACAGTATGAGAAAAATAATCTGTCTTTTGAACATTAAAGCATGTAAATATGTTCTAGTAAAAGCCCAAAATACAAATATGAACCTGAAAATTAGCATAATATGGGACCTTAATTAAGCAGGGTTATTGAAAAAGATGATGCTCCACAAACTTTGTTAACAACAGCAGCAACAATATGAATATGATTTAAGTGAAAAGGAATGCTTACCTCATTTGAAAAGGTCTGTCAGTTGGGACATTTCTCGTACTGACTGTTTCAGTTTCACACCATTCCCTGTTATATTGGGGTGCATTGGTGCTCCTGTCAAGTACGCCTACTTGATTGCTGGGGTTCCTGCCACAGTTGCCGTTGTAACAATACCAGTCATGGGAGTACTGACACCCATCATAGGTTGCCCGGTTGCGAAAGTCCACCTGCGGAAAGATATCACATCACATTTGATCAACAACAGTAACAACACACGTTAAAGGCCATATCTTATATCATTAAAAAAAACAGGTATTCTATAGACACACTGGTATTCTTGAAGAAAAAAAGTGTTGAAATGTGCAAAAATACAAAATATTAGAAATAACTAATGAACAATTTAGGGTTGAAACCAGGGTTTAAAATTAGAACCATTGACCAGCCAAATTTTGGTAAAAATATTCACTTGGCTGGTAGATTTGCTCCACTCACCAGCCCAAAAGAACAATGGTTATCTATTGAGTGGCTGGTAAAATTTTAACATTTAAGTCAAAACATGTCATAAATTAAGACCCACACTCAGGGATGAAGAAATATGGACATAGAGTTCCTGTACATGTTGTGCCAAAAACCCATGCTAAAGTATGATAGGCTTCTTTGCCCGACACATTTTTTGCAAATCCATGCTATTGATTAATCAATCAATCAAATTTCATTTAAAGTGTAAAATTACCATTAAACATGGTCTCAGTGCACTTTACAATTAAAAGGAACACAGAAATAACAGACAGCAACAAAACAATTGAACAGCAATTAAAGGTCCCATGGCATGAAAAATTCACTTTATGAGGTTTTTTAACATTAATATGAGTTCCCCCAGCCTGCCTATGGTCCCCAGTTGGCTTGAAATGGTGATAGGTGTAAACCGAGCCCTGGGTATCCTGCTCTGCCTTTGAGAAAATGAAAGCTCAGATGAGCTGTTCTGGAATCTTGCTCCTTATAAGGTTACCTCCCCTTTCTCTGCTTTGCCCGCCCAGAGAATTTGGCCCACCCATGAGAGAGAGAGAGACATCATGGCTTTCAAACGAGCAAAGTGGTAGTTGGTCAAGGCCACACCCCCACCCTCCACCTTGCCCCCCCTATCTCCTCCTCAATAGCTACAGACAAAGAAATGGCACATCCTAAGGAAAGCTCATTGTGGGACTGGCTCTAGTGGCTGTAGTTCTGCACCAAGGCTGAATTTCGGGAAAGAGACTTCAGATACAGTATTAGGGGACCACTAAGGCCTATATAAAAGAGACTTCAGATACAGTATTAGGGGACCACTAAGGTCTATATAAAAGAGACTTCAGATACAGTATTAGGGGACCACTAAGGTCTATATAAAAGAGACTTCAGATACAGTATTAGGGGACCACTAAGGTCTATATAAAAGAGACTTCAGATACAGTATTAGGGGACCACTAAGGTCTTTATAAAAGCATCCAAAGAGCACCATGTCATGGGACCTTTGTAATTGTAAAATCACCATTAAACATGGTCTCAGTGCACTTTACAATTAAAGGAACACAGAAATAACAGACAGCAACAAAACAATTGAACAGCAATTAAAGCAGCGATAATAAACAATACAAAACCAGCAAGATAAGACAATATCAAAATAATTATCTCCTTTTATGTCTGTCTGTGGATTTTTACAAATATTTAAACAATGATGAAGCAATTTCGTCTGACTTTGTCTGAGGTAAAGTGCTCAGTATAATGTTTTTTAAAAATGTATTTCCTGCAAAACAAGGTTTTCGGATATACAAGGTTTCCATCCGACAGTGGCAGTATGTAAAATAATCCCCAAGCACTAACGATAAATAACTTGTCCTTACACTTGGAGTTGTAAAACTTAAAAATATCTTGAATAGTTAAAAAGGCTGCAGCCCTTTCATTAACATTAGTATCAGGGGGAGTTTTACTTTTCCAGGACATTCATCAATAAAGCCCTGGCAAAGTAATAATTACAAATAATAATGTTTATTTAATATAGCACCTTTTACATGCAAAGTCACAAAGTGCTTCACAAGAGAAACAATATTAAAAAATAAGACCCAATAACAAATTGAAAGTCAAATGAAAGAGGCAAAATAATACCAAAAGAAAATTTAAAAATGAACAAAATTACAAACATGAGACAAAAACCAGTACATAAATAGCAAAGACTGCATCTGAAATAAATGTAAGACTTTCGATATTCTAATCAGAGTAATCCAACACAATAAAAACGAATAATAAAGGGATTTAATAAAGCATCCCTGTCACGTAACAAGGAAAACGTATTCATATAATATATATGCATTATATTCTATAATGCATGTTGCATACCATTAAAAGTTGTACCACTCACTTTAAATGTCCCATCAGGGTTTCTTCCTTTGTAGGTGTAGGTTGCGCTTCCCCCAAAGTGATGTGACGCAGAGGCCAGCGAGGCCAGGAGCATCGGAAGCAGGAGTACCAGTGTGGAAGCCATGAAGTCCCAAACTCACCTCTATCTCCAGATCCTCTGCCGCTCACATGCACCTGCAACATCTTTATATACACTGAAAGGCTGGTCGGAGACGCTGGTCCTGCCTAGTTTAATGGCACAGTATGCACACAATGTTCCAGAACAATGGGTTAGCTGCAAAACCAGTTTTACAGAAAAACAGACCGAATTGAAAGTATTTTATACTGTAAACGCCTCCTTTAAAACAACATGTAGCGTGAAAATGAAACAGAACTCTTCTATGGCAAAAGAATGTTTGCTGGCAGAATGAATACATACTGTTCTCATTGCAAATGTTAGAGAAATTGAAACCGAAGCACTCTCATTTTAGTGTTAGGGCTGCAACCAAAGACTATTTTCATTGTCAATCAATCTGTAGATTATTTTCTCAATTAATTAATTCGTTGTTTGGTTTATAAAATGTCAGAAGATACTACTGTGCAATATGCCATTTCTATTCATCCACACTACCCAGCTAGTATATGTGTATATAAAACATATATATACATTTATATATGTATATATATACTGTATTATATATTTATTTTTTACCTGTCTGTTTTTTCTATTTACCTTTAATACTTTTGTATATTTTATCTATTTAATGTGTATATGTCTTATTCTGATATATATAGATATTCAGTTTACTGTCACAGAGGAGAGAAGAAACTAGAACATATTTACTTTTATTTTCATAAAAATTGACTCAAACCGATTACTCAAATCATAACAGTTGGTGATTGATTTAATAGTCGACAACTAATCGATACATCTTTGCAGCTCTATTGTAGTGCAAGACAGCTTTAAACCAAAATGGTTGCAGACATCCATATATATAGAACTGAATGCAGGAAAAATTAAAAAAATAGTGTGCTGTCATAAAAATGCTAAAATATATGTTTACTACCAGGTTTCTCCCCTTCAAAAGAGAAACTTTAGTGAATGAAACCATTCTGATACCTTATCTGTTAAGCAGTTGTAACAGCATCAATCAGATGTTTTTCAGAACAGTAATATGCCTTCCTCCTCCTAGAACAACCAGCTTTTCTACATCTCTCATCACAGTCCCTTTGTTTTATGCAATGAAGGTATGTTGCTTCAGTTGTTCCTCTCGGCAGCATCACGCGCACCTTTTTTTCACCTTCAACTTCACTCAGGTCAAAAGATCGGACTGTGTTGGCGTAGCAACCACTGCCAGTAACTGGTTGGGTTTTATAGCTGTTGTTACCGTCCAGGTTTTTCTCTCTTGTCACCATAACAATCCTCCTTTATCTTTCCTATGACTAGTTGTTTTGATGTCTAAATAAAACTGTCTTCACAGCTGTAAGGACCGTCCACACAGTGACCAGTACCTGGCTCACTGTCATGTTATTCTTGGCTATTAACTGTAAAAACAGCCAAACGTAACTGTCACGGGACCGGTCGGCTAAACTTTGTCACGTAATCGGTCGGCATTATTTGTACGATATCATACAAAGGTGATGGCATTGTAACATCAAAAGAGTCAAATTTTAGAGTGACCGGTCCCCAGCTCACAGTAATTTTTTTCTTGGCTAAACTTAACTTTCATGTGACTGGTCGGAGATCGCCATAATTTTGCAAGGTAGGTTTTCATGTGGGGGTGGCAGTATCTCAGTCCGTATGGACTTGGGCTGGGAACCGGAGGGTCGTGGTTCAAGTCCCAGTACGGACCAAAGTACAGAGTGTGGATTGGTAGCTGGAGAGATGCCAGTTCACCTCCTGGGCACTGCCAGGTTCTCTTGAGCAAGGCACCGTACCTCCTGAGCATGTCTGTGTGTATTTCAGGCCTGTGTGTCTGTTCTAACAAACAGAGTGTAAATTTTAATTTCCCCACTGGGGATCAATAAACAGTATAATTCTGGGCACAGACAATGTTTCTTAGAACATGGCATGACTTAAAACAATAAACAGTACATTCTACATACTGAAATGATGACTAAGACCCACATGCTGGAGTTGGCTCAGCAGCGAGGCAAGGCACATTTCGCAAATTTCAGCAACAGGGCAATTAAAAATGATTTACATGAAACATTAAAGAGCAGTTAAAAACAATAAAAAAATTAAAAACAGATAAAATACGAGAATAAAAGTTACAGTGCAGTATAAGAAATTAACAATTATTTAAAGATAGGCAGCATTAAAAAGAAAGGTCTTCAGCCTTGATTTAAAAGAACTGAGAGTTGCGGTGGACCTGCATTTCTGGGAGTTTGTTCCAGATATGCGGAGCATAAAAACTAAACGCTGCTTCCCCCTGTTTAGGTCTGACTCTGGGGACAGAAAGCAGACCTAAGAGGTCTGGATGGTTTATAGTGTAGCAGAAAGAAAGCTGAGCGCTCACTTTTAATTATTCCTCTTTTGCTCCTAAAACAACCACCAACAAATTTAATTTAAGAAAGTTCTGGCACATCCAGTCCTTAATTTGTTATATATATATATGTCATATTTGTATATGCATAATTACCTATAGACACAAAGTAGTACCTATTATTTAAGTAGAATTCAAACCAGTTTAGTACTGCTGTGTCTTCCCGGTTCAGGTCTGAGAATCCACAGCGCTGTGAAGGAATAATCTCCAAGATTACGTTATGTTCTGCCTCTGTTTAGAAGTGGTGAATGTAGGCTACAGCTCACAGCAATTTAATACTATGTCTGCCTATAAGTGGCATCACGCTTTTCTTGCCACTTGTCTGAAGCTGGTTGTGCTTTGCATGTGTGGGATTCTGAAACGGCCTTAAATTCGGGAATTGTCGTTTGTTTATTCAAAGTCAAAGACAGTCCAAAGTAGTGCTACTTTGCACATTTTTGTGGGTCTAAGGTGTATTTCACATTTCAGCTGCCAAAGTTCCGCTGCTTTCTTTGACCCTCTCTGTCTCTGGTCCTGCATTGCGCTCACTCAGTGTGCAGTATGAGAGTGGGAGTGGCCAGCAGCAAAAGCCAATGTGTGCTTCTTTTACCAATATATATTTAACAATATCTTTTGCATTTCTAATCCAAACAATGTCAAACTTGGCAATGCACTTACTCTTGCCCATAGCAAGACACCTGTCAAGTTTGAAATCCATCGGACAAGAGATATGCAAATAACAGACACACAGACACACAGACAGACATTCCAGTAATTTATAGCTAGATAGATAGATGGTATAGCTTGCCTTATCTTCAAGTTGATCTCATATCTTATCGACTATGGAGTTATATTCCTATCTTTAATCAAAGCGCATTCTTTCAATTTGAGAGCATTTCTCACTGATATTACTTTCAGATTTTGTAATAATTTCCCTCAAAACCTTGCTCTCACACTCAAATAGTCACTGCTCGCGCTTGGATTTGCTCTGCTTGTGCTCAAAGTTTGTGCTCGGCGCTTGGATTTGCTCTGCTTGTGCTCAAAGTTTGTGCTCGCGGCTGGATTTGCTCTGCTTGTGCTCAAAGTTTGTGCTCGCTTGGATTTGCTCTGCTTGCACTCAAACTTTCTGCTTGGACTCAGATATGTTGTTGTTTGGACAGATTTCCTGCTCTCAGCTTTGAACCTTCTCGCTCGCACTCAGGCTGATTCTGCTCACTTGCAAAGTTTCTGCTCTCGGATTTCTCCTGCGGCGCTTGGATTTTTGTGTGTTATAACCCTATCAAAAGTCAACAACCAATAGAATGCCAGCTGTAGTGTTGACCAATGAAATGATCCCAACCCCGTTGAGGGTGCGTTCACTTTACTTTAGAACGTGTGTTGAGGGCGGCTGCACTGTAACCTGACTGTAACCAAGTTTATATATCCCCGCGCCGTTTATAGCTTTATTATAAGTATATGTCAACAATGTGCACAGAGATGGTCGACGCGACTTTCACCTGCACCCGTTAGGAAGCGGGAGAAAGCTTTGAAGTGGGACGTATGAAGTTATGTCCACAACTACGAGGGTGAGTAACATAACTTAAGCACCTAGCTAGCTAGCTAGCATATGGCGCTAGCATATAGCCTAGCTTGATGTCCAGAAACAAATATATGTTCTTTATTGTATAGCTAGCTAGATTGAACGACATATGACGGACAGTGTGTGTATATGTGATGACCCTACTTTGTATTTTTTCCTCGTTTGGTTAACCATGTTCCTGGGATTTGGCTAATTTCATGTTAGAGCCAGTAGTAAAACATAAACTGTAATATAACTGAAAGAACACAAGAAACTGGATTGTTTGTGTCAGTTTTTGCATCATTGTTGTGTGTTGTTCATCAGAATTTAGTCTTCATTCCTTCATATAACATTAGTTTGAAAATAGATTCATAGCAATCTGTATAAAACGTAATGTTAAGTTCAATTTTATCACTATAATAAAACAGATCTAGAAATGATATGGTTTCTTATTTGCTCCTTAAATAGCAGTTATTTGTTTAATTAATACAAAGCAAACTGAACTGAAAAAACAAGTATTTTGTTTTACTTTCTTTTCATCCAGGTGGGGCTGAGGGGTTTGACCCTGTTGATCTGTGTGTTATATCACCAACCCATGATAGCTAGAATTCACCCTGCTACTCCAGATCTACCTACTGTATGGCTGGCTACAGACTACAACCATCTGCTCCAGATCTACCTACTGTATGACTGGCTACAGACTACAACCATCTGCTCCAGATCTACCTGCTGTACGGCTTGCTACAGACTACAACCATCTGCTCCAGATCTACCTACTGTATGACTGGCTACAGACTACAACCATCTGCTCCAGATCTACCTACTGTATGACTGGCTACAGACTACAACCATCTGCAAGTTTTGTTTGTAGTGAACATCATCAACAGCTGCACTTAAAGTCTCTTGGGTTCATATGGGACTTGGTTGTTCTCCATACTGCATCAAACACTGTATTATTTTTTTGTGTTATATTAGTACAGACAACAGTAAGTATCATTACTTAATCACAGTATATATTATTCTGGTGTACACTGTTGACTTGACTCCATGCTATTGACTATACTTTAGCTTGCCACCTCAAAACTTTACCTTAATTGCTCTTGTATAGTTAATTTATCTTCTACTAGTTGTACATACCTCCTATTTAATTGAATTATTCTTAATTTGTGTTGCCATACCTGAATCATCCCTCTTGTGAACACTAGGCCTATCTTATCTTTATTCATAACCCTGCTCACAAACTCACCTGAACCTGGGTCATCTGTTTGCCAATATCAATGTTCCTGCTACAGTAAATCCTATAGGCACATTGTACTGCTTCACCGTGTATGAACCATACACTTTTAAGGTTTTGTGTCAAATATTGTGCAATTTGTTATGAATTACTCATTGTTTTGACAAGGTAAATTAAAGCTATTTACCAAGTGTCAGCTCTGGTAAATTTAATTGTACTGTTTTTTTTTTATAAATGTTATGGAACATGAAAAACAATTTGCCTTGATCAGGGTTTTAATTTGTTGCAAATGTGAACATGGTTTTAATAATCTGTATCTTATTGCTCTGAAAAACTACAATGATTTAAGAAATAGCAGTGATACTTATCAACATTTATTGAATTGATTGAATATATGGACAGACATTACAGGCACCTATTCATGTCAACAGAGAAAACAATAATTTGTTCTCTCTTTTATCACTTTGATTATACGCTGATGGTGCAGAAAAGGGTTGAAGTCCTTGTAGATCTCTGGCACTTTGAGGACAGACCGATCCAGGAACTCTCCACTGTTGTCTTTGTATAGTATGCTCCTATTAAAGACAGATTCATAGACATCAACACGTAATATATTAGGTGTACATAGCTTGCTTTAACATCATTACTATCTTACCTTACCTTCTCTGATTTGGTTTTGTGGACATCAGTAATTTTCTCTCCCAGGCCTGGTTGTGCACCCTGTGAATTTAAGCAAGAAACATAAGTGTATGTAACATGATTTTACTATTATATTATTATTATTTTTACAATTGCATTATTATCAGACTTGCCAACCTTCTTGGTTTGTGCTACTGCTGCCTGTCCTCTGCACACAGGTGAGTGATGTGCTGACTGGCACAGGTCCATGCACATAGTGCAGCTGTGATGCAGCTCAACAGGGGTACTGCGTCACACCTGGAAGAAGAGAAACAAACCAACAAAATACTTGTTCTTTCTGCTCAGTTTGCTTTGTATTAATTAAAAAATTACATTTAAGTTGCAAATAAAGCATATCATCTCTAGATCTGTTTTATTAGTGGTGAAATTGTACTTAACAGACTGGATCCGGTGTACTTTTTCGTTCATTTGATTTTCATTTCATAAACAGGTATTAAAAACAAAATGGTTATTTGATTTTCGTTTTAAATCCTGGGGATCTCGACCTCCGGTGCTCGGTCTAATATTCTAATATTAGCTGCTGCAGCTAGCTAGCAGCTAGCTACCAGCCCTGTGAGCTTGGTCCCCGCGGTTCGCTCCCGGTGCTGACTGACTCTGGTCCGTCTGCAGAGCTGCGACCACGCTCTAGCTGACCTGGGAATCTACCGCTACGGGATTTATTCATATTTTATTTACTTTGCAGTGATATGCTATGCACTGATGTCAGGCAGGCTTGCTGCTGCTTTTAGTCTGAGCCTGTGAGATAACTAAACTTCCTTTGAATAAAACGTGCATATAAATAGACGGAATAAATAAAAGTCCCTGAAATAAATATAAGTAAAACATATGTATTTAGGCTATTGAACTATAATGACTAATGCCTATATATGTATTGCCTCATTTATGTATTTCATGTTCCATTTCATAGCCATATTTATTATGTAAAGGGGCAAAAATGGACGATCAGTCGCTCAGGAAGTTATAGACTACAGTTTCCCTCAACAGCAGCCGGGACATTCTAACGCTTTAACGTGAAAAGCTTAACGTGGTAACTTAATGTACCTAAACAATGATCAATCAGATATCAATTAGTTATCAGTCACATAACGTCCATAATAATTGGACTTTGGGTTAGATTTTTTGACAGTTTTCAGTGGTTATGAGGAGCAATATGAGAGAGAAATTTGGTAATCATTGATCATTGTTTAGGTACATTAAACCACCTCTATTTGTTTCTGGACATCAATGCTAGGCCATATGCTAGCTAGCTAGCTAGGTGCTTAAGTTATGTTACTCACCCGCGTAGTTGTGGACATAACTTCATACGTCCCACTTCAAAGCTTTCTCCCGTTTCCTGACGGGTGCAGGTGAAAGGCGTCGACCATTCTGTGCATATTGTTGACATATACTTATAATAAATCTATAAACGGGCGCAGGGATATATAAACTTGGTTACAGTCAGGTTACAGTGCAGCCGCCCTCAACACACGTTCTAAAGTAAAGTGAACGCACCCTCAACGGGGTTGGGATCATTTCATTGGTCAACACTACAGCTGGCATTCTATTGGTTGTTGACTTTTGATAGGGTTATAACACACAAAAAAAACCGCCGCAGGAGAAAATCGAGAGCAGAAACTTTGCAAGTGAGCAGAATCAGAGTCGGCGGAGAAGGTTCAAAGCTGAGAGCAGGAAATCTGTCCAAACAACAACATATCTGAGTCCAAGCAGAAAGTTTGAGTGCAGGCAGAGCAAATCCAAGCGCGAAGCACAAACTTTGGGCACAAGCAGAGCAAATCCAAGCGAGCAGTGACTATTTGAGTGTGAGAGCAAGGTTTTGAGGGAAATTATTACAAAATCTGAACGTAATATCAGTGAGAAATGCTCTCAAATTGAAAGAATGCGCTCTTGATTAAAGATAGGAATATAACTCCATAATCGACAGATTTGGTTTCTGTTCTGTGTAACTTTGACGGCTTTATTATGCACCCTGCAGAATTTATCACTCATTGTGCTGCATCTTCAAGAAGGTGTTTTTATTAATTAACCATTTATTGCTATACATCCCAACTCATCAAATACAGCAGCTTGTTCAGTGGCCCTATGACGCTCAAAGAACCCCTCTAACGTCCGCTTTGCACAACATGTTGTGAAAAGGTTACAGTTTGGGTCGGTTTAGGCAACAAAACTACTTGTTTAGGATTAGAAAATGATTGTAGTTTAGGTAACAAAAGGTAAGTTTGTTACGTAACGTAAGTTATATACTTAAGTGCATATAAATGTAAATTACGTACGTGCAGGATGCAATTTGTGAAAAAAGCAGAGGGGGGGGGCAAAACATTAAAGAATTAAATCCCCCTTATACCATGGATAGAGCACAACTTGGCTATCCATGGCAAAACACTTAATTAATGAACTTCAATATCCAAGAAAAAACACAGCACTTTCAAGCCGGAGAGCGAAGTTCACTTTGCGGCGACAACAAAATACTTTCACCCTGGAAATGCTCGTTCGTCCCTCGGGAGTGTTTTAATCCCAACTACGATCCTTTTCCTAAACTTAACTGTCATCGCTGCATGACGCTCACTTTTTCTGGCTAAATTTCACTACCATGGCCCCTGAAAGGACTGTCATCTTACAGTGCCTGTGACCACTCACAGTCACCTATTGGCGGCTAAACAACTGCCACTGGTAGCCGCCGTACTGGAGCTCTGTAGCAGCTAAATACAACCAGCAAATGCCGCTCCTAGACTGTTTAAAAAATATGTTTACGCATAGGCAATCCCATCCCAACACTTCCTGATGCTGTAGACCAACTGTCTACTAGGAGTAGTGTCGCTTTGCCAGACTTTCCTCTACAGCGGTGCGGAGGAAGGTCTGGCTAGTCCACATAGCATTCTGGGATGGGAGAAAAACATGCTCTAGTTTATTGGCATTTCTTTAAACCAATCACACATGGAGCCACTGCAAAATAGCCTTAGGTGCCATATGTACGTTCAAAAGTTGTTTTATTCGTGCGAGAGAAAACTCTGATTGGACAGATAGTCTAGCTAGCTGTCTGGATTTACCCTGCAGAGATCTGAGGAGCAGTTAACATAGTCCTCACAAATCTAACAGAGTTTAAAATTCCAACACAAAGAAAGAGGAAGGAACGTCGGAAGAGGAACACCGTGGATATAGACTAACTACGAGAGAATAATTGGTTTTCAAGTTTTCAGCGGAATTATTGGCCCAGCAATATTTGAAAGTGCTCAGGTAATTCTAAGTTTTTATTAGCCTGGATGCCAGCCGAACTTAGCCCCGCCCACAAAATTCGAGGTCGGGAAGTTCACATTCTGACTAGAATCTGAGTATGGCCACGTCAGGCTATTTTAGGCTTTTTATAGTATTTGACAATATTTTGTTTATATTAGATTCTACTGTTAGTAGTTTTAGGGAAGAGTATATTTGTTACAGATATACTGTATAATCTCTCTGTAAAGTGCCCATCTGTTATGATTTGTCACTAAAATTGAATTAAATATTATATATTATGTTCAGAGTGAGGTCAGTTGCTGCAAGAAGTAGCCCTTACTGTCACGGACGGAGCAGGAGTCAGGATGGAGGTAAGTGAAGTTGAACTTTATTATACAAAATCCAACAGGAGGAACAGAGAGCAGGTCCACAGGCAGCACTCCAACAGGTAGGAAATGAGAGCAAGTCTAAAAGTCGTGACACAAGCGTACACATAGACATACCTCGACATATAGACGTACAAGACCAGACCAAGAATGAATGTGCCTCTGCTGCTTATAAAGATGGTGGACTGATGAGGTGAAGGTGGTGAACTGATGACGTGGCTTAACAACGTGCAGGTGTGAGTGATCAGTGCTGATGGACTGCAGGTGTGAACAATGAGTGCTGATGACAGTGAATGGGAAAACAAACTGAAAGTCCATGACAACCAACTGAAAATCCATGAAAACCAACTGAAAGTCCATGTAAACCTGACACTTACAATGATGCTCTGTGATATTCAATTTCCAAGGCAACTTGTTGAAATGTTTCATGGACGCTCTAGCGGTCCCTTGAACGTCACCGCTTTAAGTTGCTTTTATCGCTCTTTATACTTTGTTACCCGAGTTCCGCCTTTGCTCCCATCTAGGGATGGGCATGATTTCTTGACGATCGATAATTTATTATTAAGAATTTCGTTGATCACGTTAATTTGTTATCGATTAAACTAATGCTGGTTGCGTTGTGTAGTGTGAGTCTTGAAGCAATTAAATTTATTTCACAGTGTGGCAGCAATTAAACATTTTACCACCCAAGGGCAATATTTGACTCCATACTCAGTTACCTGGCTGCGAGTTTCCGTTTTGATTTCAAAAGTAATCATGAAGAGCACACGGCGAAGTGTGGCGTGGGACCATTTTGATTTTAAAAACGACTTAGTTCACTGCAAACACTGAGAAGCCGTGTAAGTACAACACGGTCACGACTCAAATTATGTAGCCTACCACTAAACAAAGTGCAGCCGACCCTGGTTAATGTTGGTGGCGGCCGTGGTGCATCCTGCTCTCAGTCTCAACCTAACATAAACTAGTGCCCTATATTTAGAGAGTGTGGCCAACTCAAAGCATGGGCATTGGATACCAATGTCAGTTGACTACAGTGTAACCCTATGGGGCGGATATGCTATCTTGAAATAAATCGTATATTTTCACCTTAAACAGGCATATAGCCTACATGTTATTATCAACGTTTGTCAATATGTGAAAGGCCCTTACGGAAATATTCCAGTGTATATTTACCTTCTATATCGTAAATGGGCCTCTAAAAAATGCCCATGTAGTGAGTGACCACGACGCCTAATAAGTCTCTTGGTAGGGTTTACTTTTCTAATGTCCGCTAGCATACAGGCTAACTATAGCTAGCTTTGTGTGTAACGTAACACAAACCCACCAATCTCAGCGGAGCGGAGCTCAATATTTAAATTATGGTACAAAAGGATCACTAACACCACAGGTCTTATGTTGACAACGTGGACGCAGATATAGGAAACTCCGAAGCCAGTCGTAATATTTACCTAGCCGGCTAGGCTAACGCTGTTGCGTTAACATTAGCAAACGTCGGCGTAGCGTTAGCTAGCTGTCTAAACTTGTGAAAAGCTGAACAACATCCCCCGTCCATGTTTCACTTTCCCTAACTTCAAACTTCATTCATTTCTAAAGCAGTGATAGAACTTTGACAGCATGGTACACATTAACAATGGTATTACTATATTTGTCCTATGTAATTAGTTATCATATCGAAGAGAGAAATTGAAAGTTACCTCACACAATAATGAACAGCTTCCATACTTTTTGCCTTTTTGGTTCACTTGTGAAAATCTTTTGCTGCTTCCCTGTCTTTCATTGCAACCAAACGCGCAACAGTTGGGCATGTTTTCAGTGATTTATGTCATTTTTTAAAATAATTTATTATTTTTTTCCACTATTCCCTGCGCTATGTCAATGGGAATCAGATGAATGTTGGTATCCAACATGGAGTCCACGAAACACGTGACCACCTCTGAACCAATCGCATAACGGGATAGCTCAGAACATTCAATTCCCTAGTTGGCCACACTCTCTAAATATAGGGCACTAGTATAAACTCGGCGTTAGCACGGAGGAGCTGCGATGCTCAACGAGCAGAGAAAATTACCCAAGGGATCTGCAAGTTCATTGAAATGGATATTGGAACCAGCATATCACATTCCGTCACAACGTACCATCACCAGACTGGTAGAAACTCACTACGAAGAACGGAATAAGGTTCCCCGGGCTGGCCAAGTTAGCGCGGAGGTACCTGTGCATCTCGGCAGCGCAGGTGTTTTCGGCGGCTGGACTGACGGTCACCGGGTAGCGGTCGTGTCTGACCTGAAAAACATGCTGTATTTTTGTATTTTCATTACATTTTTAATTTTTTAGAAGTTAAAGTGATGGTTCGGAGTAATTCACCCTAGGGTCCTTTGCACCATGACCTCGAGCCAAACACCCCCCCAGAAGCTTTTTTCACCTGGGTCTAACATTGGGCGAGTTAGCGTAGAGTAGCGTTAGCCGCTGAATAGCTTAGCGCGGGGCTAATGGAGCCACGTTTTTATCTCTTAAATGACCCCACTAATAATGCCCGAAATGATACCAAAGGTCTACACTAGTATATATAGGTTATGCACTCATAAAACGATGGATTGGAAAGTTTGTAAGTACACCAGAAGTTTACATACCTGTCAAGTTTTGGATTTGAAAATAAGGGAAATTTTCCGGCGCCCACCGCGAGCAGTCCCACCACCCCACAGGTGTACAAGAAAGCTAAAATCACCACTTGATGCAAAATGCTGAAAACATTTACAATTTATAACTTTGCTTGTCTTTACATTTACATTTTATTTTCATTCCACACTTTTCATTTCATATTGCTTTTCTTTTACAGTTTTTCTTTTCATTTCACATGACTTTTCTTTACTCTTTTAGTGAGTTATTGTACAAATTTGTTGCAGACTTTGCATTCTTTAAGACTGTTTTGGAAGGAGTGTATTTGTGGGCGGGGCCAGAGTGGTTCATGTTACATGAGAGTAGAGCGCAGACAGTTCTGTTGTCTAACGTCATCCTATTCTCTGTAACAATCTTTCGTACCATGCTAAACACCCTTTCTCAACTTGCATTGCTTTGGGGAATGCATAGTAAAGCCTTCATACGTTTTGGCAGCGCACCGTCTCTGAAATAGCGTCCATCATCCGTCTCTGTTTTTGTTTTCTTCTTTTTTCCCTGCGTTGTCATTCATCATCTGACCTCACACACTAACCTCGCGACAACTGCCACCTACAGTACCTGTAGTAGGCTACTGCCCATATATCTATGGGCTACTGCCTACTGCAGGTTATCGCGAGGCTAGTGACAGAGCTCAGATTGGGAATGTTTTTTTTTTTTTTTACTCCGCTCGGGTTCGGGCTATTATTATTTTTTAATAACGCAGGTTAAAATACGGGAGATTTACGGGAAAATACTAATATGGGAGGACGGCGGGAAAGAAGGGTAAAATACGTGATTTTCCCGGCCAAAACGGGATACTTGACAGGTATGGAAGTTTATGTAAATAACACTTGCCTGCTGGCTTCTGCTCTCTGCTGTTGTTGTTGCTGCTGTGAGACGAGTGCTTAGGGACATCTACAAATTACAACACCGAAAAGAGATGCAACAAAAATATTTTTTAATTTAACTTATTTTTTAAAGTAAGTGCTGTAATATAAGTAGCAGGAGACAAGTAATAATTGAGGTAAGTTTGGAGACATTACCTTATTTAATCATTAAATGAATACATATTTTTGTTGTATCTCTTTTCGGTGTTGTAATTTATAGACGGCCCTAAGCACTCGTCTAACTGCAGGTAGCAGCAGCAACAGAGAGCAGAAGAGAGCAGGCAAGGGTTCATAAACTTCTGGTGTACTTACAAACTTTCCAATCCATCATTTTATGACAGCATTCCTATATGTACTAGTGTAGACCTTTGGTATCATTTCGGGCATTATTAGTGGGGTCATTTAAGAGATACAAACGTGGGTCCATTAGCCCCGCGCTAAGCTACTCAGCGGCTAACGCTACTCTACGCTAACTCGCCCAGTGTTAGACCCAGGTGAAAAAAGCTTCTGGGGGGGTGTTTGGCTCGAGGTCATGGTGCAAAGGACCCTAGGGTAAATTAATCCGAACCATCACTTTAAATAAATAATGAATTTTAATATAAAAATATTAATGATTAATCAATAGTCGATCGATGATCGAGTAAGAAAATTTTATCGAATGCCCACCCCTACTCCCATCATAATTACTATAAAACCTAAAGGCCACTGCTTGCACAGTGAAGCATCACAGTTTGGAACGTATTGCCAACAACCAAGCTGCCGTATTTCATGAGTTGGGAGAGAGACTGGGCTGATACATGACAATAAAAGAACTTGAACAACTTCTTTGTTGTTTTTTTTAAATGGATTAATCACATAGATTTACAGTCCAGATGCTATTCTTTTACATTTTAAATGGAAAGGTTTAAAGTTACAAACCTGGTCTAAACACGCACTGCCAGTCTAACGCCTATCAAGCTAAATCTACAAGGAAGTAAATACCCACATACCATGGACTCCAATAGGCTTATCAGTGTCATTTTTCATGCAATGAATGCTTTGAGAAACCTGAACACCTGCGATTATCTGGTTATGAGTAGGGTGAGACTAGGCAATGGTCCAAGTCACCTGAATATCTAAGAATACGTTCACTTACTGAAGTGAAACTAATAGTTTGTTCTCATATGATAAATAGACATTTTCTTATCTTTATTGATGTGCTGACAATTTCCAAAATAAGAGATTAGATACATAGATATGATGATTCCACACATGATTATGATTATGGTCACCTGCTAAGAAAGGCAAAGCGCTCAGGCCACGCATAAACGTCACATATTTGGGTTTTCCATAGAAATCAGTCCACAGGTTGTTATAGGCAACCAAGAAAGTCACGGAAGGTCTCTGTTTTTTAAGTTACGTTACAATCCGTTCACCCATTGGCAATACAACGTGCCAGTGGGTATATAGAGATATATTGCAAATACTAGTTCATATACCAAACTTGTAACGGTTAAAAACATGGCCGCGCATTTTGGTCATTTTGCTAACAAGGGAGATTAAATCCCCCTCATATCGCTCTACTGCTAATAAGATTAGTGCCTAGAACAGGCCAGTATTCACCTGTACTCATTACCCTTACTTCTAATTGTTATTGACAGTATTATTAAAGCAACACCAAAGCACTTTTCCTCTTTGGTCCCCCTACAGGTTGGAAGCGGAATTGTCCCATTATGTCTCATTTGAACTACAGATCCACAACCCTCATCTGGCAAACTTGCATAGTGCGGTTATAGCCGATAGAGGGCCTCAAAGCGAATGCAGCAGTGCCGTTCACCCTGTTACGAGTTGATGATCCACTGAAATAATTTTGGAAACATTATTTTAAGGTACAAAAGAATCCTTGTTGTTGCTTTAATAGGCTGATATTTATACAAAAATTGGCTACATATCACAATTTATTGGGAAAAATCCAAGCAATTTTATTTAAAATCAGACATTCAGCACCCTCATAGAGCCCAAATGGAATGATTCTTTTTGACTGTGAGATTGGCGGTCGAATCAGGCTCCTTAGACTGAATCATCGAATAGGTGAATTCATGAATAATATATACTGTATCTATATATTCGTGTCACCTGTACAAGATATACATAGACACATGCAATAATCATGTCATGGAACTACTGAATTAGTACTGGCACCTGTTTTGGACCAACTCAGGCACTGAATAGGACTACCCTACACACTTTAGGTAGAGCACAAGTAATGCAGCTGGTGCGGTGCCAGCTCTGAACAATAGCAGTGCCAGTAATTCAACATCTTGCCTGGCAATGCTTCAGGAGTCCTGAAATTACATTTATTTACATGAGGCTTTTATCCAAAGAAACTTGCATTCCTACATCATCTGCGTCATTAGACAAAGGGCATTACACATCTAACTTTTTCAGTTAATTAAAACACAATCATTTAATCATAAAAAAAGGCTTATTTCGTGGTTGACTGGTAACCTCGCCTATATTCTTAGAAAAAACACTGAGGTGGTAATGAATCACAGTCCCACCTTATTTTCCCCTGCAGTTGTGTGTAATTAGAACATGTATTAATAGTCTACATTGCTTTGCTCATTTGTATAATGACTTTTGGATGTTCCATCATTTAAAGCGCAACTATCGCCAAAATGCAACCCAGGGTGTTTTTGTAAATGTACCCGAGTCAAACTTTTGTTTAAAAGCATAATTAGGACGGAAACGCCACTTTTAAGATTTACCGTATTTTCGTTTTCGGTCAAATGGCCTTTTGAATGAGAGTGCTAGGGGCACTACAATGATCGCATCAAAATCACGGAGATCAACACTTTTTGACTGGCAAAATGGCGGCGAGCAGAAAACCAACTGCTAAAGTGACTTGTTCAAAACCTCTTTTTAGTAAACTCTGTGAACACAACCAATGTTCTCAATGCTGAGTCCATGTGTAGATCCCCTGGTGATACTTGGAGCAAAGTTTCATGTTGTGTCGAACCTTCTTAATGTTTCAAAAATAGCGATTTACCCATCATCCTGGGTGACTCTGCAGACAACATTGTGGAGTTACCGCCGCTTTCTGGGCGCCATCTTCCCCCAGGACCTCCAAAAGCCCAGCAGAGGATGTACTTCCTGCAACAGTTTAACATGTCAAAGACTATGATGGTGCACTTCTACACTGCTATCACTGAGTGTAGGGCTGCACAATATATTAATTTTTTATCGTCTTTGCAATATCAACTGCCACATCATACACATTGTGAACGGCTGCGACATATCGAGGTTAGACAGAGATGTTTTGTGTTGGTTAAAAGAAAATAACTGCACATTACGATGTTACTTTAGACAAATCAAAACAAATAAATAAGATGACATCAAAAAGACCCATTATTTTACCCATTATGTCTTTTATTGTTCATTATTTGTCTCTTAAATGTGTGTTTCAAACCTTGGAGGTAAAAATGTGTGTCTGTAAATATAAAAGTCAAGGCAGGCATTATTTCGTTATGAGCAGACATTTGAATCATACTTCATCAGCAAGTTTATATACTGTATATCAAGTGACTCAAATGTTATTGCCCACAGGAATTTTCTTTTTCCAAATTTCCAAGCAGCTGATGTGCTGACTAAACCTGTGTACGCACTGCGTCACTGTGTGACAATGATTCAAACCACCAGTGTAGTGGTAGAATAACGGGGCTAATCCAACAATTATTTGATGGCAAAAGGCTTGAAATGTCAGCATGTTTTTAAAAATGAACAAAGCCGGAATGCATCGAATCATCTCAATAAAGTTGGGATTAATTCATCTTCTTTTGTTAAATAGAGTATGTGGCAGATTAGATGCTTCACAGCAGGCAGAACCACTTTCCACAAGTAAATAAAAAGATATATTCAGATTAAATGCTTTCTTGCATGTACGCACATCTTATATAATGTTTCAAACCACTAATACCCTAAAAAGATTAAAAAAACATTACATCGTAGCTGAGAATCTTTCTCATAATCAGACTGGAGCTAAATGGCGTCTCTGTCTTCAGTCTGTCTCAAAGGTTGGCGCGGTTGGTATTTAGCTTTGGACCTCCTCGATCTGTAGATCACCACTCCACATGCCAGGAGGCAGCCAACAATGAAGATGATGTTCAGGCCCATATTCAGGCTCGGGCCAGATGCTGAAATGGAAAACAAACAGACTAAAATTTAGATCAATAACATGATATATGTATATTTATATATCAGGCCAGTGTGAATAGCTGTGTCCAAACATAAAACACATTAAACGAAATAAGAG
Source organism: Perca fluviatilis (assembly GCF_010015445.1). Classification (NCBI taxonomy): domain Eukaryota; kingdom Metazoa; phylum Chordata; class Actinopteri; order Perciformes; family Percidae; genus Perca; species Perca fluviatilis. Next base: position 42,787,974 of record NC_053114.1, on the reverse strand, counting down.
ATTTGAGTGTTTGGATTAATCAGCATCATCTCCCCGCTGCTGAATTTGCAAACTGAATTGTTTTTTGTAGTAGTTTATTTATCAAGGACAATGCAGCGCACATTATTACATACAATTATCATACCATATCATCAAGCCATAACAATGTGAGTAGATGTGTTGCATAAAAGGTTTCTAGCCAATTGGCTAATTTGCAACCCCAGTCCTTGGTCAGGCATTTCTAAAAAGTTAATCCAAATATAATTTTATATAAAGAAAACTACATAGTGTGAATTACACAATCATGCAGCTAATACGTTATATACTATTACATCAACATTTCACAGAATCGTGACCACATTACACAGAACAGCATATCACGTAACAACACAAACCCCCGCGCACCGGACACTCACACTCACTCACCTATACCCTAACCATAACTTTGGCAGCCATATGCAAACAGCCATGCATCCACAGATAATACATTACTACAACACAACTGACTCAGTGCTTACATTTTTGGTTTCTTTCAGCCAGTATTTCACCATTCTATTAAATGTTTTCAGTTCAGTTTGTGGTTTTTATTTTGATTGGTAAATTATTCCAGAGATGGGTCCATATCACTGAAAAACATGACTGGCCGAAAGTAGTTTTGCGCCCTCTGCTGTGCAGTTGCCACCTCCTCCCCCTAGTGGCCACTCTCCTTGTATTTGTTTTTATCACAAAAGGACAGAGTATGGCTGGAGCTAGATTATTTGCACATTTGAAAGTCAGTTTAAGAAAAGAAAACTTAATAAAGCTATCAAAATTTAAAAGCTTGTATTTCTGTACTATCAAACAGTGGTGCCACATTGTTGGTTTCCGATCCATTATTTACAGTGCCTGTTTATATAATGATATGATAGTTTTGACTGTTGTCTGGGAAGCTTGGCCCCATACAGTAACACCAATAGGATAAGTGAGAGAGTATCATGGCATGAAAAAACAATACAGCTGCCTTAACAGGTATGTAATGCCTCATCATTCTAAAACAGTTCAGGTTTGTCTGCACAGTCTTACAGAGTTTATTAATGTGTTTATTGAATTTGAGTTGGGAATCCCGGAATAATACCGAGAAATTAAAATTCCTCAACTACCTGTATGACCTCTTGGTCTATTTTGATAATACGCTTGGCTTTCCCTCTTATAGAGAAGCACATAGATACAGTCTTTTTGATGTTGAGCGTCAGATGGTTATCTTTAAGCCACTAGGATATACCCTCCATTTCCTTGGTCAGGGTCTCTGCTACTGCGCTTGGTGTCCTAGCTGATGCATAAATCACAGTATCGTCAGCATACATTTGACAGTTAGCTGACTGACAGCATGTTGGTAAATCGTTTATATATAAACTAAAGAGCAGAGGCCCCAAGATGGAACCCTGTGGGATACCCATTGTGGATTGTAGGGGCATTGAGAGTTCAGTTTTTATTTTAACACGTTGCTCTCTATGCTCCAGATATGATGCAAACCAACCGATAGCATATTCAGAGAAATTGAAGGTGGTTAGTTTATTCAGGAGTATGTTGTGGTTCACAGTGTCAAAGGCCTTTTTAGGTCTATAAACACAGCTCCCACAACATTACCCTTGTCCAACTTACTCTTAATGTTCTCGGTAAGGTAGCCATTTCTGTAGAGTACCCTTGTCTAAATCCAAACTGTTTGGAGTTGATAAGTTTATTACTTTCAAAATGCTCTACTAGCTGTTCTGTGATAATCTTTTCTAAAATTTTGGAAAGAGCAGGCAGTATTGAAATTGGCCTCAGCTTGGTCCTTTGCAACCGGCCTTAAAAATTGGAGTAATGATAGCTTGTTTCCAACTTTGTGAGAATTTACCCATTCTTATGGAAAGATTTACCAAGTGGGTTGCCGGTTTAACCAAGGCAGAACAGTGAGTTCTAATAAAGGCAGTGTCCAACCCAAACATATCCTTTGCCTTAGACTTATTTAGTTTATTAACTATGTTATGTACTTTATCCTTACTGACCTCCTTAATTTGGAAAAGCTTTGATGACTCATACTTTGTGGTCTGTGATAGGGTTGCTGGTTCAAAATTCTCAGCAAGCTCCTCCACTGACTGAACAAAAAGTTATTAAATTAATTTGCAATAGTTAAATTGTTAGTACTGGTAACTTCCATGTTCGAACATAGGGATGCTCATAAGTGTACCTGGTACCAGAGCACCCTAGGCGCGAAGGTCAATGATCGATTTTATAATCGTTTCATCTGATCTGAGGCCGTATGTTTTGGACACTCGGGTGAAGAGAGGGGCAGAGTTGTCAACCGATCACCATCTGGTGGTGAGTTGGGTCAGGGGTGGGGAAGACTCTGGACAGACCTGGTAAGCCCAAACGTGTAAATTTGCCGTGAAAGAGGCAAAGCAGCGGGTGTGGGAGAAGTTTGGAGAGACATGGAGAAGGACTTTTGGTCGGCACCAAAGTGCTTCTGGAAAACTGTTCGCCACCTCAGGAGGGGGAAGCGGGGAACCATCCAAGCTGTGTACAGTAAGGATGGGACACTGTTGACCTCAACTGAGGAGGTAATAGGGCAGTGGAAGGAGCACTTTGAAGAACTCCTGAATCCGACCAATACGCCCTCTATGTTAGAGGCAGAGCTGGAGGATGACGGGGGATTATCGTCGATTTCCCAGGCGGAAGTCACTGATGTAGTCAAACAACTCCACAGTGGCAAAGCCCCGGGGGATTGATGAGATCCGTCCAGAAATGCTCAAGGCTCTGGGTGTGGAGGGGCAGTCCTGGTTGACCGCTCTCTTCAACATTGCGTGGAAGTCTGGAACAGTGCCAAAGGAGTGGCAGACTGGGGTGGTGGTTCCCCTTTTAAAAGGGGACCAGAGGGTGTGCGCCAATTACAGGGGTATCACACTTCTCAGCCTCCCTGGTAAAGTCTACTCCAAGGTGCTGGAAAGGAGGGTTCGGCCGATAGTTGAACCTCGGGTTGAGGAGGAACAATGGCAGTTCCGTCCTGGTCGTGGAACAATGGACCAGATCTTCACTCGCAAGGATCCTGGAGGGAGCCTGGGAGTATGCCCTAACCGGTCTACATGTGTTTTGTATTTGGAAAAAGCGTGGATGACCGGGTCCCCCGGGAGATACTGTGGGAGGTGCTGCGGGAGTATGGGGTGAGGGAGTCTCTACTCAGGGCCATCCAATCTCTATACGACCAAAGTGAGAGCTGTGTCCGGGTTCTCGCAGTAAGTTGGACTCGTTCAGGTGAGGGTTGGCCTCTGCCAGGGCTGCGCTTTGTCACCATACTGTTGGTAATATTTATGGACAGGATATCGAGGAGTACGGGGTGGGGAGGGGTTGCAGTTCGTTGGGCTGGGGATCTCATCGCTGCTCTTTGCAGATGATGTGGTCCTGATGGCATCATCGGCCTGTGACCTTCAGCACTCACTGGATTGGTTCGCAGCCAAGTGTGAAGCGGTTGGGATGAGGATCAGCACCTCTAAATCGGAGGCCATGGTTCTCAGCAGGGGTCGTGTATTACATTCCATCTATCGCACCGTTGTGAAGAGCTGAGCCAGAAGGCAAAGCTCTCGATCTGATCCGGTTTCCGTTCCTACCCTCACCTATGGTCATGAAGGTAGGGTCATGACCAAAAAGAACGAGATCCGGGGTACAAGCGCCGAAATGGGTTTCCTCAGGAGGGTGTCTGGTGTCTCCCTTAGAGATAGGGTGAGAAGCTCAGTCATCCGTGAGGAGCTCGAGTAGGCAGCTGCTCCTTTGTGTCGAAAGGAGCCAGTTGAGGTGGTTCGGGCATCTGGTAAGGATGCCCCTGGGCGCCTCCCTAGGGAGGTGGTCCCCCCCGCGCGTCCAGCTGGGAGGAGGGCGCTCGGGGAGAACCCAGGACTAGGTGGAGGGATTATATCTCCAACCTGGCCTGGGAACGCCTCGGGATCCCCCGTCGGAGCTGGTTAATGTTGCTCGGGGAAAGGGAAGTTTGGGGTCCCCTGCTGGAGCTGCTCCCCCGCGACCCGACACCGGATAAGCAGACAAAGATAGATGGATGGATGGATGGTAACTCCATTTACTTCTAATTCAGTTATTTGTTTTTGTGACTGGGCTTGAGTTTAGTGAGGCAATTGAGGTGCTTCCAAAGGGATGCGCTGTTTCCTTCAGATTCCTCAATCAGTTGCATAAAATAAGCGGTCTTTACCATACGCAGTTCTCTAACTACTGCATTTCTCAATCCTTTAAAGATGAGGAGATCAGTATTTGTTTTAGAAAGCAGCGATTTTTTCCAATGCATAGTCCCCTTTTTTTCATTAGCTGAAGAATATCATTATTCAGCCATGGTAGGGAGGTTTTTCGTTGTTTACCTTTAAATGTCTTTGTGTATTTCCCAATCAGATTTGTGAGGTTTTTTGACAGGGAGTTACAACAATTTTCCAAATCATTCGTTTGCAAAATGTTATTCCAGTCTAGGTTATTTAGATCATTTTAACTTGTGTCAGCTTATTTTTGGGGATGACCGTGTTCTCTGATTTATTTTTCTTCCCAAATATTGGTGACCGCTGTTTAGTAAGTTTTCGGACAGCCAAAGTCATATTATGATCAGAGAGCCCCGTTAACAGATTATACGTTCTAATGATTCGCTAGGTCTGTTAGTGACTATCAAATCTATTATAGTTTTAATTTCCGTGTAATCCTTGTTGGGCCCTTCATATTATGCTGAAAACTGTGTTTTAACAGCATCTTCTTTATATTTTTCTACGGTTTTCTCTAACCAGTTAATATTAAAATCACCAAAAAGATAGATTCGGTTCGACTATTTACATATTTAAAAAGTTTATCTAAGTTATCATAAAATGAAACATCATGGGATGGTGGATTATATAGCACTACAATGTTACAATTCATCTTAGGGGATAATACAACATTCAAAGCCAAACATTCTAATGGTGTATCCAGTTTGATTTCATTACAATTCAGAGTGTCTCTAATATAGAATAGTAGCCCCCCGCCACCTTTGCGGATGTTCTGTCCTTTCTGTAACCGGGGACATTAATCATACTGGTTGGGATGTTACTGTGCAGCCATGTTTCACTCAATGCCAAAAAGTCTAAATTAGAGTCGGTTAGCAGATGTTGAATCTGATCACATTTTGGCAATATAATCGGAATGTTCAAGTGTCCCACCCAGAATGCCTTTAGGTTTAGATGTAGGCTCCCCATATTACCCTTGCGTGATTTACAGTCTGAAAGAATCTGAATTCTCGTTGTTTTCTTACTGATTGGACACCGTGTTTACCGTGGTGGAATTGATGTTGCCTCTGCGAAGATGTCCGTCCCTCCGAGGCTCGCGCCAGCTGCGCAGTCCACCCGCGTACACCCTCCGGGGAAAGGTTAGTAATTGGACCTGGGTTTAGTTGCCGTCCCCAGACAGTAGGATCAGAATCAAGGGAACGTTGAAACCATGCCAATTGCTTCTTCTCTGGTTGTCCTACTTTCTTCATGCCGCGGCGGGGGGAACTCAAATTGTTTCTCGTGAGCAGATGGCGATGTTGGTTTTTTGTTTGCTCGGCATGGCGCAACAGGGTGATCCAATTGTTTGTTGATCGAGTAGATGACAAGATATCCACATCCGAAAAAGTTCAATCTCGGCATTCTATTTGTATTTACCGACTGGTCGTTATCAACCTGGGACATCTGTTTATTTGGCTTTTAAATGTTGACCAAGTAGTGACAGCAGAAGCCAACAGCAGAGTAGTAATGACCATTTCCTTCATCTTTTGATTGTTATTTAACTGGTTTCTTTGTTTTGTTCTTGAGCCAGTAACTAGTTGGTTAAAGGCAAAGGCTATTCTGCCAATTAGTAGCAGAAAAAATAAGTTAAAAAGGATTGGAGTGGAGCCTGACAAACCACCCAACCCTTCAGCAGCAGCCATGTTTAATTTACATACGTGACCTCAGTGTATCTGGTGATTTGATAGTATATGCTGGTGTATGTGCACACTCACCTTGGCTGTCAGAAGTTTTAGCCAGGTGCAAAGGTCCCTGGGAAATGGTGTGGCGGGAAGACTGGGCCACAGCTTCTCTTTTGACCCGAAGGTTCCCTGAGTTGGAGTTGATGCATCCTTGAGAACACCTGCTCCCGCGAACGCCAGTCTCACACAGGATGACCGAGCAAGTGATGTACACCTGCAGACACACAGAGGTAAAGTCGTAAAAAGTTCTATGTACGTTCTAAACAAAGTATGTGTGTAATGAAGACTATTGTGCAAGTGCATTTTCATTTAAGTAAGCTCAGCGTTATTTCATGCAGGACATGGAAGTCATACGTCTGCTGATTAAATTATCATTCCTATCATACACTCACCAATCACAGCCATTCCTACATCAAGGTGGTGCTTTTTAATGTGACTCCCTCCTCACTGGTCCCTGCTACACTGACGCTGCTTCACTCACAGCTGCTGCCGCTGGCAACACTTTGCCTCCACCACCCCAGCCTCCACCTTACAAGTTCAGAGTCCTAACATGAATCAAACTTTAAAATGCTTTGCAATGTCTTTCTTTTGGCTCACTCTTTTTTTTTTTCCCAGGGGGGTTTCTGCATGGTGCTTTCTGTCTCAGCTTAGCATGCTGCTTGGCTGGTCCAGGGAGCCTTATCAAGAGCGGAGCCATCAGCGCCAAGCATAACTGTATTTCCATTTAGTGCAATCAACGGTTAAATCTATGATGAGAGTGTTCCTGACTGAACTGCTTAATTCCAACTTTCAGAGTCCCTAAAATCTGATATTTTAACACCAACATAAGGGTTTTGATGTCAGGTATTTCCCAACGGTGGGACATTTTGCATTCACACCAAAGAGATGCCATTTAAAGAAGATAAATAATTGTATTTGTTGAACACGGCAGAGTTTTTTTTTTAAATTTATAATCATGCTATTAAATTAAATTTTTAGGTGGGGAAAGGTTGTGAAGATTTAAAGATATAATTTACATTATACATTATAACATACACCTTACCTGTTCATGAGCACCAATGAACTCAAAAGCCTCCATTCCAAATCTGAATTGAGATTTGGAGCTGTTGTAGATTTCCACCGTGTTGTCTCTTACACACCTGTGGCATGATGCAGATACAATGGTTAATAACTGATAAAAAGAGACATTTCTGGTACCAAACAAAAGCCTTTTCACTGCGTACACCTACCCATTTTCGATGATGGTGTAGCTGATGCGAGAGTTTGGGTTGTCATATGGAGTCGCCTTGCAGGACTCCACAAACAGCTCTGTGTTGGGGATGGAAGTGGTCGCCTCGATCTGCATGAAGATCATCTGTTTGAGGTACACCTCCACTGGGTAAGTGTGCTGCTTTCAATTTGTTTTCTGAACCGCTGGCTCTGGAAGAATTCAAACTGGAAGGTGAAAGCCCCGAAGCCCTTCTCTGTGAAGACGTACGGGTTCTTGTGCGTGAATCCCAGTGTCAGGTTGGTTCGCTTTGGATAGGCGCAGGAAAAGACGATCTCAACGTCATTTTTTCTGGAAATGATTTCAGTTGGGTCACCGGATGTGATCATGTTTTTGAAGATGATGTTGTTTTCATCCTCCTAAAAATGAAAGAGAATTTAATTAGGAGAGGAAGCAATAGGAATAGTTGTTACTACTACAAGTCAATACTTAAATAGTGACATGTATAAGTCAGACAGTCTTATTAGATTAAAGAATAAATGGTAACACTTTACTTGAAGGTATCTACATAAGAGTGACATGACACTGTCATGAACACATGACACTGTCATGACACAGTCATTACGCAGAACCCTAACCCTAACCATAACTTATCATGACAAAACCGAATGACACTTACTAAAAGAAGCTTTATGTCATAAACATTTATGACTTGTTTATAATGTTTATGACACGTTCATGACAGTGTCATGTCACTCTTATGTAGATACCTTCAAGTAAAGTGTAACCGAATAAATTTAAGAAACAAATCTTCAAATGTGTTGATGAATGAAGCCGTTACTAGTGAGTTTGGAGACTGATATCTAAAATAAAATGCATTATGAATCTATTTTCACATGTTACAACCAAGAAGTTGTCTAAGTTTAGTTTGGTGCCCTCAGCTGTTTCGGGATCAGATGACCAAAATGATCCATTTACAACTTCGCTAGCAGACTGGAGCTGACAGTTAGCTTCAGCTGGTAGCACTTCTGGTACTTTGTTGTTGGTTTCAAAATCCACGGTCTATTTTGGCCAATTCTGGCGAGCCATTCATCACTAGTCATAAGTCTAGCTACCAGGCATGCTGACTTTACATTGCTCTCCAACAAAGACAATTTAGCTATTGGAGCTAAATCGCAAAAACTAAAACCTGACCAGCCAAATAAACAATGAAACAAGTTGTGCTAAGCCAAAGAGTTTTAAGCCTGGAACCAAGTCAACCAACTACGAGATGAAATGTGACTATAAAACATTAGATTTTCTGCAAAAGAACATTTTGACAATGGAAAAAGGCAAAAGTACACGAATGGGTACCTAAACAACCATAGACTTCAATTGTAGCAATTCGCTAGTCGGTTTTTGGATTCGGTAAACATTTCCATAGTAACAGTGAGCTCCACCAAACAGAGACATCATTGTCACACTTAGGATTGTGGGTAGTGTAGTACGGACTTGTGGCATCTACAGGGGAATGGGATTTTCACTTGTGGAACCACATTGTTGAGTTCTTTGATTAAAATAATTGCTGAATACAGATGTGGTACACAGATGTGGTACAGTTTTGCGTCCTGTACCTCTACGGTGGTTCCACATGTGTTCAGCGTCATGACAGCCACCAGGTGGGTAGTGTTGGAGCGTGTTGTCAGGTCGCAGGAAGCTTCGCTGAAGTCGTTCAGATGCAATTTGCCCTCGTTGTGTCTGATGAGGTAGGACTTCTCCACTTCCACAGTTATCGTTGTTTCATTGCATGTCACAGTGGTTTCTAAAAAAAAAGGGTGAACATTTATTTGTGTTGGTAAATTACGTTAAACTTGAAATCTATCCACTTAAAGACAAACATTTCATTCATCCATTAAAAAATAAAACTATATCCCTAGAGTTAAAATAAAGTCAACTAACCATCGGATCCAACATCCACGATCACACAGCGTGGCTCTGATTGAAAGACTTGGTAATACCTAGAATAAAACATTGGAGAGAATGGATAGTTTAATGATATGAACTGTTGTGCCAGGGAATTAATGATCCAATTAGCTGATGCAAAATTTTACAAAAAACAAAATAAAAGACTATTAGGTATAAAAACTCACATGTCTCTTGCTTCCGAAATGAAGCAAATAGGAAAATGATCATTCAATTCATTTTCAGTTGGAGTCCAATTTATGATAAATTCTTCTGTGGAGATTTTCTGCTTTGAAATGCCCTTTGGTCCAGTGACAATCAAGTCATAAATCCTACAGGAGAAATAATGCTTTCATAACTTTGAAATGGGTAACATTCTTTCAAAGTAGATTTAAAAACCTTGTCAAAAGTGTCATATTGGTGCACATTACAGTAACGCATAAAAAACACATTTCTGCAAAATTATACGATGATTTTATTATTCCTTACGTGGTGTATTGTGCTTCAGATTTGACTTTGATTTCGAGGGTGCGGTTGACATACGCAGGAAGATTCACTCCATTACGCGGAGTTGGTGACGAGAAAACGGGAAAGTAATCCCCATCGAGGCATGAAGGGGCATTGTGATAGTCCACTGAAAATCAGAAGGGAGGAGATTAAAAAAGTTTATGAAATGTTAATATTCAAATCAGTCTTTTTAACAGTGGTGCAGCAGGGGGAGGGATTCTCACAAGCCCGAAATATTTTAGGTTTATAAAATAACTTCAACGTTTTGTCACTTCCCTTCAGTGTCTTTGACTGGATCAGTAAATCAATGAAGAAAAAGATCTACTGCGAAACTATAGCCTTGTATCCTGAACTCTCAAGATTAGTAATGCTGTTTACGGCGTTACCTTATGTAACTCAAAAACAGTATCAGACAATATCTGCCTCTTTTTAGGTGACAAGAGTGAAAATAAGTCAGCCTTAACATTTGTCCTGTTCTGGTTTTAGGTCATAGAGCTATTAGACACAAAATAGGATGTCAGCTCTACAGATTTGGCACCTATCATGTTTTTCCCAAAATGATGTGCAGGTGTTTAGGCATTCTAAAATTAAATGGCTTGAAAAGTAGCGCATATAGCTGCTGCCCTACAGAGGATGCCGCAGGACCCCCTATATGGGTTTGATGTGCTGTTAACAATGTCTGGTTCCACCCCTGGTTGTTTGAATATATAGAACATAACCATACCATAAACCGTGAACTGCAGAGGAAGCTTGCTCAAAGGAGCAATTGTTGTTCGGTAAGGCTGTGTGGTTGTTGGAGCAGCTGTGGTTGGAGCGACTGTAGTGGTAGAGACTGTTGTTGGAGTGGCTGTAGTGGTAGAGACTGTTGTTGGAGCGACTGTTGTTGGAGCGGCTGTTGGAGCGACTGTTGTTGGAGCGGCTGTTGTTGGAGCGTCTGTTGGAGCGACTGTTGTTGGAGCGGCTGTTGTTGGAGCGTCTGTTGGAGCGACTGTTGTTGGAGCGGCTGTTGTTGGAGCCGTCTGTTGGGCGACTGTTGTTGGAGCGGCTGTTGTTGGAGCGTCTGTTGGAGCGACTGTTGTTGGAGCGGCTGTGGTTGGAACAGCTGTTGGAGCGGCTGTTGTTGGAGCGTCTGTTGGAGCGACTGTTGTTGGAGCGGCTGTTGTTGGAGCGGCTGTTGGAGCGGCTGTTGTTGGAGCGGCTGTTGTTGGATCGTCTGTTGGAGCGACTGTTGTTGGAGCGGCTGTTGTTGGAGCGTCTGTTGGAGCGACTGTTGTTGGAGCGACTGTTGTTGGAGCGGCTGTTGTTGGAGCGACTGTTGTTGGAGCGTCTGTTGGAGCGACTGTTGTTGGAGCGACTGTTGTTGGAGCGGCTGTTGTTGGAGCGACTGTTGTTGGAGCGTCTGTTGGAGCGACTGTTGTTGGAGCGGCTGTTGTTGTTGCGTCTGTTGGAGCGGCTGTTGTTGGAGCGGCTGTTGTTGTTGCGTCTGTTGGAGCGACTGTTGTTGGAGCGGCTGTTGTTGTTGCGGCTGTTGGAGCGGCTGTTGTTGGAGCGGCTGTTGTTGTTGCGGCTGTTGGAGCGGCTGTTGTTGGAGCGGCTGTTGTTGTTGCGTCTGTTGGAGCAGCTGTTGTTGGAGCGGCTGTTGGAGCGACTGTTGTTGGAGCGGCTGTGGTTGAAGCAGCTGTTGGAGCGACTGTTGTTGGTGCAGCTGTAGTTAGGGTGGCTCTGGTTGCTGCTCGTTTAAGCCTCAACACTGAAAGAGGGTGCTTTGTCGTGTAGGATCCATCAGAGTAGGACAGTGTAATGGGTTTGTTGGGAAAGTCCTCCACCACAAGCTCAATTGGATGGTTTCCATATTGATTACTGTTTATATACTTTAGGGAGCAGGAGTTCTGACAAAAAGGAGAGATACTTTCATTACACAATATACATACCAACAACACAGTCTCACTCCCAGGGCATCAAAAACTGATGCGTGATCATGAGCCTTTGGTGCAAAAAGTATCCTTTAGTGTGCGTTAGACACAGGTGGCTTTCAACTAATTCAGATGCAAGCCATGGCGATATTTGACACTCTTGGTATTCCGTGGGGGTAATTTTAAAACACTGTTGGTAGGGATCACTTGGTGTCACTTTTTCAACGTGCAGGGTGAAACCACGGATCTTTCTATTCTGAATTTTTATTCCATGGACTTTTTATATATATATATATATATATATATATATATATATATATATATATATATATATATATATATATATATATATATATATATATATATATATATACATACAGTACAGGCCAAAAGTTTGGACACACCTTCTCATTCAAATGCGTTTCCAACTCTTGTGAGGCTAGTTCTTCGTCTGTATACTCGGGTTCGAATAAATAAGGACGACCATCAAACTCAAAAGGCTCTTCCGTGTGTTGTATATCTGCTATATTCTTCATACTCCAAGCTTCTTCCCTTATTAACAACTCCGGTCTTCACTCTTCACACAATACGCTCCAATCTGCACACTACTGTTTACCTTTTCCTGCTACAACTGAATTCCCGGGAGACAGCGCGATGCTACAGCTAAGCTTCAGTAACGCTATTACTGTGCAAGCCACAGACATCGTTTATCCCGTTTCCATGTAGTTACATAGTCACTGATATGGTCATAACCACTACAGTGCTCAATTACCTATTTTGAGGGGGAAATAATCTAAACCTTTCGCTGCGAAGGCATGATCTGTCCTATGCAGGACATCCACCAGACCACCGGGCGCTCCGTGGATTTTTATTGGGATGATTATCACAGAAGCCTGGCTGAATACACTCACCGGACGGCAGCTAACGGCTAACAGCTATCTGGCTGTACACACTCACCGGAGGGCAGCTAACAGCTAACAGCTATCTGGCTGTACACACTCACTGGAGGGCAGCTAACGGCTAACAGCTATCTGGCTGTACACACTCACCGGAGGGCAGCTAACAGCTATCTGGCTGTACACACTCACTGGAGGGCAGCTAGCAGCTAACAGCTACTACCACACTACTGTTTTTTTTATTTTTTCTTGAATACACTTCAAGACGTGACATGACCTGTCCTCTGGAGGACATAGCCACACTACCGCCGCTCCGTGGATTGTTATTGGGATGATTATCACAGAAGCCTGTCTGAATACACTCAACGGACGGCAGCTAGCAGCTAACGGCTATCAGCTAGCAGGGCAAGCTAGCTACCAGCAGGATCGAGACAGGGACCATTGACATATATAAAATGGACCAATAGACCCCGTTGCTCTGGACGGAGACCAGTGATGGCCAGCTTTACTGCGCAGCCTCCAACTGAGAGAGACAACGTAAATGTGACGTGAGCAACGTGTCTGAAAGTTGTAAGTCTTCTGGTAGCTGTGCCAAGAGAAATCTCAATCATTCCCAATCTTACAGAGATGGAGAGTGTAGGTATATGTAAGGAGATAACATAAGCACAGGCTAATTATTGCTAACTAACATGCTAGTTAACATTAGTAATTAAACCTAAACAGCTAATGTAAGTCGAAACTGCCTGCGAGCTTCTCCTGTACTATACGGTAATTCCTCTACTGTGTGACAGTAAGTCTCGTGGTTATGACCCAATCGTTAGCCTATTTTTACAAAAGCGTCTGCTACGGAGCCATAACGTGAGGTACAAGGTAATGGAGCCTTTTATACATTGTCGTGTTTCTTTAGAAATAAACAATGTATAAAGGTAGCAACAAAATGGCGCCATAGATGGCTCGACTTCTGAAGCGAATCTTACCCCCTTGACAGGGACCAGGGTAGGTGAATTTAAACAATGTCTGAGTTGAAAACGCATCTTGTTGACACGTAAGGGCCCTATTCATGTGGCACAGACATATTAATTGCATTTTGTGTCTGTTAAGAGGCACAGAGGCACTCTAAAACTTGCCCCGACCACTGCCGTTTTAGGTCAGGGGACGCTTGTAGTACGTAGCTGCAGCTTCTCCGTGTTAGCTGCACTAATTCGGGTCGGGGGGTTTTCTATCGAAAGTACTCGCGTAGCTATAGCGATCAAGATTAACGTAAAAATTGGCCGGAATTCTCCTTTAAGGTCTTAAGATGGCACAGACCAAATTTGAAGTTGATCGGATGAAATCTCTAGTAGAAGTTCGTTAAAGTACGGCAAGGGGAAATGGCCAAAATCACACTTATTTTGAACTTTCAATTCAAAATGGCATACTTCCTGTTTGGTTTAGAGTATGGCTCCAATGAGCTTTTTTGTACATCTTCACATGCTACATATGTGTACCACGTTTCATTAGTCTACGTTAAACGTACTGCAAGGGCTCCATTTATTTTAATTTTGTAGGGGGCGCTAGCGAGCCATTTTTGTGCGCCTATTCCCGAAACCCTTAAAGTACATACATTTTCACCAGGCTTGATGCAACCGTTCATTTTAGTAACTGTAAAGCCCCTCAAAAAGATTATTAATTTTCTGGACAAAGGAATAATAATAATTCCTTCAGTTTCTTGCTCTTGATGGAATTACTGTAATTGTTGGGGATTTGGAAATTATAGAGTGTGGTCTAGACCTACTCTATCTGTAAAGTGTCTCGAGATAACTTTTGTTATGATTTGATACTATAAATAAAATTGAATTGAATTGAATTGAATTTCAATAGGGCCGCTGTCGGTTCTCGGGCCCTAATTACATAGTTCGTTATAGTTCATGTTTTGCCATTTCAATAGTAACCACTTCCTCACCCATTCAGAAGTTTCAAAAATACGTTGGTGGTCCCGTAGCTTTTGGTCTTAGCAAAGATGGCCCCCGTTGAGTGTGAGTAGTCTCTGCATTAGTCCACTGCATATGGCCACATTTAACAGTATGCAAGTTGTGTAACAGTGGAATTTGGATGAATCAGAAAGCAAAAGTAGCTTAGCTTGCTAACACATAGCTAACATTAAATTACTAACATCTAACTTGCCCTCTCTTGTAGACATAGGTTGCTAAAATCATCAGTTAAAGGTATTATGGAGGATTTTCTTTTTCTGGGTGGATCATCAAGACTATTGGTCCTCCTAGTTGTCAATCATTCTGGTGATATCTTTATGTAAGGCCGTCGTACGCGCTCGTCCCTAGGTCCCTAGGTAGTTTTTGCTTTCTGCGCATGCGCACTTTCAGGTGTATATGTGTGGTGAGCATACGTAGTTAGCTACGGTTTCAGCCATTCATTGAAGCTCGCCGTTCTCACCGTGTTTTTTCAAAATGTCTGAGGGTCGCAAGAGAAAAAGTGTCTAGGAATTGTATGATAAAAAGAGAAAGGTCTCTGAAGAAAGAAACAAGACCGGAGTGTTTTTTGGAGAATTTTTCACACGCTGGCGTGCGCTAAAAGCACAGGTTGGGCTTCCCACTGATGCCTCAGTCGCGAAGTTTCTACTCAACAGGTAAAGTTTGGCATGCTATTTGGAGAAATCCATTTAAAATCACTGCTAGTAAAAGTTGATGTAAGCTATGATTAGCGATGCTAGCCCTGGCACAAGTCACGCACAAAAGTGCAAATCATTATCATGATTTTTCTTACTCGGAATGGTGTTGTGAGGTGTTATCATTACATAGATAGATAGATAGATAGATAGATAGATAGATAGATAGATAGATAGATAGATAGATAGATAGATAGATAGATAGATAGATAGATAGATAGATAGATAGATAGATAGATAGATAGATAGATAGATAGATAGATAGATAGATGGAAACTTTGGCCAATTCCTTACCTGATCTAAAGAGAAACCTGCAGTCAGCCCACACAGCCCACACTCATTTGTATTTGAGTTTGTTGGTACCCTGCATCTGACTTTGTCACCATCCGGATCAAAGACTGCCATGTTGAATGATCGTGGGCAGTTCCTCGTTACTCTGTAACAAGTGAATCAACTGAATCAGGAACAGTCTGTGTCTAAAAGAATATTCAACTTCATCATCCACCATCATGGAGATTGGTCTTTGACTAGACCTTAGCAGAATGTAAAATTACTAGTACAGTGCCCATTTAAGATGTGCCTGTAGTGTTAAGTTATCAGCACACTTAAACAACCGGACCCAGAGGGAGTCAGTGAGATGGAGGAAGAGAGCTCTCTTTGCCCGTCTGCTCCGAGATGACGTTATCCTCTGCTGTGTATAGTGTCTGGCTTTTGTTTGATATCTAGTTTCGGCAAAAATGCCTTTTTATTGCATAAGCCTACCTCTTTGCGAAATGCTCTGAGTAAATTTAATATGTGCTTGTATTGTGAAGGGTAGACAAGAAAGAGCGAGCGTTATGGCAGCTCTTCTTTTGTCTTTTTTCCTCAACATTTATTGTGGGTTGTTTAGTTTTATTCCCAGTTTATTAATATCCAATATCCAAACTGTTTTCCGAAATTCCATAGGATACCCAGGAAACCATGTGTGAAGTAGAGTGGACAATAGAGACAAACACACACACACACACACACACACACACACACACTGATTCCCCAGTTTATACTTGGATAAGGTGTCAGTCAGTTGGTTCAACACTTTGGTTTAGACTGAAATATCTCAACAACGGTTTAATGGATTGTCATGAAATCTGGATCAGATATCGATGGTACCATGAGAATTAATCCTAATGACTTTTGTATTCCATCTAGCGCAACCAGCAGGTTCACAGTTTTGGTTGTGAGTGAAATGTCTCAACAACTAAAGGAATGCCATGAAATTTGGTACACACAACTATGTCTCCCAGGATGAAAATGATTTTGATGAGCCCCTGATGTCTGCTTTAGCTCTATCTTTGTTTTCGAATGAAAAGCTTGCAACAATAATGACATTCCCATCAGGCTCAGTTGTACTTAGTGTGTATTGTGACCATAGACTGTACAAATAATGGACAAAGCTTCCGGGCCTGAAAGTGAAGCCAATTCAGAAGTGACTTAAAGCTGCATTCTATCTTATTTCCAGCAGGGGGCGACTCCACTGGCTCCAAAAAGAAGTCTGTTTCTATATAAGTCTATGATAAAATGAGCCTACCTCCCACTTGATTTAATTCAATTCAATTCAATTTTATTTTATTTATAGTATCAAATCATAACAAGAGTTATCTCAGGACACTTTACAGATAGAGAAGGTCTAGACCACACTCTATAATTTACCTCAGTATAGATTTTCATAATGACTTTATGGTCTCAATCACTAGTTTCAAGTCTTCTTCAACACAGTATGATGTTCATTTTGTAAATTATGATCCCATTTATTTTAGAATAAATGAGAAAGCAGGGAATGCTTTGATAGAGGCTTAGCAATGCGTACATTAAAATAGACCTGAACCTTGTTTTTTGGTGTCCGTGTTTTCGTCTTAAACTTTGACCCTCTCACTGTGTGTTTTCACTCCATCAAAGTTTATTGGGACATTTGGTCTCCTACAAATATCTTGTTCAGCGTTAGCTGGTAACTTTATGTAAAGTGTGACGATTTTCTGTTCTGCTTTGCAGATGAACGGTGGCAGTACCCAGAGGTCTGCGTTTAGCTACCAATAAATCTCCACTGGATGACTTGGCTCAGAAGGGTTGAAAATCGTCAACTTTCCCTTTTTAGCATTTAGCTTAGCGCAGCGCCATTCCAACCATAAACGACACTGGCTGAGCTGCGTCATCCTCCCCAGCTCTGCCCTCTCTTCAAAAATCGTCGGGTTGCAAAAACACAAGATGGCGACAGCAGTATCGACAAACTCAACGCCTTCAAAAAGACAGCCCACCAGCCAATGGGTGACGTCACGGATGCTACGTCCACAATTTTTACAGTCTATGAATGTGACAATAGTAAAAATCATACCTGCCTCATAAACACTCTCCTGAATATTATGTATATTCTAGCAGCAAAACCATTTAATCCCCTAACTAGTTAAAGAAGCTGCATGTATTTTCTAAAGTAAAAAGCATGTCATTACCTGAGAACAGGCAGCATATCAATGATGGGGGATCTGTTGGATTCACCAGTATCAGATCTGGTTCCCAGGTCCACATGTGCTGTCATTATCCAGTTACCCATTGAGTTCCTGAAGTTTGATGCCCAGACGCCCAGACCGATGTAAGGTATGACATTAGTGGGGTATCTGTGTGAAAAAATAATGGAATAATGAGTACAATATAGCAAATAATTATCAATAAAATGGCACAGTGGGAAGTAGCAATCCGATGTTAGCTCCAAACTATATTCACATGTTCTTAATTACAATACAAATGTTTGAAATTTCTTAATCAGTGTTTGAAAATGCTGCTGGTTTGATTTTGGTTGACCAATCACAACAGAGTGCGTCAGCTGACCAATCAGAGCAGACAGGGCTTTTCAGGAAGGCGGGCCAAGAGCTCGGACAGAGTGTTTCAGACAGAGGTGCTGCAGCAATGGGCAGTATGAGAAACATAATGTGTTTTTTGAACATCAAAGCATGTAAACATATTCTAGTAGACACCAAGAGTACAAATATGATGCTAAAAAGGTATATAATAGAGGCTCTTTAAGAAATGCTATAAGTAATATCTCACCTAATCTCAAAGGGGAGGTTGCTGTTGAGGTTTATTTTGTTCACCGCGTCATATTGGCACCAGTAGAAACCCAAGGAATTACTGTAAAAAGCTGTGCTGGTGGTTTCGGTCTGGGTCCCACAGTCACCAGAAGAGCATGAGTAGTAATTCAAATTGCAGTAAATTGTAGTTTGCTTGTTGTGAAGTTCCACCTGTAAAAAGATTATGCAAAGATAACACATGTAGCAATCGACCCACAGTTTGTTGAACTTTAGGTTAGCAAAAATGTAAAATGTGGAAAAGCAGGTGTTAAATACAGCTGCAAAGTATGTCATATATTTTTGAGTTGTCGGCAAAACAAGACATTTGAGGACGTCATCTTGGGTTTGGGAAAAACATTTTTCCCCATCTGGTAATTTTATAGACCAAACAACTAATCGATTAATTGAGAAAACAATCAACAGATTAATCAACAATGAAGCCAGCCAAACTTTAAATGTACGTGTATCTAGAAGTGATCCGACTATCATAATTCATTATATTAGATTTAAGAGGAAATCTTCTTTTTCTCTGACAATGAAAATACCTAACTTAATCAGGATGTGTCTGGATACCCTCTAATGAGATTTGCTTGACACCCAATGTTTAACTTACCTTATAAGTCCCATCTGAATACTGTGCTTTTGGGGTGAAGGTCAGTGATCCGCCATAGTACGAGTAGTACCATGCAGAGGCAGATGAGAGCATGAGCAGCAGATGCAGCAGCAGCACTGTGAGAGAAGCCATTCTCCTGAATGCCTCATCTTCAGTGGGATCTGCTACTTAAATACTCTTCTGCAAGGAAATGAAGACAATACATGTTTTTTTTCTAAATGATATGTTAGAATAATGAAGAATGTAGTAGGACTAGTTTCACCTGTGTTTTCAAAAGTTACCGGCATTCATATTCACTACCTGGCATCAGTAATCCTAAACCCAGAGCCAACAGGTAATAGTTAAACCAGTTTAAAAGGTTTAACTGTGTTTTTAGAAGATGCACTGCAGCCAACTATACTTTTAAAAATGTAACCTTGCTCATAATTCCCATTTTTACTTAATGTATCGTTAAATCTAATTATGTCTTATGAACACAGTGACCTTTTTTTTTGTATCCTAATTACATATAAATAAAACACTCTATTTAATGTATTCTGATACTCCTCAAGCCTGGAGCTACTGGCGTCAAATGAGAAACATTAAATGGCATGATGATTAGCAATGTGGTCAGTGTGTTTCAGTGGCGGGGGACTCGAGTCGCACAACTTGACTCGAGTCAGACTCGAGCAACAAATTTGAGGAGTTGAGACTTGCTTGACTTATATTTATAAACGGCTCAACTTTGACTTGGTATTCAAGACTTGCCACTTAACTTAGACTGTCAATCTGAAACAATGTTGTCTTTTGTTTTGCTGAGGTATTTCTCCATTTATGGCATGAAGTAATTCTATTTACATAATTTGAATAAGGTTTTGATGGCTGATGAAAAAGGAATGTCAGAAACAAGACAAGATGACAAACAACACACCATACAGAATACAGATGAGAAACTTTCTCCACAGAGTATGAACAAACGTCTCCTGCATCGCATGCAAGCAGCAATAAACCATCACTAATAATTATTTCTGTCTGTATTGAGGAAGCAATAATATTAAATGAATCAAAATATAGGTATGCATAATACTCTCCATATGCAACCGAGAAACATTATTCCTTTGTTCTATTAAAAGCTGTGGGATAATGACGGGTGTGCCTGTGCCACTCAGAGAGGCAGCTGGCACACCCACAAATCAGATGCAGAATTAATTTTATGTTATCTTTTAACATCTTGTTTGAAACTTATATATTTGCATCCCGTTTCTCAGCAGCAGGGCTGCTGCTCCTGTTGTCTTGATATTCTACCAATGGGCTTTTTCAAAAAAATGTCAAATTGTTTGGCTTTAGATCTTCTACAGATTGTAAACCTGTCTCTTCTTTCTGGTATCTTCCCACAAGCCCTGAAAACTGCAGTCATCAAGCCACTCTTAAAAAAGAACAATCTAGACACGTCACTAATGAGCAATTATAGGCCGGTATCAAAACTTACATTTTTAAGTAAAATAAGTGAAAAAGCGTTTTTTCAACTCAACCTTTTCTTGTCAATAACAGTTGCCTTCTAGTCGGGTTTTCGACCACACCACAGCACTGAGACGGCTCTTGTTAAAGTCTTTAATGACACATGACATTTTTTTTAAAGTTAATTTTTTGGGGGGCTTTTCCCCTTTGTTATGAAGTGACAGTGGATAGACTTGAAAGAGGGAGAGAAAGATGGGGGATGACAAGCAGCAAAGGGCAGCAGGTCAGATTTGAACCCGGGCTGCTGCAGGACACAGCCAACATGGGGTGAACGCTCTTACTGGGTGAGCTAGAGGCCGCCCCAAATGACATCCACTTAAACACAGATAGTCGCAGAACTGGCAGAAGTTTTAGTATGACTTTATCTCAGTGCAGCATTTGACAGGGTCGACCATGACATATTACTAGACCGATTGGAAAACTGGGTTGGACTTTCTGGCTCAGTGCTAAACTGGTTTGAATCCTACTTAAAGAATAGGGACTACTTTGTGTCTATAGGTAATTATGCATCGGAGCATAATTCTGGGGCCTTTTCTGTTTAACATCTACATGCTTCCACTGGCTCAGATTATGGAAAACTACAAAATAAGTTACCACAGTTATGCGACGACACACAAATTTACATAACCCTATCACCAGGGAACTAGAGTCCAATACAAAAACTGAGTAAGTGCATTTAACAAATTAAGGACTAGATGTGGAGGTGGTTGTTTTTGGAGCAAAAGAGGAACCATTAAAAGTGATTGCTTAGCTTCAAACGACAATGTTAAAAACAACAAGAATACCAGAAATCTTGGTGTAGTCATGGACTCAGACCTGCATTTCAACAGCCACATTAAGACAATTACAAAGTCAGCCTATTATCACCTTATTATTATTACCTTAAGAATATATCAAGGGTTAAAGGACTTATATCTCAGCAGGATTTGGAATTTTTTTTCCATGTTTTTATCTTTAATAGACTTGACAAATGAAACGGTGTCTTTACAGGTCTCCCTAAAAAGTCAATCAGACAGCTGCAGCTGAATCAGAGCGCTGCTGCCCGAGTCCTCACTAAGACCAAGAAAGTGGATCACATCACTCCAGTACTGAAGTCTTTGCACTGGCTTCCTGTCCCTCAAAGAATTGATTTGGCTGGTTAATTAATCACTAAACGGCTTAGGGCCAAAATACATTTCTGATCTGTTGCTACACTATGAACTACCCAGACCTCTCAGGTGGTCTGGGACAGGTCTACTTGTTGTCCCCAGAGTCAGAACTAAACAGGGAGAAGCAGCGTTCAGTTTTTATGCTCCACATATCTGGAACAAACTCCCAGAAACCTGCAGGTCTGCCCCAACTCTCAGCTCTTTTAAATCAAGGCTGAAGACCTTTCTTTTTGATGCAGTTGTTGATGTTTTTAATTTTTTAATTGTTATTAACTGCTCTTTAATGTTTTATGTAAAGCACTTTGAATTGCCCTGTTGCTGAAATGTGCGAAACAAATATAGCTGCTTTGCCTCGCTGCTGAGCCAACTCCAGCATGTGGGTCTGGGTTAGTCATCATTTCAGTATGTAGAATGTACAGTTTATTGTCATGCCATGTTCTGAGAAACATGTTCTGAGAAACATTTTCCGAGCCCATCCTTCGTTGCACCTGCAGCTATACAGGAAAGCAGCTCACCTTTGTCTTCAGTGTCAGCAGAAATGTGACTTAGATAAACAGTACATGTGCAACGCATTCCCATGAACAGGTTCAGATGATATCGCCGCACGAAAACCTACGCACAACAATTTGTATGATACCTTGCGAAATTATGGTAACGACCGACCGGTCACATGAAAGTTAGGTTTAGCCAAGAAAAGATGACTGTGAGCTGGGGACCGGTCACTGTGAGGTTAGGGTCCTGACAGCGGTCGTTACAGTTAAATTTAGCCGGCAAAAGAAGGTTAAATCAACGTGTTTCAGTTGAAGTGAAATCAGCAGAAAAGCAACACGTCTGCCGAGGGTCAAAGGTCACAGAGACATGCAGAGTTCAGAGAGGATGACCGCCATGTTTGCTGATCTCTCCGAGTCCCGAACAGAAAGATATGTGACGTCTGCAGATCTGTGAGACATTCAGACAGTGACTCAGCGTTATCGATCACAGCTGATCATCTGAACACAGTCTTTGAGCAGATTTCTCACATTGCTGAATATGACAAAACTCTTTTACTGTCACAACGCCATCACCTTTGTATGATATCGTAACATATATAAAAGCAACATAAAAGCTTTAAGTTAACTACGACTCGCTTCAGCAAGAAACTCCTGTAGCAGCGTGTTAGAGCTAAACATTACATTATTGAGAAGATTTATGACAAATTTGCTGGTATATTTATCTACTTTTTGAATGCTTCAATATTGGATGAATATTGCAGCTTTGGTGCCATGTTTGTTCAAAATTTGGTGAAAAAAAACCAAGTGTTCTGAATTCACCTTGCAGCCATGAATGTTTCTCTGCAACAAGAGTCACAAGCACAGCCACTGTTGTAATATTGAGTTCACATCATGTGTATATGTTCAACTTATTTTTACTAAATAAGGATTTGAGGGAGAATGTGTTGGGGTATGAATGTTCACCGCTCCCTGTTCATCTTCACCAATCAGGGCCAGGGGTGGGGGTGTCTAACTGCGTTTCAATCACTGCTCATGGACACGCATTCATTTTACCTTGTGGGGGGAGGGGCTGAGAAGTTGTTGATGTTCAAATTCTTTGGTTAAGTCCTGGATCTTCACAATCCTACCTACAGCACCTTTAAGCACAATGCATTATATAATATTTTTGTACTGTAGGAGCTAATGTGTGCTGCTTATTTTGACTATTTGGATGGTTTTATTGACTCTGTAAGGCATCACATTTTATAAATTCATACAAGTGATAATCTGTGAAGGTGTTCTTTCATTTTCCTCACTGGGCTGATGCCAAGACGCACTGTCACATGTTAGGAGTGGAAAGTTTTAGCAGCTCAGCTGAAAGGTATGTTGTCCCACACAATGACACAACTGTTTAAAAAGAGAAAGAAACCCGGGCACCTGGGTAGCTTACCTGTCGGGGCGTGCGCCCATGTATTTAGATACTTAAGCACAATGCATTATATTATATGTTTGTACTGTAGGAGCTAATGTATGCAGCCTATTTTGAATATTTGGATGGTTTTATTGACTCTGTAAGGCATCATATTTTATAAATTCATACAAGTGATAATCTGTGAAGGTGTTCTTTAAAGGAACACGCCGACTTATTGGGAATTTAGCTTATTCACCGTAACCCCCAGAGTAAGACAAGTCGATACATACCCTTCTCATCTCGTGCCCATGTATAGAGGGTTCGGCTCCATCCTGCGGCCCTTTGCTGCATGTCGTTCCCCCTCTCTCTCCCCTTTCATTTCTTCAGCTGTAAAAAAATGAATGCCTAAAATGCCCCAAAAGTTTTCCATTGGAAAAAAAAGCAACCTGCAAAATAGGCAGAATATATTTGAATCTTAGAAATTGTGTTTTTCCAGTGCCCCTACATCTCAACCCCACAGAAATGAACCCAGGACCCTTCCGATTGCTGCAATAGACGGGTTCATTTATATAGCAGCTTACCCAGACACCGGTCACACAGTGCTTCACAGTCAAAGAAATAACATCACAGATCAAACACCAGCTCAAAGTATACAACAACAACAACAACAACAGACATACCTGATAAAACTCCAGTATGCTCCGAGGTGTTCACATCCATCTCAATCTTTTGTTCTTTAGCTCTATGTTCTATAGATCTCCTCCAGAGGGAACAGAACTGCTACAACAGTAGCCTACAAGTCAAAACAAATGCCAATTAGTCAAAAAGCTATTAGGCTGTAGTTCTAAACACTCAACTATAGTTTGTTTATATAGGCCTAGTATTTTTCTGCGACAAGGCAAATCAAAGTGCTTAGCATAAAACTTTTTTTTTTAATTTTATAAATTCTCACGTACAATGTGCAGCAATTTGTTTTATTTTTTTACGTGCAGCAATCTTTTCTATCCGCCGAGCGGTAATTACTACTTCCGGAGTCTTCAGCTGATGTCATTTAGATACAGAAGGTGCAACACACATAAAAAAGCTCTGGACCTCAGCTATCATGTAGAGATGGTCACCAAAGTTTACCCACTGTAAGCACTGTCAAATATGGTAATAAGCTATTTTCACCTGTTTAACGATTCGATTTTTAAAATCTGATGACACCAGTGTGTTCCCCATCCCCAAAAAACCCAGGGTGTATCCAAAATTCTACACTACCAACTTCTACTTATGAGAAATATACCAATATATTTAAAAACTACAACTCCCACTATAGACGCGGCCCAGAATCTGTTACAAAGCTTGAGCATTGTAGTTCTTCTGGGGTGGGTGGGCGGACGTGTTCGGCTTCGTTCCATTTCAGATTGAGGCCGCCCGCCGGCCGGCCGAGCAAACAGTACATGAGACAAATACATGAAACTGTATTTTATTATTATTGCTATTTTTATTGTTTAACTCCTCAAATACAACGTTAGACAAAAACATCAATATTACGAATATTATGTATTTGTATCTTTTCTACCCGCCGAGCGGTAATTACGACGTCACTTCCGGAGTCTTCAGCTGATTTTTTTAAACGGTGCATAACTTACTGGAACAAAACTGAGCAACACGTTGTTGCTGGTGACAAAACCACTGATTATATATATTATATTATATTATATTTATTACATGGCTTGCTTGAATTCTAATGTAGAATACGGTCTGTTATTTTCTTGATAACAGACCGTTGCTAAGTATAACACAGCGTTGCCATGCAGCAGAGCGTTGCCATGGACGCAGTTCTGTTCCCTCTGGAGGAGAGCTATAAATCGATCCGCTGAAAGAAGATTGGCGTCGGGGTCCTGATCACCCCGCCGTTGTTGTAGTCGCTATAACAACGCTCTACGTGATCCCTAACGTACATTGAAGTGATACAGGCGTTAAAGACCCGCTGATCGCTGTCTGATTCTGTGAATGAATGCCCGCGTTGCATCGTGGGACATCGGCTTTGAATGCGCCCAGCTCGGCTCATATCGTAACCTACTGTTCTGTCTTATTTACTGTAATATTTCACCGGTAATAAGACCGAAATAATATTATTAAAATAAAGAAATGCATACCATGATAACAGCTAAATACATGTTGAAAGATGTAGCGTTATAGTTTTAAAAATATCAATAAACAACAAAGCAATCCAGCTTCCGTGGCCGAAATAATAACATTAAAAGAAATACATATAAACTGATAAGATCTGGTGAATAAATGTTGATTAAAACAGCGGTTATTGGGCTAAAAACACCAATAATATCAAAGCTGTATCCAGCTTCTCTGCTGCAGCCCGACTGGCAGAAAGTTTCGTGCTGTGATTACGTAAGATGCTTCTCATTGAAATACATTAGTATAAAAAACGTGACAGCAACACGTAAATCTTCAAAATAACGTGAGGGTATCACGTTCTAATAGATTTAATTTCGTAATGCCATCACGAACTGACGTGAGACTGGGTTGTGTAAACCGTACCGTAAATGTCTACTGACGATTAACTGCAGGGCGGATTAAGATGATACTGCACATCAATCAGACACCAGCAGTGGAACGTACCTAAGTTTATTTAGTATACAGTCTATGTATTTATCCAACAGCTGGGGTGGTATAGTCTGTACTCTCATGCACATGCAAAACGTAATTAGATGCAGTCCTATCAGTGGAAAACATCAGCAAAAGTGCAAAACAGGTGAACAAATAGATATAAAAGAGCCTCCAAAAGGCACTATAGTAATATAAAAAGAGACAGAAGGGTTTTAAAAAAATAAAAAAATAAAGACACAAAAACACAAACATACCACACATAGGAGACAGTCACTGCACAATTCATCCTTAAAACTCAAGTAGCATCAAGTGTAGTTACAGCTTTTGGATAAAAACTGTGGGAGCAGTAAAGATCATCCAGGGAGGGTAGAGGTCAGCCAGGGTTACTCTACCGCATCTTCTTCAATCTTATTGTGTTATGGATTTAATTGTCCAACAGAATATAAAGTCATTAGAATGTGCTCCACGTCCACCATCTGTAACATTAAAAATACTAAAGCATCAGTACCGCGGTGGAAGAAGTATTCTGATCCTTGTAAAGTAACTAGTAACTAAAGCTGTAACAGATGAATGTTGTGGAATAAAAAGTACAATATTTCTCTCTGAAATGTAGCGGAGTAGAAGTAGAAAAGAAAGAAAAGAAAAGACTCAAGTGAAGTACCTCAACATTTGTACTTAAGTACATTACTGGAGCAAATGCACTAGTTACATTCCACCACTTGTAAACTAATATATAATAATAAAACTGTCTGAATGGGATTAATTGACCCAACAAGTACTTTAACTTATTACTATAACTACATTTTGCTGTTGATACTTTTTACTCAAGTGAAATTTTGAATGTAAGACTTATAACAGACTTTTTTTTTTTTTTTATGGAGCTGTATTGTTTTTTTACTTAGTAATAAAAGATATGAGTACGCTCCACCGCTGAGGGACGCTCACTGTGCCAGGGTGGTGAGAAACCTTTTGATTTGTCTTCCAGTAAGTCTTTTCAGTGTTTGTTGTGACATTCTTACTTGTCACATTGTCATCACATGGACATTTTCAGTTCTGGGAAGCAGTTCATGCTCAGGTGAAGACAACAGGTGCAGCTCTGGTATGATGGTGATCTGAAAAAAAGATAAGCATATCTCATCTCCGTCAATCATTCTTGCTCTCTGCTGCCAAGATTTGACTACTTGTCTATATCGGCGACAGTTCACTTCCGTGATCGTGTTGGCATTCTAACCTCCGGTGGATTTGTGAGGACTATGGTTAACTGCTCCTCAGATCTCTGCAGGGTAAATCCAGACAGCTAGCTAGACTATCTGTCCGGAGTTTTCTGTTGCACGACTAAAACTACTTTTGAACGTACACACAATGTTCCACCAAAACAAGTTCCTTCCAGAGGCTATAAAATAAACTCCAGTACATCCAGAAATCTGCTGCTCGTCCTCTCACCCTTTCTGGTTCCAATTCCTCCACTGGCTCCCTGTCCAACCCGTTCCCCCTTCAGCGTATGTATGAGACGCACCGGGCAGAGCAGCAGTAAGATGACGTAGTATTAAGAGCGACAATGATAGCGGTTGAGTCAAACAACACAGGACTTTCACCCAAGAGACCGCGGTTCGTATCACTGAAACGTACATTTTGTAATCCCACCCAACTGTCCCATTCTTGTGTCACACGTCAGTTAAACATAGGTCCCGACCCAGAGCGTCATAAAGTGATGCCAAGAGTCCCGACCAAGTGCGTCAAATATGACGCTAAAGGAGACTTTTTATGTCAATAACAAACATCATCACAGTGGGTGGATAAGACATACTTTTTAAAAGCAGACATTAGTCTCTTGAAAGGATGAATCATTTTAATTTTTGACCCATTTCCCAATTTTCTTTAGACTTTTCTTTCTACCAATAGATGGCTTACTCAACTCTGAATTCTGTTGGAAGGAATGTAAAAAATAATCATTTTAACCCAAAGCATGAGAGATAAAAAGGATGTCTGAAGGTGCTCAAAGCAAGTTGTAAAACTGCTCAGCAAGCGTGTGCTTTTTGATTGAATTGCTGTGACAACTGAAAGTGTGGAAGAGCAAGAATCTCATATATCACTGTTAGACAAAGAAACATTGTTCTACAAATTAGTGCCTTGTAAAACATATGTGATCAGATTACAGTACGGTAGGCTGAAGATTCAGACCGGTACCCATCAGATGGCACTAGGCTATTTGAATGTTAGCCAAAATGAAGATCTTATTAGCTCATAAAGAATAGTTGCAACGTAGAACTTTATGTGAAATAGAATTTAAACAAATGACAAAGATCTCTATGTGCACCTTTAGCCCTAGAAACTGGCAGGTCCACGCCACTCCAGAGAACGACAGACTTAGTTTATAATGTGGGCTAGCTAAAATTGAGAACAAGGTTAATTTCTTTTTTGTTTTATTGTCTTGTTCGGGTGTACAGTACTTTTTTTAACCCAAATGACCTGTATTTATACAGATAAGGAGAGGACAACAAAAATGTTTTTTTCATGGTCAACAGGAAGATAACACAAAGGTTAAACCCATGAGGGTTGGGCCCTTTGTGTGCATGACGTGGAAACAAAGAAGCAATCAATCATGAATGTTTGTGTTGCTGGAGCCAACTAAGCCACCTGCTAAACACTGACATGGCATTATTGTCATTTTGAGCATGTAAGCATGCTGACATTAGCATTTAGCTCAAAGCAACCTGGGCATAAGTGCGTTCTCGTGGATGTAGACTCTTATGATTCACTACATGCAAAAACATTGACATAATTATTCGTTTTATATTATCAATCCAGCCAATATAAAGGCAAACATGCTAAAAAATATTGGATAGACGACAAGACACTATATCGGCCAAAACAGTAGTCAGGTTTTGAAGATCAGAATCGGTGAGCAGTGAAATGTGTTACAATAAATTGTTTCCTCCTCATGTGTCAGATGATTGACATGAAGAGAAGCAGGGCACATGTAACATAATCCATCACTGATATTTAAAAAAAACTCCCAAATCAAGTATCATATTGATAATGCATCATGAGTTGTCCTGACATAATAAAATAAATTTAAAATTCAGAATGTATTGGAGGGATAGCCCCTGTAGATGTAGCATCTCGTTTTCGACAGGGATCCTATAAACACAAATACAAAATTATAAAACAAAGACAGACAGAACCACGTTAGGTAAAAAAGATACACTACAAATACACAGATACAGACAGCTCGCTCACCCTGTCTCGCCCAACACCTCCCAGCTGTTGTACAAGAAAATTAGATACAATAACCCGGATAATAAATCAATTCCATCAGAATAAAGAGCAATTTTAAGAAGTTTGTCATCAGCACAAATAAACAGAAGTACACGCAAATCAAAGGCATAAACAGGAAAAGGACTATAGCTCTCATCTGGAAGAAAATGGAGGCACCAACAATTGGTGCTTGGATCAAGAATATGGCTGAGACTAGTCTCATTTTGCCAGACATTCCTCCACAGCTGTGGAGGAAGGTCTGGCTATTCCACACAGCATTCCGAGATGGGAATAAAACGTGCTCTGGCTTATCGGCTTTTCTTTAAACCAATCGCAATGATCATGGCCGGCGCTAAGCTTTGGAGCTACTTTGGGATCTGAAGTGTTTTTAAGATATCATTCTTACCAAACAGACAAGACTGTAACCATAATGTCTTTGGCAGAGGAAAGAATCATTATCATACACATAACATTTTGATATTCTCAGCTCTTCTCATCACCTGAACCTGATCCTCACACACAAGTCCCCCAAGCCATACTAAGATATAGGTTGTTTATTTCTACCCTCTTATACGACCCACGGGAGCATTTTCCATTGTCATATCTAAACAACAGAACATAACGATCGCGGATTTACGTCAAGGGGCGCTAACACTTCTAAGTTAAGTTTGGAAAAAGATTGTGGTTTGGATTAAAACCATCTGTTACATAGCTTAAGTTCCAGTAATGCACAAGATGCAGAATGTGACGTAGTTCCGTTTGTTCCATAGAGTTAAAAAAACTGTTTACTTTAATTTTCCAACGGGACACAAATCCCGATCTCCTGGCTGAAAATCCTTTGTTTGTTTGGCACACTTATACTTCGTCATCTTACTTTCTGCTTTGCTCTCATAATAACTAGAGCCACCTTAAAGGACAATTCGGGGCAAAATGAACCTAGGGGTTAATAACATATGTGTACTGAGTCGACCGTTCTCTGGGATCTGTTTTCATGCTAATCAAATGTGTCTCTAGCAGATGGTAAATCGCTATATTATACCACTAACAAGGCTCAAAATAGCACTACCCTTCAACGGTAGCATGATGAGGGTCCCCACATGTAAACCGAAGCATTGAGAACTTTGTAAGTGTACAGACAGTTTATTAAAAAGATAGATTATAAAGACAGTAGCGTTCATATTTACATGTGGGCGCCATCTTGGAAAACAGTCATGAGCAGTCGATCCACCGAACGCTGTGTTTGAGCTACGTTATTGGTTACTGGTTGCACGTGCTCGGGTTGCTCAACTGCTCATGACGGTTTTCCAAGATGGCGCTCTATGTAAACATAATTTACGCATTACAAGTAAATAGTGATTTACCATCTGCCCCGAAAGCTAGCATTAGCAGCTAACCACCGGTTTGCGGTAGCTTGTTTAAGATAGAGACACATTTGATTAGCATGAAAATAGATCCCAGAGAATGTTCAACTCAGTACACATTTTTTGTGCCGGAATTATCCTTTAATATGAGTCATAATTGCTGCTTGTACAATCAACCTATGGGAGCATTTCTTTCGGGGAGGACAGTCTACCTCCAGATGTCTAAAAATTGTGAGCCAGTCAGTTCAGACTGAATCTGTAATTACTTCAGTGGCTGATAATCTGTGTAGTGTGTAGATCATCAGTCCCAACCTGAGGCATATCTGCCCTTTGCACACAGTGCATAAACTACTTAATCAGCTATTTCATATATATTTGTCTGTTTATGTATTTGTTTATTCTTATTAATGTTTCATATTTTTGTTTGTGTATGTACGCACCAATCACCATCATCAAGGCAAATTCCACATAGGGTAACTACTGTGGCAATAAACCTCTTTCTGATGAACAATTACATTTCCTAAAAAAAAATTCATCAATACGTACAAAATGAACAACAAACACACACAGTGTTGTGTTTATTACGTGATCAAGAATTCAAACAGAATTTTGATTTAATTTCCCCTTTTATTGCAAATAAAATTCCATTTATGACAAAAAAATATAATTTCACCGTTACATATATTGCTCTATATTTATCTGTTAAAAGTTTCAAACTGTCAGTGGACATTTTCAAAGTTACACATTCATCTCATGAATGTACAGATGTAACATATTTGAATACATGTTTTGTATTTTTAAGGCAAAGTCGAGAAGCAAATGTAACCCAAAAGGGTCTCCCCACCAACATATTTTGAAACACAGGATTTAAAGCGGATATCTTTCAGTAAATGGACTAACTCTAAGCAACAACTAAATCAATTTTGGTCAAGATAGACAACACGTTCCATATTTGTATGATATGGTACGAAAACTTATGCACACCAATTTGTATATGCTACTAAATTAGGTGACAGCTGGTCGGTCACATGATGCCTGATCACATGATGCCTGGGCCATGTTCAGCCCCGAGAAAACCTAGCAACACGTTTTTTAAACTGAAATGGGCGTGCGTTAACACGTTTACAGACACGTCTCGATGATTGTGGTTTGGGTTAAAAGACCCCTTAAGCAGTACTATCAGCACACAAATACCTGGGTGTTTTCTGGGTGAAATTCTTATTTTTTCCTTAAACTTTTCCAACCTCCTCCTTAGGTGGATCTTCTCTGCTCTTATAAAGCGGCAGTCAATGTGGTGCTTACAGTAATAAATATGTGGAATATATACCAATTATTATTTATTTTTATTATTAGCATTATTTTTCGTACAAATGGTTCATGAGGACAGCCTGAGTTAACAATTGTTTAGATGAGGAATGTTTAAAACAGAGGTTAAACATGTCTACACAGGACAAATAAAATTGTAATACAGCTATAAATTTAACTCTTCAATTACATAAATAAATACACCTGTATTTTATTTGGTTGAAATGACAATGATAATTGGGTCCTTAACAAGCCAAATAAAAAAATCCCAAATTTGCACATCAAGTATTACTGTATCAACTGTTACTATTTCTGTACTTGCTTAACCACACAGACTATCATCAGCTGAAGTTAAATGCCGGGAAACGTTCTGCAAGAAGTTAACAACAGAACAGTGGCATCGAAAAAAATCCTGCAAAACCAGACGTTTTGCAATTTTGTAATTTTGACATTTGAAATATTTTTTACTTCTGGAGAGTGAGCTGCAGGCGGGGGCGTGATTGGTTCCTAGCCATGGGGCAAACAACCATAATAGAAATCAAAACCAGAAGGCTGCAGGTGGGGGGCATTGATTGAGATCATTTTTTATGGCTTGTGCCTTTATTTGGCAGTAGACAGTATAGAGGGACCAGAAACTTCGTCCAAACACTTTTATCAACTTCAGAAGCATAACTCTTTGAAGGATAGGTTCCCAATTTTTCAAATATGTCTTAAAACAATAGTCATGTGTTGATATGAACATTGAAACAAGGTGTTGCTTAATGTAATAATTCCTTCCGTTCATTCTGGCCAGTCGAGTAAGAAAACCCTTTCTAAGGCTGTTGAATAAATCAGTTGAGTATCTTAGTATCTAAGTTATTGTATTGTAAAGCTATTTTAGTGCAAAGTGTGCAGTCCACTGCATATGCATATATATATATATATATATATATATATACACACATACATACATACTGGACTTGTGGACTTTGTTCCCTATCTCTTCAATTGAAAAAATGTTAGGGATCTATTCAGTGGCCAGTGTGATCAGGAGGGATGATGAATGAATGTACATTTGGGCAGAGGTTGTCAATCTTTTTTTAACCAAGGATGGGGGCTACCCTCATGTATGTCCCTTGGAATATTTTGAGGGTATTATTTACACTGCTATAGTGTTAATTACGTGAAAGAACAACACAATAGAAATGTATTTGAAAGCTATTCGACATGTATTACAGATTTTTTTGTGTAGCGCAAGTTATAGATTTGTTAGATTAGGAAGTAATCTATGAACTATTATAGATTTAAAGGCAGACCCAGTTTGAGAATCACTGCATGAGTATTGTTTTAAGAATCTGAACCTATCCTTTACCAAAATATAACTTAAAACATACATGCTGTGTAAAACAGCACGGTATTAAATGAGTTGGGTTTTAGTTCTCCCAGCCGGAACCTAAGAGAGATTTTTGGTCGTCTGCTTTTCTCTTCCTCATGAAGTAATGAACCAGCACAGCCATCAACACCAGTGCTACTGAGAAGATGCAGCCAAAGACCACGGTGCTGATGTTGGTGTTGAGGATCTGCTTGATTCCCCAATCTCCTCCGCTGGAGACTGTAGGAGCAAAGTCCCGACGTCCTCCGCTTGATTTGGTGTCTGGAGAAACTGGTGGAGGGTTCACTGAAAGACAACAGCACATTTGTTTTTTAATACATTTCTTCATATTCTTCATGTATTGTGCTTTGCAAGTTTCACCTCCTGACCAGAGCCGGATTAAATGGAAAGGTTACACAAGGCATATTGCATTTTTGGTATTTGGTGAAAAAAACTAAATTGCTTTCAACTGCTAATTTATTCATTAAGGTATTTCAATCCACCTAAATTAGGCTTATTTGAAGGGCCTAGGGTTGGGTATCCAGTTTTTTTCCGATACCGGTGCTAAAACGATACTTTTAAAACTGTGTCGGTGCCTAAATGGTAGCTAAACCAATACTTTAAAAAAAATAGGGTAATAGGGAAAAGGGTATTTTACAATAACTTTAAATGCACCACAAGGCTTACTATTTTTAAGTTTTGAATCTGTATTGTTTTTCCAACAAGCACGCTGCTTAACGTCCTGCTGTTGGAATCCTCTCCAGTGAAATACAGTCACACTTTACACCGTTTAGCTGTCAGCATTTTAACTGTGTTTAATCCAGCTGCTAGCTAACGGCAGGCTGATGTTACCCGCTGTCAAGTGAAGTGTTAACTAGAGTGACATGCAACGATGCTTCTGTTGCCTCTAACGTCTGTTTCAGAGCATCAGAGAGCAGCGCAGAAGGCATCGAAATGAGATGACTATGCCTAGATCCGGCTTCGGACCACTGTGTGTGCTTTAATGTGTTGTATTGCTGGGTATGGGAACTGTACACACACTGATGTTTTGCACATATCAAATCACAAAGAATCAATTGAAGACTTTGAACTCAAAATTAACAACACTGTAGTAAAAAATCCAAATTCGCTATCAAATGAATTTAACCAATACTTTTCTAAATCTGTTAGGGAGATAATTGAACGGTTTGAGCCATCTGAGAAAATACCTAGACCCATTGATCCTTCCAAGCCTGTGTTCAATGTGTGTGAAATAACAGAGCTGGAGGTAGATAAGATCATTGGATCACTTAAGAACTCAAAATCGAAAGATGCGTTTGGGCTAGATTCACATTCTTTAAAATTATGTAAAAACTCCTAAATTGCTCCAATAACATTTATGATCAATTTATCATTCAAGCAGAGCCTTGTTCCATCTTTCTGGAAAATGGCCGTAGTCACCCCAATCTTTAAATCTGGTGATAAATTAAATGTAGCCAACTACCGACCAATCAGTATCCTTCCTGTGGTCTCCAAGGTCGCTGAGAAGTGGGTTGCTAAAATTATAAATGAACATCTAAATAAAGACCACTCTCCCTTGCATCCTATGCAATTTGGGTTCCGCACCAATCACTCGACTGAATTTGCCAACAGTTTGTTTATAGAAAAAGTAAAAAGTAAATTGGATAATAATGCTTGTGTCGGTGCTGTATTTTTAGATTTAAAAAGAGCATTTGACACTGTTAATCATGACATTTTATTGTCTAAACTGACATATTTTAACTTTTCTTCAATTGCCGTTCAATGGATTAAATCTTATCTGGACTTAAGAAAACAGTGTGTTAACATTAACGGTGTCAAATCGTCTTTCCTGGATGTCCCCGTTGGTGTGCCTCAAGGGTCAATACTGGGTCCCTTATTATTTTCTTTATATATAAATGACCTTCCAAATACTTGTGGTGATGTTGATTTTCAAATGTATGCTGATGACGCTGTCATCTACACAAGTGCAAAAAGTATTCAAGAGGCTTCTGTTATCCTGACCTCTGCCCTGGTCCCTGTAAATGAATGGCTTTTTAAATCCTGTCTGCTACTTAATACTAAAAAAACTGTTTGCATGATGTTCACGAAACAGTCCCGAGTCATAAAACAATCTGGTGTATTTTTAAGAGGAGTAGAATTAGAAGTTCTTTCAGAATTTAAGCACCTTGGTGTGACTCTTGATTCCACATTAAGTTTTAACAAACACGTAAAAAGAATATCGACTACAGTGAAATTTAATCTACGAAATTTTAAACAAATTCGTCCTTTTATACCATTTGGGGCTGCCAAACTGTTTTTACATTGTATGATTTTATCACATATTGAATACTGTTGTACAAGTTGGACATTGTCTGGTATGAAGAATCTTAAATTAATAGAATCGCTCTATAAAAATGCCTTAAAAGTCTTTGATAAAAAGCCAATGTCCTTTCATATTTGTAATATCTTGAAAAAACATAACCTATTAAGTATGGAAAATTTTAAACATTTCAAATATGCTTGCTTTGTGTACAAAGTGTTAAATGGATTAGCCCCTCCTCCGATGTCGGACTTCTTCAAAACAAAGACCCAAAGTGGTGCCAGGACTAGGGCCTCCTCTAGAGGTGACTGTGAGGTGCCTTTTAGAAGAACAGCCTTTGGGCAAAATGCTTTGTCTGTGAAGGCTGGTAAGTTCTGGAACAGTCTCCCCATCAGTGTTAGGGAATGTCTGACATTAATAATTTTTAAAACCAAACTTAAAGTGTGGCTTAAAGCAAACCAGTCTTGTAACCATTAAGTGACTATTTCACTTTTGTTTGTATTTGTTCATTTTTGCATTGTTTCTCTTTTTCTTTTTTTGGATTTGTATGTTGTCATTTCTGTATTTATGTAATTTGTCTGGGGACTACGGATGTACATTAGCCCTGTGGCTATATTCCGGCGTGTTTACGTCTGTTTTTGTTGTTTCAATGCAGATGTTCATTAATGTGCATTGTCCCTATCAAATAAAGGATTAATAATAATAATAACATATGAAGTTCCTAATGGATGAATAAAGTTCACTGAATTGAATAATTGAAACATTGTAATTAATTGATTAAATAGTTAAGTAAGTGATTATGTAATTAAGAAAGTGATTAAGTCATTTAGGTATGTAAAAAGTGATTAGGGAATTAAGTAATTTGGCAAGTGATTAAGTAGTTAAGTAAGAAGGTTATTAAGTGGATGAATAAGTTATAAGTAATTGAGTAGGTATGTAGGTAGTAGAGCGGCAAAGATTAATCCATTAATTCGATAAATTAATCCAAACTATTTTGATAATCGATTAATTGGTTTGAGTCATATTTTAAAAATAAAAGTACAAATTCTCTGATTCCAGCTTCTTAAGGAAACTCTTCTCTCTTGGGGAAACACTGATCCACATTTTTCAAAATTTTCTGACATTTTCATCGATCGAGAAAATAATCAACAAATAAAATAATTAAAATCAATAAAATTTTGTATATTGCAGCTCTAGTAGGTAGGGCACGTATTAACCTGCAGCAGTTGTGTCACTCTTTTTCATCAGACTGTTGTTATCTTCCTGCCCGACAAACTGAAAAGGACCCTGGGTTATGGAGTGGCTGACTGTCTCCTTGTGCAGCGATCGCTTGCGTCTGCGGGCTGGCTGCGCCACACAACCCTGGGCACATCTGGAAAAGGCATTCCCAGCCTCGCACAGGATGACAGAGCAGGTGACGTACACCTGGGAGGTGGAAGGTAAGAGGTTTTAGTTCAAAAGAAAATTAAGTGGTTGAGTTAAAGATGCAGTAGGTAAGTCTTATAAAACTAACTTTCTGTCATATTTGCTGAAACTGACTCTATGTTCCAGTAGAACTACATGAATTATGTAAAAAAAAAAAAAAAAAGACAGCTCCTCTGGCACCTCCTACAGCCTGTAGTGCCATTGGCAAAATTCCACCGCTCCCAGTCGATTTTCTCCTATCAGGGCCACAGGGGTGGTCTATCTGCCTGTCAATCAGACACGTACACGCATATATAGCGTTCTCCCCTCCCCGTGCACGAGCTGCAGAAAGGTTTTCCAAAACTCCGTGAATAATGGAGTGGGTTTTCAGAGGTGGCGTGGCTGCAGGATTTTAAAGATCTGAAGAACGATGCAGATGTAGCCACATTTCCTCTCAACAGGTAACATAATTACCATGAGTGATTTATCTTTCACTTGGTTATTAGTAGTCAAAAGTCCACAAAGCTACATTGGTGAGGATGATAGTAACGTTAGCACAGTGGTCGGTCTGATATGATGCTGAAATGGCTAACGGTAGCCTGCTAGTTAGCATCGTTTTACTGTTAGTAAAGTTAACGTTGTGTTGGTGTTTAGTTATTGAACATGTTGTCTGACATGCCGGCAGTTCTTTCAAACTCCCTTGTGTGGGCGGGGCTTAGGAGACTGTTTGGGCTGCAGCAGAAAGGGGGGAGGGACTGAGAAGTTGTCGATGTTCAAATTTGTTGGCAAAGTCCTGGCTCTTCACATTCTTACCTACTGCAGTAGTCCATAAACTGTAAAAATAGCGGACGTAGCATCCTTGATGTCACCCATTGGTTTGTAGACTGCCGTTTTGAAGTCTCGAATTTGGCAACATGGCTGTGGCCATCTTGGTTTTGTGAAACCGAAAGTGACAATTTTCGACGAGAGGGTAGAGCTTGGGAGGCCAAGCCATTGTTGTTTATGGTTGCAATTGTGCTGCGCTAAGCTAAACTCTAAAGAGGGAAAGTTGCCAATTTTCAACCCTTCTGAGCCGAGTCATCCAACGGAGATTTAAACGCAGACCTCCAGGTACTGTCGCCATTCATCTGCATGTACGGCAGTACAGATAATCGGCAAACTTTCCCCTAAATTGACAGCTAATGCTAGCGCTAGCTAGCTTTGGTGGCAGAAATGCTGAACAACACATTTTTAGGCGACCAAAATGCTCCAATTAACTTTGAAGTGAAAACACACAGTGAAAGGGTCAAAGTTTAAGATGAAAACACGGACAACACCCCAAAAACAAGTTCAGGTCTATTTTAATGTTCCAAGCACCATCTTTTTGCATTGCTAAGCCTCTGTCCTAATTGACAGGTTGGCGTGTAGCCACACCCCTAAAGCGTCCCCTACTCTAATGTCTACTAAAAAAAAAATGGGACCATAATTTACTAAATGGACATCATGCTGTGTCGAAGAAGACTTGAAACTAGTGATTGAGACCATAAACTCATTATGAAAATGTTTACTGAGGTAATAAATCAAGTGAGAAATATGGTCATTGTCTCATAGACTCGTAGAATTATTTTTGGAGCCAGTGGAGTCGCCCCATGCTGGACATTAGAGAGAACGCAGTTTTAAGTCACTTCCACATTGGCTTCACTTTTCAGACAGGGAAGCTTTTGTCCATTATTTTTACAGACTATGCTCAAACCACAGCCTGGACAACTGTGTGAATAATATTTTGGTATACATTTGGCATGATTTAGTATTCATTAATATTACCTCGTTATAGTTTCCAGAAAATTTGAAGGCTTGAACCTCAAAGTTGAATGCAGTCAGGTTTGATGGGTGGACTTTAAGTGTCTCATCCAGTAGACACCTGTGAGAAAAGAAAATGGTAGCACGTCACATACATGCAACACGCGGGACGCGATCCCCGGTCTCCGGGGTGAAAGTCCTGTGTTGACCCATCCACCACCCCGACCAACCCCTCTGTGCGGACTTTCGCCTTATAAATATTACTCACTACCGTCATCGTTCTGTGATCACAAAATATGCTTCCCATTGAAATGCATTGCTTTAAAATTCGTAATCACCACATGAAAAAAATTACATTATCGTGTCCTGTCCACGAATCAATAGATTCAATAACGTGATCATATCACAAACTGCCATGAGACCGGGCTGTGTATTCCCCTTAAATTTTTCTGGGACACAAACTCAGCTACCCGCTTGAACGCCCTGTGTTTTAGGACCTACCAATTTACCTCCTTCCTATTCGGATCTTCACGGCCTCATACAGCAGCAGTCAATGTGGTGCATACAGCATAAATATGCGGAATACATATGAATTACAGTGCATTACTTTTCGTAGCTATATAAAGGAATGGTTCATGAGGACAG
This sequence comes from Perca fluviatilis, assembly GCF_010015445.1. Classification (NCBI taxonomy): domain Eukaryota; kingdom Metazoa; phylum Chordata; class Actinopteri; order Perciformes; family Percidae; genus Perca; species Perca fluviatilis. The sequence continues at coordinate 42,748,610 of NC_053114.1, read as the reverse complement.
CGAGCACACACACATGATCAAGGAACTGTAAATATAAGACAATTGTAATTATATTCCCAGATCTTAATTTAAACATTTTCAAATTAAAAGCCCAAAGCATTTCTGATTGTGCTTGCAGAAGGCATCAGCAGCACTCACCCGTTCTTGATGAGGTCATAGGAGAGGGTGTTGTTAGGGTTGTCATCAGGAGTGGCTTTGCATGATTCGACAAACAAAGACACATTTGGTAGATCCGATTCAGCCCGAATGCCCATATAAATCTCTTCTAACAAATTGACTTCCACTGGATAGGCGATGGCTGGCACTTTGCTTGTAAAGTTGCTATTGGTGTATACATCAAAAGTATAGCCAAAGCTGCCAAAGCTGGACTCAGTGAAAACGTAGTCAGAATTTTGGAGATTGTAGTAACTGGAGATGCTGACGGTTTTGGGAAACTTGCAAGAGATTTCGATCTTAACTGTCTTCCTTCGGACTATTATCTCGTTGGCCAGCTCGAAGGAGTTGATCTCATTCACAAAAACGAGAAAGTCGCCTTTGTCCTGAATTTAAGACAAAAAAAAAATGGTTATACCGGTTAGTGGCTGAGAGGAGAAAAAACAGGAATTTGGAGTTCACACAATGCAGAATCCCCTTTTCAAAGTGCTTTACAGCTCGCCCCCATTTAGGGCTGGGTACTGAACTTTGATGCTTTTATGCACCGACTGAACGGCCTCCATAGTATAACATAGGGAAACGTATTTGATCTTTAGAACATGATAAGAATTTTTATTTAATTATACAAGGGTTAATGTTAAAATTAAAAAATATTTTTAAAAAAAATTTTTTTTTTTTTTTTTTTTTTTTTCATTTTTTTTAATTTAATTATATTATGTATATTGTAAACAAGTCAAGTTGACTTTTGGTTTCACAAGGGGCACCAACAGCAGTTTCCTGGGTGAAAGTTCAGTTTTTTTGACCCACCCCTTCACTGTGGACTTTGATTAGAAAGCCAGCAGAATCCAGGACAAAAAACAAATTCAGTTTCGTTGCATGGGAACTTAATTTTTAGGGAGACAGGGCTGTCCAGCTATTCTTAGACTGTAAAATGTAGTGTAAATGTTTTTCCACACCTCAAGTTTTGTGCCGCAGGTGCTGAATGACATGCTGCCTAAGATGTGCGTGCCGTTGGAGGTGAGAGAGCACGACGAGTCTCTCAGCTGGAGGAAGTTCACGTCGATGTCGGGCATGGAAGCTTTCTCCAGGGCCACCATCATCTTGTTGGGTGAGCATGTGACACTGGCCTTGCCTGTAAATACAACTTTTGTGTTAACTTTTTCATCAGTAAGGACATTTAGCTTTAGACTGCAACTCCTACAGACGGTACCTCCAGTACTGTACAGACTGGCCTCCAGTTCTGAAGTCTTTACACTGGCTTCCTGTCTCTCACAGAGTTTCATAATACAACTGTTGGTTTACAAAGCACTGAAAAGGTTTAGGGCCAAAATACATTTCTGATCTGCTGCTACATTTTGAACCAAGTGGTCTGGGGTCAGGTCTGCTTTCTGTCCCCAGAGTCAGAACTAAACAGGGGGAAGCAGCATTCAGTTTTTATGCTCCAAATATCTGGAACTCCCAGGAAACTGCAATAAAGATACTTTGTCTTTGACTTGATTGAAATGAATTGATTTTAAATGGCAACAGTCAAAGTTTTTTTTAACCATGACCCCAATCTGTTCCTGAAGAGAATCTCTTAACAGGTTTTATGGAGCAACGTTAACAGCGATAACAACCAGCGGTGGAAGAAGTATTCAGATCCTTTACTTTAGTAAAAGTACTAATACCACTCTGTTACGAGTAAAAGGCCTGCATTGAAAATGTTATTTAAGTTAAAGTATCCAAGTAGTATCAGGAAAATGTACTTACAGTATTAAAAGTAAAAGTACTCCATGCAGAGAAATTCTCCCATTTCAGAAAGAGTAAAGGAGCGAACCAGTTGTGTGTTTAATGGTTTCATCATCTCAGCTGGACTTGTAGCCGTTATATTGTTGGCTAGTTTACTTTAGAATCAAACGTCAGATTTTATAAACTACATGTGTTTTTTATGCAAAACTCTTTTGTAAAGTAACTAAAGCTGTAACAGATGAATGTAGCGGAGTAACTAAAGTAACTAGTAACTAAAGCTGTAACAGATGAATGTAGTGGAGTAAAAAGTCCAATATTTCTCTCTGAAATGTAGCGGAGTAGAAGTAGAAAGTGGCATGAAAAGGAAAGACTCAAGTAAAGTACAAGTACCTCAAATGTGTACTTTGGTACAGTACTTGAGTAAATGTACTTAGTTACATTCCACCACTGATAACAATGATGATGAATGGTGATCAACAAACCTTGAATGAGAGCTGCTTGGGTTACCATGAGAACAACACACCTCATGTCTGATTGGCTGAATGACAAAACAAAGAAAATAGGTTTCAGTTCAAACTGCAAAAAGAAGAAAAACAACAACAGATGTACTTTTTTAGCATAATTAGATTTAAGGGGAGACACTACAGGTGAATAGGGAAAACATTGTAACTAATATATATCACCATTAAAACTCCCCTGTTGATTACTTACATTAGGACAATATTTTTTTGTATAATAAGTTTTCTGAAATTGTAATGTTTAAATATCCAAATGGGGCATTCCTTATTAAATGTGCTAATGTGTGAACATTGGATGAAGCCAGATTCAAAGTTCTGTAAAAGGTTTTTACAGAGGGGATTTTATATTTCTTTGTTCACTCCATTAATCAGAAAATACTGTCAACAGCCATAACATTTTCTTTTTCAATTTTCTCCATGTTTTAGGTATAAATGTTATATGGATCAGGCTGTCAATGATAGCTGAACAAAGCCCTGTGTAAAAATCTTCAGTATATAGATAACACCATGAAACTGGCTGTTGCCGTGGTCCTGCTGCGCGCCCTGCTATGCCCTGTTACCCCCAATTTCCACCGGCTGCGTAACAGCTGCGTAACAGCTGCGTAACAGCTGTGTAATGGCTCCAGAACGGCAGCGGAGTCATTGAGTTTCCATTAAAGTCAATTTGTGTATTTCCACTGACTGCAGAACGGCTGCATTCTGACTCCGGCACAGCTCCGGTGATCCGCAGCCCTCCGGAGCAGATACACAGAGCTTCTCGACAGGAAGTCGAGCACAGAAACAAAATAAAACATCCGGTTAATTTTCAAAATAAAAAACACCGTGCTCACAGCGGATCATATTTCCCTGCTACTACACCTTGAAAACACAGCACAGAGCTGTTCCACCTCTACTCCTCTGGATGGAAACATACTGTTGTTGGTTTTGTGGTTCTATTCTACGGGAATTCTCGTAAATCAAAGCTGTCAGTCATGGCCGCAGCCGTGCGCAACAAATCCGGACCTAGTGGGTATTGACGGATGGGGCGGAGCACGCAGCAGGCACACAGCGGAGCCGTCCGCAGACGTTCTGCATCCTGTGGAAATCCGGAGTTACACCCTGCAACGCTCTGCTACGTCCTGCTATGCTCTACTGTGCCCTGCTACGTCCTGTAAGATCCTGCAGTGCCCTGCTATGCCATGAACTACTATAACTACTATTTCTACTCATAGTTCCATTATCTTTATTGTGACTATTATTGCCACTGTTCATCACCCCCACAACCGGCACCGTCAGACACCGCCTACCAAGAGCCTGGGTCTGTCCCAGGTTTCTTCCTGAGATGGAGTTTTTCCTCGCCACTGTCGCACTGAATGCTTGCTCTTGGGGGAATCACTGGAATTGTTGGGTCTTTGTAAATTATAGAGTGTGGTCTAGACCTACTCTATCTGTAAAGTGTGTGGAGAGAACTCTTGTTATGATTTGATACTATAAATAAAATAAAATTGAATTGAATGAAACTTCCCCAGTTGATTACTGACATTAAGACAATTATTTGTTGTATTACAAGTTGGCTGAATGTTTTGTTTTTGTTTGTTTGATTATGTAAATGAGGCGTTATCTAATGCCAACTTTTGGTGAATTTAGGAGACAAAGTGTAGTAAAAGAAATGTTTTCTTTCCACTAGTCTTATAGAAGACATGTTAGGGAGGCAAAATAAAAATAAATGTCTTGGCATGTAGTGTCTCCCTTTAATTGGAGACACCATTTTTACTGGAAGTCACAGAAACCAGAAACATATAATCTCCTGAACAATAGAGGCTTATTTCTTTGTTAGTCCTTGCCGAGTTACTCCAGTTCCATATTCAAAGAAACCATAGATCTCCACTCTGCTAACGCGGCACAAAGCAGTAATCAGGAAATTAAAACACACATTTCCAGTAAATGTAGATGGGGTCACCTTTGATTTGTCTCTGCAGTGAAGCACACTGGGACAGATCTGTACAGGTCGCTGTGCTGTGGCGTCCAGCTCAGAGTCACATCGGCTTTTCCAAACGTATCGTCATTGAACACTTTGCTCATGTTCTGGGGGCCACTCACCTGGAAGTCGTTTATGCTTCAGGAAAACAGAAACACGTGTGAATTAATCAGAATCAGAAAGCCTTTATTGTTATCGCATTGCAACAACAAAATTAGCTGTGACACCCAGGAGATGCATTCCAACATAAAAACATAAAAAACACAAGACAAAAGGACATTCAGTGGGATAAAAATGCAATAAGTAAATAATTAGATAAGGGTCACCAAGGATCATTCTTATTTGGCACGCAGTGTATTTTTATCTGCTTTATAGGCAACCATAATTTAATACAGGGACTTTCTTTAGTCAAGATAGTGGCATGGTTAATACATTTTTGAAATAAATACCTGGCATGGTGTGCCTGTGCTTGGGCATAAAGCTGGAATGTCTGACCCACAGTGGCGTGAAGAACATCCCCATGGGAAGGAGTCCTGGACAAGAACACGGGCTGCACGTGACCAGCGTCACAGTTTGGTATTGGAGGAAGGACTGAAACACAGACACAAGAGGTCATCAAGAAAAGGAAAGCTGACATTTTCTTTACTGACATTTTTGTATAGCATACATTTGAGTAATCTAAAGGACAAGCTTTGCACGCTAAATTTGGACACTTAATTTTATAAATACTTATATTACATATAGAGCATCCAATCTGTACATTTAATATTAATTTTGTGAAACAAGGAGATTAAGCACTCATTCTGTGAAAAGTACACAACAGGTGTCAAAGGATGAATATCTCATTCTGAAGGAAAGCATTTCATTCTCACGTTATTAGACCGTTCTGTGAGACAGCAAAGGCAAGATGATCTGCAGCTTAAAGGCTCTGACCCACCAACCCAACGGCTGACCGTCGGCAGATAAGCCAGTCGGACTGACTGCCTCCCCGAGTTGGTCAAAAAAGTGCCTCAGAACACACCGAAGCGACGCCGACTTGAGCTTATGTTCTGCGTGTGCGCGAGACGTAATACGTCTCCATAACAGCAGGCAGCGCTAATCTGTATTGTCGCCCAAAAAATGAAAACCGGCAGCTGATTGGACGAACGCATCACATGGGTCTGGCTTCTCCCCGACCATAATGGCGGCTCGTTCGGATTACGATCTCGTATTTTACGAAAACCGTTCACCGAAACGTGTTTAATTTTAAAACATTTTAAGCAAGAAATAGGCCGTGAATCTGATCTTCATTTCAGATCGACAAAGGTCAGTTTAAAAGATTTTCGTCAGATTTTCAGAGGCGTTCGTCACGCTCATCCCGCTCGTCATTTCCAGGAATTGGTCATTGAGTCCGACTGCCCACTGGCCGATTCCACATGTCAAATCGGCCCAAATGAAGACCGATGGCACACAACACACCGAACAGACTCGAGTCACCGACCTCGCCAGACTGTCCGACGGACGATAATCGGGTTGGTGTGTCATCGCTTTAAGGCTAAAGCATCCCTTAAACCCAACAAACATCCAATACACATCATTTTTAATCTCAGTCTATTGATCCAAAGTGCAGCATATCAAATAAATAAACAGCTAATGAATTTAAATACTGTAGTTACTACTGGACGATAACTGACAGGTCATATGGTGAAAATAAATAACAAATATACTTTACTTGGGAAAAAGAGTAAAGGTAATTCAACTCACTGTCTGAAGGTAAACAGACAACTTGTCATTGTGGACAATAAGATATATTATTTTCTAACTCTCCCTACCTCCCTTTGACAAACTTTGCACCCTGACTTTGGACATTTAATGTTCCTGGGCTTTGAGAAGAACCGCTCTAATGCCCTCTGGGCTCGACTCAGTGATGGAGACCCTGCAGCCTGTTAAGGCGCAAGGTGCATTTGGAGCACACTGTCAGTACTCGTGTTTTTGATAAGAAGATTAACGTCATGTAGTTTGTCATGGACTGTAAGTTAGTTAGCGTTTAGGGCAACGAGGGGAAGCCAAACACCGTTCATCCAACACTGCAAAGACACTAACACCGGTGGAAAATCGGCATAGCTTCCCTTTAACGTAAGATAACGTAATTTAACTAGATATAACATTGCAAACGTTATACATTGTTTTCTTTCAAAATCATACATAGGTATTATCCTGCAAAGCAATATCTCCTTAGGTTTAAGCTTGACGTATGTGTTAACTGTTCTTTATGTGGGGGCACCCTCTAGCTCACCGAGTAGAGTGTGCGCCCCATGTCGGGGTAGAGTCCTTTGCAGCAGCCCGGGTTCGAATACCACTTGTGGCACACTGCTGCTTGTCATCCCCTCTCTTCTCTGGTCTACCCATGGCCACTATCAAATAAAGGGAAAATCCCCCAAAAAAGCTGTTCTTTATGTGGAATATGTCCAGAAACAAAGGATCACCTGTTCTAGCAATGTCTCTACACCACTACCTTCTGGAAAGATCTATCCCGATACATTACTGATAAACTTGTCTCTGATTTTTCTTTGTAAAGTAAAAAACAGAAAGAAATATACCTAATTAATTTATTAATCATTTTAGGGAAATATCATAATCACAAAGCCAAATTTAGTAACTCTAAACTGTCTTTTATTGCTTTTGGTAAGAAAACGGAACAGTACATCAGAACCATCTATGATTCAAAAAATAAGAAAGCTGCTAAAACCATTCAGTTATGCTCTATTTTGAATGTATATATTTGAAACTCCCCCTGGCTCTGCTCTTGACTAATATTTTTTCTGTATTAATGACTGTTTGCTTGTTCTTAATGTTTGTATCGTAAAGATTTAATAAAGATTTATAATAATAATAAAAAAAGTTATACATTGTTTGTCATGACAAGCTGGAGAGGAGACTGTCACCTAACATCGTTAACTAACATGTAACTTACATTAACTTAGCTAACAAATGATAACGTTAATTATTAATGGTATCTTCTTCAGTAACGCTATCTGTTTGCTGACGTATATTGAGAATGATAAAAGTGTGTCTTGACAAGTCTGATCTCCGGTTACATGACTGGTGTTGAGTAAAATAAAGTTGTCACAGTGCTGATTTTAACAACCATGTATGTTTTATGCTTTAAGTAATAAATTGTATGCTGCAACCGGGTTATGAAAATAGGAATGAATCTATATAACTGCTAATGTCGAGACTGATTTGGTTATCACAGTCACCACCTTTTGTCTCTCTAAACAATAGGTAAAGACAGACCCTTCCTCTCCCCCTCTCTTCCTGTCTCTTGCAGATAGATTAGATTAAAACCAACTATTAACATATAAAGAGAAACCTTCTGCTACACAGCAGGAAATAACCATAACCTTCTGCTTCCTTCAGTCTTCAACCTCCTGGTGCCTTAGTCTGGGTTAGGACGATAGAATGTTAATTCATGTAAACTTGTAAAGACTTAACATCTGCATGATAGAACCTATTGATCAGTAGGTGCAAATGACCCCTAGGGGGCACAGTTTAGGGCATGTCCTTCCTAATTGGACAGCGTAGAAACCAACAAGATGCGTCCAACCTGTCACCATGCCAACAAAGAGCCTATGAGGAAGGCTCTTACTGACGAAGGAGAAAAGTAACCGCCCCTGGGATTGGAGGAATAAAGCAGGGGGGGCGACAGGGGGGTGACAGGGGGGCGACAGGGGTTCGGGGCGAAATAGATGTGGAAACTTGAGGGTTAAAGCAACTATTTTCAAGGCCCACTGCAGCGTAATTCTCTGTATTTTGACTTATCATTTTTATTAGTAAATCTTTGTGTTAACCCTTCATTTGGACCCCAGCCTCTCCTTCTTCAGAGATTCTGAAACACGTAAAATCTCTACACTGGCCACCAAATCAGGTTTTCTTGGTCCGACAATCCGTGCAATTGTGTCACTCTAATGGTCATGTATGTACTCACTCTCCATGGAGAACTGCAGCTTCACTTTGCAGAGAGGCGGCGAGTTTATGTCGGTGGCCTCCCGAAATGCTGATGTTCCATCTGCGTAGGTCAGCGTGATGTTTTTCCTGGAAGAGTCCTCCAGCATCAGCTCAAACACGTGGACACCGATGCCGACTTGACCCGTGGTTTTCAGCGTGCACGTAGTCTGGGAGGACACAGAATGTTAAATGAAGATGTTTAAAATGCTTTTGTCTCTTTGGATATTGAATCTATGTAGAAAAGAACCAGTGACAACTAATATTTTAACAGTTTAAAAGCATTGACAAACATCTGCACGAGTAAGAAAAGGTACTTTTTGAACTACTACTGCAACTACTACTAAAAAAATAAAAGGTTATAATACTGCAAATGAGTCCCCAGGACAGATACTATGATGTCAACATCCAAAAAGAAAGCTTACAGGTTTGTATCATATGGTACAAAGTTATGCACAACTATTTGTTTAATATCCTATCCTAAGTACTGGAGTGTATGCACCGATCCGATACCACGTTATTTAGCCTTGAAGAAAATCTACTTTAATTAATTTTTTTCCTGTTATGACTCACTGTCAAACTGGATGATAAAGAAAGTTCTATGGCGTTCATTGTTTGTTCGTTCATGTTTCACCAAAAGTTTAACCTAAGCCAGTCTTTACAGTTAAATTTAGCCGAGAAAAAGTGACTGTGAGCCGGGTACAGTGACAGTTAAGTTTAGAACATGCATTTCCTGGGTGAAAGTAGGGCTGCACAATTAATCGCAATTTTATCGAGAATCCCAATATGGACTAGCGCAATATCTAAATCACAGGGGGGGAGCAATATTTGTTAAAGGCAAAATATGTGTCAAACCATTCTGTAGTGAAGTAGTGAGGTGCTGCAGAGACGTCCCGGCCAACAAATCCTATCCTACTGAAAAAAATCTTTGTGGGCGACCTTTTTCTCACCCAGTAAGAGTGTGCGCCCCATCTAGGCTGAGTTCTTTGCAGCTGCCCAGGTTCAAATCCGACCTGCGGCCCTTTGCTGCGTGTCATCACCCATCTCTCTCCACCCATTCCTTATCCACTGTCGCTATCATATAAACGGAAAAGCCCCCAAAAAATTATCTTTAAAAAAAAAAATACTTGGTTTGGTACAGATCCTTGCAAAAATCACACTATAATCATTTTCATTTTATATGTTTCAATGAAAATGAGAATAATGAGACAAAAATTATCATTCCCTCCAATATCGTGAATCAAATCGCAATCGCAGTATCAGTCAAAATAATCGCAATTAGACATTTTCCTCATATCGTGCAGCCTTAGGTGAAAGTATTAAAATGATTATTGTTATAAGATTTTGCGTAACTTCTGTCTGTAGCTGTATCCCTTGGCCACAACCCAGGAACAGGGCACCACAAGGTTGGGTTTTTTTCAGCGGCCATTACAGTTGACTTTCAGCCGACAGAAAGTGACCGTCATGCGGCGACAACAGTTAAGTTCTAGGCATCAAAAATGACTAGTTAAGATTAGAAAAGAGATTGTGGTTTCAGTTAAAACCATTATCTACTTCCGGGACACACACGCGCGTTTCCGTAACTTTTCCTGGGTGAACACAAATACGCAAACTCCGCTCGCCTGTTTTTCTGTGGGGCATAGAGCAATAAATACGTGGAATACATACAAATGACAGTACATTACATACTATATGTACAAATGGTGCCTGTACTTAAATCAAACATGATATGAGGAAGAAGAAACATAACATCAGTGTTTTCACCGCTTAGCCTGGCTCATCATTATAGCTCCTGTCAGCGCTCTGTCACAGTGTGAATGGATTACCTCATCCATAGTGAAGTTTGCAGGAGCTGTAGACTTTGCAGCAAAGCGGCACCTCACATGATCTCCGTCTGGATCGTATGCCAGAAGAGGAAGCCCTGAAAAGCAGTTCTGAGGCGATCTGCAGAAAAACACAATTTACTTGTGGATTAAATATAGACGCGTGAATTTTCAGGTTCATGCATTTTGAGCGTTTTTTTGACAAAATACGGCAGATTTCTAAGAAGTAGATTTGGAAAGAATTTGGACCACTTGGCGTCATAGCTTGCTTTTGTTTTTCCTTTGGCAAGCGTGAGATTTACAGAAGGAGAATCACAAATACTGTACTATTAGCCTGGTTGACACCAGACCCTTCTCAGTTGTACGTAACTGAGAAGGGTCTGGGGAAGGTTCATTCACAGCCCAATTGGATAGTCCTTCAACCAATCAGAGCGATGAAGGAGAGGACGCTTCAACATCGCTGCGCTATCATCATCGTGTAAAGCCCTCCTCAGCGGTTGTGATTGGTGCCTCAATTTGGAAAAATTGGAAATGTGCTTGAATGGGCTCTTGGCCAGACGGACTTGCAGAGCAAATCTCAAATTTGCCAGAAGTTCGTCAGGGTTTACCCAGGCTACTGTATATTTCTCACACTGTTTTGTTTCTGGATTGTGTGCCAAAAAGAGGAAAAAAGCAACTCAGAGGCGACCTGCATGAAAACAAAACTTGGATGAAATATACACTAAAAACAATCATACACTACACGATAACTTAAACTATTTTCAGGTGCAGGTGTGTTTTTTATAAAACATGGCAGCTTCCATAGAAGTAGTTTTGTAAAGATTTTGACCACTTGCAACAGCGAGATTTACAGAAGGAGAATCAAAAATGCTCTACATATTTCTCACACTGTTTGGCAATTTGTTACGACCCCTCCCTCCCATTTGCTTGCACTGTACTAACCTGTCTGTCAGGAGGGTCATTATCCTAATCTAGTGGCACTTGTTAGGACTCCACCAATCAGGCCAGTCAAACGACACATCAGGACAACATTCACAACAGCACAGCCAAATGACAGGGAGCGCAGACAAATGTTTTGTAACATGTTCAGTTGACACATACAGGGCACATGTGACATACTTTTGGCAGAAATGGAGCCCCACATAACCGCATTTGAAAAGAAAAGGTTTGTACCGTAGACTAGACACTGTTGTCGTTACGGGACAGCCGTTGAGGGCGTGTGAGTCAGATCGGCGTCCCAGGTCCAACTCGGCGTGAGACGTCCAATTTGTTTTCCCGTCGACATTAGACGCCCAGCAGCAGCCCGCGTCCCTGAAAAGAAGGTGGAGTGTGTTATCACTCATGAATACACGGACGCCATCTGGGAACTGATAAAGATGGAACCACTTTGACAGTTTCAAGAACAGTTTCATCATCATTTATCTGATCCATGCACCTACACATTCACAGCCAAGCTACAATGTACCCAAGGGTGTAACTTTGGTTTGAGAAAAAAAAACAGGGGGTCTGGGGGTCCTCCGGCAGAAAAATGTTTTCGATTTGAATTCCATTTCCTGCATTTCTACATACATTTAGGGACTATGGTGATACAAAATCCAGGCAATAATTAAGTTGATCATAATCATAAATTCTGCCAGAAGAAATAGTACTAAACTATGTTTTTACTTACTTTATTGTTTAATAAAGGGGCCGATCACAAAGACTTGAGATAATCATTTTATAGAGTAAAAATGTTCGCAATTTGAGACCGGGGGGACACAAACAGGATTTTGAAAAGTGGGGGAGGACATGTCCCCCCTCTCCCCAGTGGAAATTACATCCTAGAACAGTGTTACTCATTGCACGGCTCCTGCGGCTCGCCAAGCTTTAATTTGTGGCTCGCATGGCAGTCAATAACACGGTGATATGATCATGCAGTCAATACAGATATTTCATTAAAACATTCAAAACAAGCAGGGCTATGACATAACCCTAAGTCTGCTCTATTACAAATAATTATTGAATTATTGATTATATATTGAAAAAAATATACCCAAAACAGCATTACGGTATTACAAATAGAGATGACCCGATACCATTTTTTGCTTCCCGATACCGATTCCAATACCTGAACTTGCGTATCGGCCGCTACCGAGAACCGATCCGATACCAGTGTATCATATATTTTATTATGTTTTAACAACTGTATACTACTATCCCTGTATGGATGTGATATGATGTATAACAGCTGTATACTACTATCCCTGTATGGATGTGATATGATGTATAACAGCTGTATACTACTATCCCTGTATGGATGTGATATGATGTATAACAGCTGTATACTACTATCCCTGTATGGATGTGATATGATATATAACAGCTGTATACTACTATCTCTGTATGGATGTGATATGATGTATAACAGCTGTATACTACTATCTCTGTATGGATGTGATATGATGTATAACAGCTGTATACTACTATCTCTGTATGGATGTGATAGGTATTGTATAACAGCTGTATACTACTATCCCTGTATGGATGTGATATGATGTATAACAGCTGTATACTACTATCCTTTTATGGATGTGATATGATGTATAACAGCTGTATACTACTATCTCTGTATGGATGTGATATGATGTATAACAGCTGTATACTACTATCTCTGTATGGATGTGATATGATGTATAACAGCTGTATACTACTATCCCTGTATGGATGTGATATGATGTATAACAGCTGTATACTACTATCTCTGTATGGATGTGATATGATGTATAACAGCTGTATACTACTATCCCTGTATGGATGTGATATGATGTATAACAGCTGTATACTACTATCTCTGTATGGATGTGATATGATTTCTATCTTTGTTGTCGGTCTGGCTCGGGTTAAACGCTCATGAACAAACACAAACAATGAATGCCCCAGAACTTTCTTTTATTCTCCAGTTTGACAGTCACTTATAACGGAAAAAGAAAATAAATAAACTACTTTATAGTAGATTTTCTTTAGGGCTTTATTACGTTGTATCGGATCGGTGCATAAACTCCAGTACTTCCCGATACCGATACCAGCGTTTTAGGTATACTGATACTGGTATCGGTATCGGACCATCTCTAATTACAAGATGGAAATATAGACTAGAAAAGATATTTAAACTTGCTCTGCCCCTCTATCTTTAACTGACTCACTGCAGAGTTGCCAGTTTGGGACAATTGTATATTGTATGTTAAGGGATGACAGATTGATAAGCAGACATGCTATTTATGAGTGGATGTAACTTTTGATATTTTGTGGTGAAAGTGGCTCTTCTATTGACTTTGTCCTATCAGTATATAATAGTGTAAGACCACCACTGCTCTACAATGTACCTATACTACCCTTCTCTTAATCATTTCCCCATATTACACCTACATATGTCACATATTCTGTTCTAACTAGAGTAGAATAAGACAGAAGACTTGGGCTCCTGTGAGCTGGACTTACATCAGAGAAAAGGAGGTTTTATTAGTGCGGATGGTTGCTGTTGTGTGCCCTTCAGACTGGCACCACCTGCGCTGGCCGGAGTTGTCCTGGTCCGTTTGCAGCACACTGGACTCATCCAAGCTTGTGCACACCCCACTCTCACATTTGAAAGAAGACTGATCTTCACAGTTGCTTCTGCCGTTCTGTCTGTGATAAAAGGTCACCTGCAGAGTTTGGGGGGGGAATACAGCATTGATACCATGTAGACATGTAAATAATGCACATGTTTGAGTTGCATGGGAGCCATTGGGCTCGGAGCTCCCACAAAAGCAGTCAAATCATACATCTGTGGGGATCGCTAATATATTGCCAACAAGCACTATTTTAGTCACAAATAATGGATTTTTCAATGTATTTAGTATTATTTTCACTAACAAGATATATATGCTGAAAGAAACCCATTTTCCAAAAGAATTACGCACCATATTTTATTATATTGCACCAGCTACTCCTGCTGAAGAGTGTGGGAGCCGTAAACACCTTAAATACCTTGAATCCTGTTATTATGAATCATATTTCTGTATTTCTCTCTCTCTCTCTCTCTCTCTCAATTCAAAGGGGCTTTAGTTTCAATATCAATGTTGCCAAAGCATCAGACAAAACACAATAAACAGTTATATGAACATCAACACAATATTAGGATGGATTTATAATAACAATATACATCTATTTGTGTTGCAAATATAAAAACAAAAGTTATGAAGCAATATGAATGAAAAATAAAATACATGTAATTCTAATAAAAATGTAAAGATCTAGGAAAGGTGAACATATTTAACCCTCCTGTTGTCCTCGGGTCAAATTTGACCCATTTTCAAAAAGTTTCGACATCAGAAATTTGGGTTTCTTTCAACCAAATTGTCAAAGGAAATACAGTGGATGCTTCCATACAACGCTCTTCACAAGGAAAATAAATGAACAGTTCACTACGTTCATTGAATTTGGGTGTTTTATTCTATTGCATAGCATTTTAAAAATAAAATGACAAAAAAACGTTGAAAAAAACGTGTCACAAATTCCGGAAAAAGCTTCAGAAACGCAGCGAAAAATATAAATGAAAACATCAATAAAGTGCCGAAAACAAATCTACAAAAACGTAAAAAGTGACAAAAAAAACTTTGGAAAAAAAAAACGACAAAATGGTGACAAATGTCGAAAAAGAACAACTAAAATTTTGACCCAGAAAAACAAAAAGTTGCATGGTCGACAGGAAGACAACACGAGGGTTAAAACTTGTAACTAAACAGTTTTTTTTTTTTTTTTTTTTTTTTTTTTTTTTTTTTTTTCTCTCTCTCTCTCTCTCTCTCTTCCCCCCCACCCCCCAACAGGTCAAGGCAGATGGCCGCCCACCAAGAGCCAGGGTCTGCCTGAGGTTCCTGCCTGTTAAAAGGAAGTTTAAATTAAATTGAGTTAATCTGTTGTTGTTGTTTTTTTAATCTTTTAGTTTTTTTGACTTTACAGGTTGTTGAAATTCCACAAAGTTTTGGGAAGGCGAGTCAGCAAACACTCAGACGGCAGTAAAAGATAAGAATGGTGTTTTTCAAGCAGAGGAGCACTCCTTGACCGCTCACATTTTTCCTTTTCTTAGTATTTCTTTATAGTATTTACTTTTTACAGAATGATATATTATTTCAACACAAAATGGAACATGTGTGTGATAATAAAAACTAATAATGATAAAAAAAAGTAAATTAAATAAAAGGAATTAAATGAGGGAAGAAAGGGCTTTTCGGGGAAGTACTCTATACATTTTCCATTCCAGCAAAATGTAATCAAATTTCATTTCCTGAGGTCTCATGGAGAAGATTGTTCTTTCCATTGCAAAGATTTCATATATTATATGATATAATATAAAAGAATTGGCACGCTCAACTCAACTGTCTTAAGAGTGCCGACCCAAAAAGGTCATCAGCACTCATAAATAAGTATACAATCCTTTCAATAATGCACAGCAGCAGAGGAAATGGACAGCCCTATGCTTTCCTTATCGTTTGAGAAATTTGTGGCTGTGATCCCTTACAAACAGAAGCCAGGATCCTGCTGCTGATTATCAAACAGCTGATACAGATTATCAAAACAATATCAAAAAACAAATACTAGCAAGGAAATTATAGAATAAAAAGTATAATCATAAAGATGAAATATATCACATTCTGTTTGTTAGTGAGGGCTAGAATAGGACTGTATTTAAACTTCACTGTGGCTGATTCACCCAAGGCAGGGCCTGCCCGAGACTTTTGGGGGCCCTAAGCAGGATTTGATTTGGGGACTCTCCACATTGTAATGTGTTGCCACTGCACTTGGCACTAAACATATTGTAAATATTAGTTTAAGTATAGTATAATGTGCAAATAAGCATTTAAAGACTAATGTGGGACCAATTAGCAGCAACACTTTATCTTTAAATTGACCGGCTCTGTTATAAGCTCAATTGTGAGACATTTCAAGCACTCTTGGGGGCCCTCTGGTAGCCACGGGGCCCTAAGCAGCCTCTTAGTTCGTTTATGCGTCAGTCCGGCTCTGGCCCCCAGTGTTGTCTGTTAAAACAACTTCTCTCTTTTGATGCTTTAATAAGAATAAGCAACAGTACACTCATGGGCGTGGGTAGCTTTGTACATGTTTGTGTGTGTGTGTGTGTGTGGTTCTGCAAAGAAATAAACAACATTGTAAAGCAGGGGTCTTCAACGTTTTTTAAAGCCAAGGACCCCTGAACTGAGAGAGTGAGACAGATCAGGGACCCCCTAATACATATATTGTATAAAATAAAGTTGCATATTTAACTGGGCCTACAATAACATGTGGGTGGCCTAAAGACTTATATATATATATATATATATATATATATATAGATAAAGTGTGACGAGATCTCGTTTTTACGAGATCTCGCGAGATTAAAACGTGACGAGATTTCGCCGAGGTGAAAAGTTGTCTCGTGAGGCGATGTGATGTCAGCGTGATGGAGCGTGAAATTACTATTGAAGATCCCCCTGCCACTTTTAAATCATTTGTGTGGCAACATTTTGGTTTTCCTGCGGAAATAATAAACGGCGAAAGAGTGACAGACAAGACGAACACAATATGTAAACATTGTAAGAAAAAAATGCCGTATACCGCGGCTAACACGAGCACTATGCAAAAACACTTACAGCACCACCACAGCTCTCTACTAACTACTGCACCCGCGATGAAAACATTAAAAGGGCAAACAACTCTAAAAGCCTTTGCATCTCTGCCACCGGTAAGTGCAAGAGCCACGGCAATAACGAGGGACATAGGCGTTTTCATTGCAGCTGATATGAGGCCATTTTCTGTGGTGGAAAATGTCGGTGGAACATTTATGTTATTTATACTGTTTATTTTTTTATGTTCGATTTGTGGAAAGGAGTTAGATTTCTCATGTGAAATTGTACAGGGCAGAAGCCAGTTGGTAGAGTTTATACAAAACATTTTGCTGTTTTTGCACGTCCTTTCCTGCATATAATTTATTAAAATAGTAAAAAAAAAAAGTTAAATAACATTCATCATTAATAGTTGATTTCAAAATGCACCTAAATTGTTTTGCATTTTGTGATTTTTCAGTTGAATAAAAAAACTATTTTCCATTCATATATTTCATCATTGAGGATTTCTTAAATTTTTTTTTTTAAATCTCGTCTCGTCTTGTTCTCGTGAACCCAATCTCGTGATGCGTCTCGTGATGCGTCTCGTGATGCGTCTCGTGGAGTAAGCGTCTCGTCACACCCCTAATATACACCCCTAATATATATATATATATATATATATAATATATATATATATATATATATATATATATATATATATTATATATATTATATATATATATATATATATATATATATATATATATATATATATATATATATAAAATTTTACTGCAAAGAATACAAAGCTGTTAAAATTAAAAAAAACTGTTGTTGGCATGATTTTATAAATCATGTTTTATTAAATGTGGCACAGTAACATTAGATCTTTAGGAATAACTGTATCTGTGGATGACTACCTTACCTATAGGCTAGTAAGCCTATCATCCATGTGTTTTTTCACAAATAGACTGATTTATATTTGCTTATAATAATAGGTTTGATTCATGTTAAGACATTGTAATTTTTGAAAAAACATTTAATAAAAATTAACAACAATTTGGTGGCCCCCCTGCAGTAACTCTGAGGACCCCAGTATACCCCAGTATACATTATATTATCTTAATGCAGTGTAACTACTTCAGCATGTAAATAATGCACTTAGAATACAAACGTGAGCGCGTGCGTTCAACAACCACTATTTTCTCTAAGCAACTGCCACTTGCAATTAAGCTAGCAGGTGCAGAATACAAACAAGGAAAATCCCAAATTAACTCATTTTAAAGTTGCAAGAACTAAACTAATACAACAATAGGCTTATACATAAATTATACAACTTACAGATCTCAAGGACGCACACACACGCGGTCTTAACCAGATAATGGACCTTTTTCACAGCAGACATGTTGACTTGTCATCATAGTAGGAAAAGCACAGCTGAAAGTGATAACCTTAACGATGGCTCAGTTCCATCAAGTGTCCCAGTAAGCTATTTCAGTGAGTCAGCATGCACAATACCAGGACCTCTCCTAAGTGGAATGCAGCCATCAGTAATGGTTTAATACCAGGACCTCTCCTAAGTGGGATGCAGCCATCATTAATGGTTTAATACCAGGGCCTCTCCTAAGTGGAATGCAGCCATCATTAATGCTTTAATACCAGGGCCTCTCCTAAGTGGAATGCAGCCATCAGTAATGGTTTAATACCAGGGTCTCTCCTAAGTGGAATGCAGCCATCATTAATGGAAGATATTAATGGTTTAATACCAGGGCCTCTCCTAAGTGGAATGCAGCCATCATTAATGGTTTAATACCAGAGGACCTCTTCTAAGTGGAATGCAGCCATCATTAATGGTTTAATACCAGGACCTCTCCTAAGTGGGATGCAGCCATCATTAATGGTTTAATACCAGGGCCTCTCCTAAGTGGAATGCAGCCATCATTAATGCTTTAATACCAGGGCCTCTCCTAAGTGGAATGCAGCCATCAGTAATGGTTTAATACCAGGGCCTCTCCTAAGTGGAATGCAGCCATCAGTAATGGTTTTGAATACACCTGTGCTTTTCCTACTATGACATGTCAACAATTCTGCCGTGAAAAAGGTTTATTATTATCCTCCGGACAGCGGTGGTCTCTTTTTTCTTTCTCCCCTTTCCCCGATTCTCCGATGTGCACTCTTTAATGGTCACCGCTGATCGGCTGATAGACTGCCTTTTGTACACTGTTCTTGCCTATAAGTGACCAGGGCCTCAAATTAACACCCGTCCACGCACCAAATGCGTGTGAATTTTGCCATTGGCGGGTGAAACTGTCAAGCAACCTGTCACGTTGGCGGGTAGTCAGCAAAGAATTGAGTGATTCATTAGATGTTTTATGCCACTTTCATGTCTGAAGCTGTCCTTTATGAAAAATGCTGGCCTAAAAAATTCTAAAGTATGTCACAGTTTAGTCAGGAGACTGTTTTGAAACCATACACACACACACACAACTATTAAATTCAATGAAAGTAGTGGTCAAGTACTTGCAATTGTACTTACTTTTTGGGTAATTTGGTTAAAAAGAAACCCAAACTTTTGATATAGAAGTTTTGGAAATGGGTCAAATTTGACCCGAACACAACATGATGGTCCAATGGTCCCACAGCTCTATGGTCCCACAGCCCTATGTTCCCACATTTCTAAGATTTTTTTTTCACTGAAACTTAGGCCCTATGTTGTAATGCGTAGCGATCATTAAATTCGTTTTTCAAAGTTTCCTGACCGGAGTTACCGAACAAAGAACGCCCCGGCTGTTATTCTACGACTCGTCAAGTCGTCTGAACTCAGAGGACCCCGAGCTCACTTTCAAAGATGGCTACGTCGTTGCATCACGTAGTAAACATTGTGGTTATCTACAATTTTAAGCACTTTTGTCTTTGTTGTAACCAAATGAAGAAGTCATATGCAACAGCGCTGTATACTGCTACCTATAGACATGTCTCTACAGTCTTATTAGGAGTTAAACATAGTGCTGTATACTGCTACCTATAGGCATGTCTCTACAGTCTTATTAGGAGTTAAACATAGCTGTATACACCTTACCTATAGGCATGTCTCTACAGTCTTATTAGGAGTTAAACATAGTGCTGTATACTGCTACCTATAGGCATGTCTCTACAGTCTTATTAGGAGTTAAACATAGCGCTGTATACTGCTACCTATAGACATGTCTCTACAGTCTTATTAGGAGTTAAACATAGTGCTGTATACTGCTACCTATAGGCATGTCTCTACAGTCTTATTAGGAGTTAAACATAGTGCTGTATACTGCTACCTATAGACATGTCTCTACAGTCTTATTAGGAGTTAAACATAGCGCTGTATACTGCTACCTATAGACATGTCTCTACAGTCTTATTAGGAGTTAAACATGGCGCTGTATCGCTACCTATAGGCATGTCTCTACAGTCTTATTAGGAGTTAAACATAGCGCTGTATACTGCTACCTATAGGCATGTCTCTACAGTCTTATTAGGAGTTAAACATGGCCTGTATACTGCTACCTATAGGCATGTCTCTACAGTCTTATTAGGAGTTAAACATAGCGCTGTATACTGCTACCTATAGGCATGTCTCTACAGTCTTATTAGGAGTTAAACATAGCTGTATACTGCTACCTATAGGCATGTCTCTACAGTCTTATTAGGAGTTAAACATAGCGCTGTATACTGCTACCTATAGGCATGTCTCTACAGTCTTATTAGGAGTTAAACATGGCTGTATACTGCTACCTATAGGCATGTCTCTACAGTCTTATTAGGAGTTAAACATAGCACTGTATACTGCTACCTATAGGCATGTCTCTACAGTCTTATTAGGAGTTAAACATGGCGTGTATACTGCTACCTATAGGCATGTCTCTACAGTCTTATTAGGAGTTAAACATAGCTGTATACTGCTACCTATAGGCATGTCTCTACAGTCTTATTAGGAGTTAAACATGGCTGTATACTGCTACCTATAGGCATGTTGCTACAGTCTTATTAGGAGTTAAACATAGCGCTGTATACTGCTACCTATAGACATGTCTCTACAGTCTTATTAGGAGTTAAACATAGCGCTGTATACTGCTACCTATAGACATGTCTCTACAGTCTTATTAGGAGTTAAACATAGCGCTGTATACTGCTACCTATAGACATGTCTCTACAGTCTTATTAGGAGTTAAACATAGCGCTGTATACTGCTACCTATAGGCATGTCTCTACAGTCTTATTAGGAGTTAAACATAGCGCTGTATACTGCTACCTATAGGCATGTCTCTACAGTCTTATTAGGAGTTAAACATAGCGCTGTATACTGCTACCTATAGGCATGTCTCTACAGTCTTATTAGGAGTTAAACATAGCGCTGTATACTGCTACCTATAGGCATGTCTCTACAGTCTTATTAGGAGTTAAACATAGCGCTGTATACTGCTACCTATAGGCATGTCTCTACAGTCTTATTAGGAGTTAAACATAGCACTGTATACTGCTACCTATAGGCATGTCTCTACAGTCTTATTAGGAGTTAAACATAGCGCTGTATACTGCTACCTATAGGCATGTCTCTACAGTCTTATTAGGAGTTAAACATAGCGCTGTATACTGCTACCTATAGGCATGTCTCTACAGTCTTATTAGGAGTTAAACATAGCACTGTATACTGCTACCTATAGGCATGTCTCTACAGTCTTATTAGGAGTTAAACATAGCGCTGTATACTGCTACCTATAGGCATGTCTCTACAGTCTTATTAGGAGTTAAACATAGCGCTGTATACTGCTACCTATAGGCATGTTGCTACAGTCTTATTAGGAGTTAAACATAGCGCTGTATACTGCTACCTATAGGCATGTCGCTACAGTCTTATTAAGAGTTAAATACCGCCTGATTAGTTATTTTGTAGCTTGTGCAGCTGAAGTTGGCTAGAGACGCTCGGTTGCTATGACAACAATGGCTTTAAGCCGAGTCTTGAGCAGAAAGCAGAGCAGTAGCCTAACGTTAACGTTAATCTAAACGTAATTTTCATGTATCAAACTGTGAGATATATCTGTGTAATATGTCAATAACTGGGTGAACAGAATCCTAAATGTTACTAAAAATGTTACAAAAATCCGTCTTTTCTCCGACTCGTAGTATTGTGTGACAAAAAGAACGCAACAACCCGCGGTTATTCGTTTTTCGACACGGATGTGACGTCACGCTCGAGCTACTAGTCGCGATTACAAGACAAAAAGAACGCACAGTAAGCCCTATCCTTCCACAACATTTTGTAGGGTTAGGGTTAGGGGGATCAAATCTGATCCAAATTGATGAAAAAGGAAATGTGGGAATATAGGGCCTAATTTTGAAAAAAATCTTAGAAATGTGGGAACATATAGGGCTGTTAGAACATAGGGCCTAATCTTCAGTGAAAAAAGAATTCTTAGAAATGTGGGAACATAGGACTGTTGGTACATAGGCACGCTCCCAAACCACCGATCTTCCCATTGGTAGACGACCGCTCTACCACCATTCATCAAATATAAATATGTAGGCTATCCCACCGGTGTTCCCTGAGCCTTGAACCCTCTTCCTCGGGCTGGTTAAAGCCTCTATGATGCTGTTCTCGGACTCATCCAAGCAACACATATTATACATTAAATGTCTTAAAAGTGCCTCACATGTAAGGACACGAGAGAGGACACAAACAGGTGACTGGCATAATGCCACCTGGGAACCTGAAGCAACAACTTCAACAGCCTCCGCATACTTCTCCTGTAGCCACACCAAAGATGAGCGATAAAGTGTTACATAATCTTGCCATCAAATCAATGTCTTTGTCATCATGTATTTTTGTTTTGTTTTTGTATATGTATATGTTACCATTATCTGCACCTTTTAATGTATTGTGAATGAGTGCTGTAGTGCTGGCATATTTACATGGTGTTTTTTTTTATACAACCAGGTTCATAAATAAACATGGTCCCTGTCAAATAAACCAATAAAATTAAAATTAAATAAAAAGCTGTGTGCAGAAAGCTATAAATAATGAACATTTCACGTTGACAGAACACACAACTTGTGAAGCAACTTGTTGGCCTGAGCATGTAGTTCATCAGTGAA
Source organism: Perca fluviatilis (assembly GCF_010015445.1). Taxonomy (NCBI): domain Eukaryota; kingdom Metazoa; phylum Chordata; class Actinopteri; order Perciformes; family Percidae; genus Perca; species Perca fluviatilis. The sequence continues at coordinate 42,725,704 of NC_053114.1, read as the reverse complement.
AACAAATGTGTTTTATTTCCTTGTCGTGAGAGGAAAAACGACAAAAAATGTAGTGAAAACCACTACGTGTCTGTTTTTAAATCTAGGCTAAGACACATTCTTACTCACTGGCCTTTTTCTCTCAGTCTGTTATCATGTCTATGATTCTGTATTTTTATTTTAACATTTCAATGTTCTTTTATACAGCAGATTTGTGCTTTTTTTTGTCATGACTCATGGCATTACTTTTTTTGGCATTACATTTAATGTCACAATCCTAGGATTCATTTTGCTGTTGTATTTATTAAAATATGATAAATATAAATGTTTAAAGAAGATAATGATAAAAAGAAAAAATAGCATACCTTAAATGTCCCATCCCCGTTCTTTTTTGGAGGCATGAAACTAATGCTATCTCCATGAAAGCTGAGCGTCGAAGAAATCCCCAACAGTGAGAACAAGAGCAGGACGACTAGACCTGCCTCCATGGTGTCTTGCAGAATCTGTCCGTGCAGAAGCTTGTTCAGTCAGTTTCTATCTCTGAGATGTGAGAGGCGGATCCCTTGGAATTCACCTAACAGGACTAACCAGATCTGCTGAATTGTAACAATGTATGACGCTTTTAAACAGAGGGACCCATCGTTGAGAATTTTAAGTATTCAACAATGAGACCTGATTCTGTGTTGGAGGACATTTTTGCATTTGTGTCCATGACCTTCCATCCACTGTTTTGGGTTCCAGTTACCAGGTCAGGTTTCCCAGCCAGAGGGCCTAAAAATCACTTAAAACCTTTTCAGCACTTTATTTTATTTGAGTGATCGGATATTGATTAATAAACCTAGAAAATGGTCTTATATATGCCTTTTCAACATGGAAATGGTTTAAACAAACTTTTGGGGGGTTAAACATTAACCTGGTGCATTATAAAAAAATAAATATTTCAGGGTTGCTTCTTGTTTGTCCAATTTATAGTAACTTGTACAGCTACTTAAATTGCAACTGAAATTTCCCTGACCAATATCAAATTGGAAATGTAATTGATTCGAGACCTTGTGAATCGAAATCTAATCGATTTGGGAAATCATGGACGATACCCTATACCTAACATCATGTTTTCTTCTGCACTTTATCTTCCTTTATTGCTTATTTAGAGTACGGGATGTCTGGTACCACTACACTTCTGAGGGACATAGTCTGAAGGGTTTGATCTCACAATGAAGTTGCTCTTTATACTACCAAGTGTTGCTGGAGTTTTGAACTCTTTGGATTGTTGCGTATTCAGGAATGAATATACAATGTTATGAACAATTTGCCATCCCTGTTAAATGATTGATTCTTCAGTGTATTGTTGTTTTGGGGAAAAATAGACATCCTTATCCAATGTATCCCGTAAAAAATATGTAAGAGGTGAGAAATGCTTGGTAATGAAGTGCAAACAACTGGAGTTGTTAATATTATATTTGCACATAAGGACAAAGAATAACCCAAGAAGGTAGTGAGGCTCTTTTTTCCAATCAAACTGACTTTAAATGTGTCATTTTAAAGAGTTCATCATTAAAGCCAAACCTGTTTTCCTTAAGCCCCTGACACACCAACCCGACGGCCGACCGTTGGCAGAAAAGCCAGTCGGACTGATGAGTCGGCTCCCGGAGGTCCAAAAAGTGCCTCGGAACACACTGAAGCGACGCCGATTTGAGAGTACGTTCTGCGCGTACGCGAGACGTAATACGTCTCCATAACAGCAGGCGGCAATAATTTGTAATGTTGCCCAAAAAATGAAAACCGGCAGCTGATTGGACGAATGCATAACGTGGGTCTGGCTGCTCCCGGATTTTTCAACCGGGCATAATGGCTTGGTTTGGAACTGGTACTGCCTGCCCTCCGACCCAGCAAGTCAGGTCAGCAAAAATGAAGGCCAACGGCTCCTCCAACGGACGACGGCACGGAACACACCGAACAGACTCGAGTCACCGACCTCGCCAGACTGTCCGACGGACGATTATCGGGTTGGTGTGTGTAGAAATATATTTGGTTTAGAATAATAATGTCCTGTAGCCTGGGATGGCCTCGCTGTCTCCTCCTGTCTGGCATGTGTAAGATAAGACGTGTTCAAATTTAGTGGAGCAAAAGGGCTCCTGATTTGTTTGATAAACATTTGGAACGGAATGCAACTAATGAAATATCTTAAAGTAACAGACAATATTTAGGCCATGAGAGAAGAAGAGAATGAGAGCGATCCCAAGGCGAGTGAGCAACTTCGCTATCTTCTCGGAGACAGAAAGTCTGAGTGATATCCAACCGATTGGCGGCCCAGACGCAATGGCGGGAGGAGGAACCTGAAGATGAATAAAAGAATAGGGAAAAGGAAGGTCCGGTGTCAGACCCGGAGAGACTTTGTTGGTGGCTAGGGAGAGAAGTCTTGAAGGAGCGGCTGATCCATATGAAATGTTTGTTTGCAATATCATTTTACTAAAGATTGTTATAGTTTAACTGAACGAATCCTGAGTATTCATTTCCTGGTCTGCCTTTCAACGAACACAATAATTAAAGGGGAAACTTTGAGAAGTGACCGGTGGAGTCAAAAAGACTCTTTTCTTTTCAATTGTGTCAGCGCCTTTAAGCCTTTTGGCCCAGAGGAGATGCAAGTGTTGCTAGCTTTACAAGATTACCAACCCTGCCTTTAGGCAAGACTTAAGTAATCTTGCACTTCGATCCTATTAAGGGCTTAATGCTGATTGGTTAAGCGGTAGAGCAGGGTTAGCCAATAAGTGCTGGCTATATAATTTAATTTGAGATTATTGTACAAGAGTAAAAAACTGAGAACACAGTAATAGACGCGACACATTATTGGTAGGCACGTCGAGGTTTCACGTTTTGTTTACGCACAACTTTCGCTTTTGTTAGATTTGGAACCTACGAGAGCCCGTAGTGACGTCACCTTATGGAAATTGTCAGAGGGGCAAGATGGCTACGGAACCAAATAAGACCGAGATCCTTACCATTTTCAAAAGATTAAGATCTATTCCTACAAACAAGGTAACCGAATAAGACCCCACCGTTGTGCGTGTATCATTCTGTTTGTGTGGCTTGGGTTGGCGGTTTGTCGGTAAGCTTCAGAGGCGGTGAGCTGGCTAGTTAACTGTTTGCTAGCACGTAGCTTAGCCAGGCCCAGCTAACATTAGCTAGCTAGCTAAAGCGTTGAAGCAGTCTAACATAAAGGCCACGTATACGATTTGTGTTTGCTGAGGACGCCAACCAATTTAGCTATACTACTTTTGTGAAAGTAAAGAAAGAATGAGCTCACTCGTTAGACTAAACTCTAGATATATCCAAAACAAGGCACGAAGTTGAGCTAAAGATATTAACGTTAGCTAAGTCGTAAAGTAAAACGGTATTGAAACATAACGTTATGCTATCCAATGCTAACAATGTCAGATGTAACGTTACAGTAACTAGCTACATGTTTGGAAGCCTTGCGTGTCAGAGCCATATGTTCACGTTAACGGTAACCGTACAGTATACTGGGTTTGATTATATATTTCTAACAGAGCTGGCTTCAACGAAACCGTATGTTAAATACAGTGGTGGAATCTAACGAAGTACATTTTAATTAAGTACTTTACGTAAAGGTCCCATATTATGCTAATTTTCAGGTTCATAACGTTACTTGTTCTTTGGGTTTCTACTACAACATGTTTACATGCTTTAACGTTCAAAAAAATAATTTATTTCATGTATTGAATATACAGAGACATAAGGATGCTAGTGCTATATCATTTTACACTTTACTGTAACCACAATGTCAGTCATTAACAACAACATGATGCAATTGAAAAACGCACTGCACCGTGAAGTCATCAGTAATCTATCATTGTCACGGAGTGGGAAAGCGGCTCACTGCAGTCAGTGTATGTGCCATTCACATGTTGAGTTGAGATGTCCATTACAGTTGTACCTGTAACAGGAGATCATGAAATGTAAATTCTGTTTCTCTACAGGTGTGTTTTGACTGCGCTGCCAAAAACCCCAGCTGGGCAAGTATTTCATACGGTGTGTTCTTATGCATTGACTGCTCTGGCATCCACCGCTCCCTGGGCGTGCATCTCAGCTTCATCAGGTAAGCTTCGGTGGAACTCAACAGTGATCATGTAGCTATCAAAAATCATCATCATGGTGTATACTTTCTTTGACAGTTTTAGGGAGAAGTCGAGCTGTCTGAAAGAAGAGCATGAATGTAGAGCTGGGCAATATATTGATATTATATCACTATCGTGATATGAGACTAGATATCGTCTTAGATTTTGGATATTATAATATCGTGATATGGTAACTGGTGTCTTTTCCTGGTTTTAAAGGCTGCATTACAGTAAAGTGATGTCATTTTCTGACCTTACCAGACTGTTGTAACTGTTTATATTGTTTGCCTTTACCCACTTAGTCATTATATTCACATTACTGGTGATTATCGATCTAAAATCTCATTATGTAAATATTTTTTGAAAGCACCAATAGTCAACACTACAATATCGTTATCGAGTTATTTGGTCAAAAATATGGTGATATTTGATTTTCTCCATATTGCCCAGCCCTACATGAATGGCACTTTAATTACCATGTGTGCTGTGTGTACTCTGTAGCTCAGAGGTTCTCAATGTTTTCTGCACCAAGGATTAAAGATACCTCACATGGTTATACATGTGGAGAATATACATGTATGTCCTTTGGAATCATTTTACCTAGCCTATTTGTTTTTTGTTACACTTCTTTATTCTTAGTTATGTGAAAGAACAACACATGAGAAATGTACTAAAGAAATTAGACATGTATTAAAAAATATATGCACCATCTCATCACAGAATACCTATAAAACAGTGCAGTTGATATCAATTAAATTAGCTCCAAGTAACTGTAACTGAGAAGACGGCTGACGGCTGGTATTCTACATGTTTTATAATTTTGTATTTGTGTTTATAAGACCCCCTTAAAAATGAGATGCTGCATCTCAAGGAGCTATCCTTTCAATAAATTCAAATTCAATTTGAAATGCATTTCAGAACATACCACAGGTTGCGAGTGACTACGAATTTACAGACACTGAGTGACCTGTAGTGCCATGATCCCGTGTACCTGTCATACTGGAGATTGTGAGTTTTCCAAATTCTTTCCTTTTTGCCTCAGGTCCACTGAGTTAGACTCCAACTGGAACTGGTTTCAGCTTAGATGTATGCAGGTTGGAGGCAATGCCAATGCGGTAAGTAATAAGAACTTTTATGTCCACGACCCATGTTCTAGGTGGGGTAATTAGCTACTATTGTTTGCTATTACTATTGATGCAATCTTACTACTAGTATAATGTTACTGCTACTACATTGCACATATCTGTATGTTATTCATACATTGTTCATATTACATAGCCATATTTATTCTGTTCTTATAAGGTAACTGTTAATACACTGCACATATTTTTATTTAATTTATATTACTCTAAACCACCTTCTGTAAACCAACTGCATACTACTGTCTACACTGAACTATTTCTTGTCCTGTCTACGCACCACTGTCTTACTTTGTATATCGCATTGCACTTTTCTGCTCTTTTTGCACTTCTGGTTGGATGCAAACTGCATTTCGTTGTCTTTGTACTTGTACTCTGCACAATGACAATAAAGTTGAATCTAATCTAATAACTCCCTTTCTCTTTCTGCCTGAAGACGGTGTTCTTCCGCCAGCATGGCTGCTCCACAAACGACACCAACGCCAAGTATAACAGTCGTGCAGCCCAGTTGTACAGGGAGAAGATTCGGCAGCAAGCAAACGCTGCGTTGTCGAAATATGGTTCAGATGTGAGTATCAGTCGAGTGGAAACAGTTTGGGGAATTACTCCTATGTTGTGGCCTAAATCATGACAGATTGGCGGCCATGTTTCTGCATTGTCAGTCAGCAGCAGACTCCCTGGCTTTTGTTGATAAAGCTGTAGTGCAGTGGCCTTTTTGTGTTAATTATAGGGCTGCAACTAACGATTATTTTCATTGTTGATTAATCTGTCAGTTACTTCCTCTATTAATTGATTAGTTGTTTGGTCTCTAAAGTGGTGAAAAATGTAGATCAGTGTTTCCCAAAAAGCCCAAGATGACGTCCTCAAATGTCTTGTTTTGTACACAACTCAAAGATACTCAGTTTACTGTCACAGAGGAGAGAAGAAACTAGAACATATTCACATTTAACAAGCTGGAATCAGAGAATTTTTACTCAAACTGAATTAATTGATTATCATAATAGTTGGCAATTAATTTAATAGTTGACAACTAATCGATTCATCTTTGCTGCTCCTGTTAATTATGTGCATCAAAACAACATAAATCTCCATTTAACTCGCAGGAGTGCACATGTCATCTGACCGAACAGGCTGGATTTTTATTAATCCTAACTGGAGAAACAAGTTAATTCAGTGAAAACCATCTCAGCCAGAGAACAAACTCGCACTTAATGAACCCTCGCTACTTACTGGAACATCCAGTACGATCCCACACATTTCTCCTCCCCTCTCATCCTCTCTGTGTCAAATGAAGCACAATGACCTGGAATAATCTGAAAGAAATACATTGGGAACACACACAGTGAGCATTGGAGCTTTATGCAAGATTATAATAAATGAGCGGCATCTTTTTCTGTTCCAGGAGGTTTCAAATCGAGCTCAAATATTTACCGCTATTATGTGATGTTCTTAATTTGCCGATACTGGTCTGACCTCGGGTCCAGCTCCTGTAGTCTGTCAGCTATTAGCTACACACAACCTGATTAGGGTTAAATAATTAGTATTTGTACCTCACAGGTACAACACTCTCACTCAGTCAAAATAACAGAAATGAACCTGTGTCCTGTGGATGATTGACATGTTACATAAGAGTGATTATTACAGTCTGAGCCGTGTTGTCAGGTCTAGTTCAGAGTCCACAAGGTGTTATATACTAATCACAGTGTATGATGATCACATTTCAGGGAATATACCAAAAAGGTAGAAGGCACAATTGTAAACCTCATGTGTGAACATAGTTGATGGAATTGTACGATACAATAGAACTTTATTGTCAGCCAGGGCTGAAATTCCTTTTGCATCCCTGGGTAGCTCGTATAAAAAAAAAAAGAGGACATACATACATAAGATGAATAACACCAAAAGACATACATGAAACATTACCACAAATGACATAAACACACAAGTAAGGAAACAAAGCATACATGTACAGTATAACAACAGAAAATGACACGAACATACACACAGACGAGGTCTTTGTGTCTCAGTATAACTAACTCTTCCTCTTCTTGTTGCAGCTATGGATCGAGTCTTCTGCAGGAAGCACTCCTGCAGCTCCTGAGAAGGAAGAGACAGACTTTTTTGCAGAACATACACAGGTTTGTTTCTAGTCTATATCGACGGCGTTTCATTTACGTGATTGTTTACGGTGCCACTGGCGTTCCCCCGAATGTCCCCTCCGGCGCCTGGCGCCGCCCAAGACGATTGTGATTGGTTTAAAGAAATGCCAATAAACCAGAGCACGTTTTTCTCCCATCCCGGACTAGCCAGCTGTGTGGACTAGCCAGACCCTCCTCCGCATCGCTGTGGAGGAAGGTCCGGCAATGCGAGACTAGTTTGTTGCAAAATCATGGCATGCTACCATCTTAAATAAATAAGTTTGTGATAAAAATTGTTAGCCGCATATCGGGGAACATTTATCACTACGGTGAACAGGAATATATTTGTGCCATTATAGATATTTGCCATATTTTGGCCAATATTTGTTTTGTAATATAAATACATTATACACTGTTTTTTTTGGAAATGTACTTAAATCAGCCTTAACTAAAACAGTTTATTTAAATATAACCGTAAATGTGACACAGTAAAAGACACTAGGAATTGAATAAGTATCAATAACTTAACACCATGAAATGATTTTTAAAAAGAACCTGGCTTTATGAATTCTTGTGTGCTTAATTGAAAATATAAATGGCTAGGATTTGTTTTCTTTTCGTTTTCAGCCTGCTATGGACTGGAGCATGGCGCCAGCCTCCGAGCCACAGCAGAATGGAGCCGCTCTGACCCCCCAGCTATTAGACACAACGGCCAAAGGCCAGGATGACAACCGTTAGTACAACACATCTCTGTTTTACACATTTTACATATACGTTATTGTGCAATGCATACGTTGGTTCAGTTTATATTTTTAACATCTTGACACCATTTTGAAACTGATTACCTTTTGTTTTACCTTCACCAAAACAAAAAGCAGAGTATCTGATTTCTTACTATTACTTTCGATAAATAATATATAGATATTAAAGTGTTCTCACAATTAATCGCAATTGTATCGAAATCACAATCTGGACTAGTGCAATATCCAAATCACAGGGGGGCGCAATATTTGTTAAAGGCAAAATATGTGTCTAACCATTCTGAATGAAGTATTGTGGTGCAGTAGTGACGTCCGGGCCTATCCTATCCTACTGGCTAAAGAGAAACATCTTTGTTTGGTACTGATCCTCACAAAAATCACACTAATAATTTTAATTTCTTTCAATGTTAATAATTTTCAACCAAAATGAGAATAATGATACAAAAACGATCATTCCCTCCAATATCGTGAATCATATCGCACTCACAAAATCAGTCAAAATAATCGCAGTTAGATAATTTCCTCATATCGTGCAGTCCTAGTTCTCAGTTCTGCTTTTCTCCTGCTTTCAGTATTCTGCTAAAATACAACAAATTGCTTGTTGAATATAAAACAAATGAAGGGAAATCCTTTCCAACTTTCTTTTAATTGAACAAATTGAACATTCAATATAAAAGGCAGCACTAAAAAAAACTGAGTTACATTTTAAAGTGTAGTTTGTTATGCTGATATTTTCTTTCAACACCAAAATATCGGAGTGTCTATCGGATATGTCGCAGCCTTTCGCGATGTGTTTATTGCGGCAGTTGATATTGTGCTGACGATAAAAAAACGATACATTGTGCAGCCCTACTAAAAGCCATGATATCTCCCCTCTGCTGGAAGATTCTGGTGTATAGAATGGGTTGTATCAAATAATATGTATAAATTATTACAACAGAAGTATCAGCTTGAGGTGACTTTCAACTTAGATTACGCAACAAGCGGTGGAATAAAAGGAATATTTTTTTGCTTGAAATGTTTATTTCGTCTGGTTCTTTGTAGAGCCGGAGGAAGGACCCAGCATCGATGGTCTGAGCACGTCCGACAAAGTCTCCATTGGTGAGTCTATCAGCCCGATTCAGCCTCTGCGAGTGACATCACAAGCACTGGCCTGCTCTTTAGTAACTCCAGCACCGTCATCTGCAATTTCCTGTGTCATGTTTTGACATTTGTGCTGATTCAGAGGGCACATTCTTCCCTCAGTTTTGTTCTGCAGCTTCTCTGTGTGTGTGTGTGTGTGTGTGTGTGTGTGTGTGTGTGTGTGTGTGTGTGTGTGTGTGTGTGTGTGTGTGTGTGTGTGTGTGTGTGTGTGTGTGTGTGTGTGTGTACAAACGTGATCATGTGCTTTAACTCCCTTCTTTATTTTCTGCTGATTATTTTCCCAATTAACGATAATAATGAAACTTCAATTATAGCAAATTTCATTAAAAAAAATTGTTAAATGTGCTTCACAAAAAGATGAAAAGTAAATCATATAAAAAGACAAGTGCAATAGGAACATTAAAAACCGCAGAAAGGGAGAGACTCATTCACCGATTATCAAAATAGTTGTGAATTCATTTTCTGTCGAGTGATTCATTAATTCCCTAATCATTTACACAATCCTTAACCTGTCGTCAACGACACGAATCCAACCAGCAGTGTATTAAACTGTCTAATTCAGAGATCTTCAACAGGGGGTCCGGAAGGTCACAGAAGGCTTGTATCATGTGGACGCGCCAACAGTTTTGTTGTCATTACTTAGAATGCCTCATGGATGCGACAGAAACTACGCACTATAGCTTTAAGGATTTACTGTGCCACATATTAACATTAAAACATGATGTATAAATGTATGAATATGTCAACAATGATTATTTTAATAGCTTAGTATTGTATGCAGCATAACAATGTATGTGTTAAGACCGCCCTACATGTTATTGTAGGCCCAGTTTATTATGCAACTCAATTTTAATAAGTGCGGTGTATGTATAGTAAGGGGTCCTTGTTCCGTCTCTTTTTCAGTCGAGGGGTCCTTGGCCTAAAAAAAACATTGAAGACCCCAGCTCTAATTTGGACTCAAACCTTGTTGTTAAAGAGCATTATTCTTATGTTAAATCAGCTTCTTCTGTGTTTTGGGTTGTGGTTTTGTGACTGGTTTGTCCTTTCGTGTAGAGGACTCCATGCGTTTGTCATCACAGGAAGGATGGACACCTAAAGGTGATTAGCTGCTGTTTGCGCCGGCTGGTTAATGCCTCAGACGCATGGTTGTGTTGCCTGATTGACATCTCATAAGCCGCCTCTCATTTTCTCCTCACTGTCACGCACTGGAAAATAGCCCAATTAGGAGGGCCCGTGATAGTTGTGCTATGTTACGTGAGCACCTGCTGTTAAAGAATGAGCTTTCTCTTACATACCTGCAGGTAATCAGTGTGTGGATGAGTATTTTGCTTCCAGCATTTCAGATGCAACAGGTGGACAGTGTTGCGCCATAACTTGAAAGGTAATACCTTGCTGACAAATGTGTTCAAAGGACTCTAATAATAGTATTTGTCAGTAGTCTGGTGTCTACTAGTCTCGCATTGCCAGACCTTCCTCCACAGCACTGCGGAGGAGGGTCTGGCTAGTCCACACAGCATTCCGGGATGGGAGAAAAACGTGCTCTGGTTTATTGGCATTTCTTTAAACCAATCACAATTGTCTTGGGCGGCGCTAAGCTCCGGATGGAGCCACGATGCCTCTGCAAAATAGCCTCTGGAAGGAACTTGTTTTGGTGGAACATGTGTACGTTCAAAAGTAGTTTTAGTCGTGCAACAGAAAACTCAGATTGGACAGATAGTCTAGCTAGCTGTCTGGATTTACCCTGCAGAGATCTGAGGAGCAGTTAACCATAGTCCTCACAAATCCACCGGAGTTTAGAACACCAACACAAAGAAAGAGGAAGGTAGCGGACATCTGGCCGAAGTGAAAGACATCCGGCGGAATTTCCCTGAACAATCTCGGAAATGAAACCTTGTCGATATAGACTAGGTGTCTACTGAATTAATGGTTTTCGAAAGCGTTATTTTTAGTTGCCTACCCTTCACTTAGTTTTCTCACAGTCCAAATACTTCTGAAAGCAATCTGCCTGACTAACATCAGTGTTAATGAGAGCTTGAAAGTTTGTGTCTCGCTGTTGATTTAGTGAAACCCAGTTTTAAAAACCCCAGTTTTGGCTAACGTGCTTCACTGAGCATCAGCAGTGTTAGAACTAACAATGAAAGCCAAACCAAAGCCATGTTTCTTCTCCGTGTGCTTTCTCTGCGATATTACCTTGTTTTTCTGAGCTGGTGTGGTTTTACTTGCTTTGATTTCAGGTTGGCAAAGTAAAAAAAAAAATCATTTCACAATTTGCCTACTCTGCTAAATGAAGGCTTAAAAAAGATCTTGATCTTTTCTTTTTTTTTTAACGGATTGTCACTTGTGTTACAGATGTGAAGCCTTCCATCATTGGAAAAAAGAAGCCCATGACTGCCAAAAAAGGGGTGAGTCATATTTTCAACAAACCTTGACCCCTGTCTCTGCAATGCCGGGGAGGGCTGGTCGATATGACGATATATATTGACCTATGATTAGAGCTGAGTAGCTTAATCGATTCATTTTCAACCATTAAATTAATCGCCAACTATTCTGATAATCGATTAATCAGTTGAGTCATTTTTTTATGAAAAAAACAGTACACTATAGCCGCTTTCCGACCAGAGGGATTTTTGCAGTTCCTAGAACCCTTTTTTTTCTCGTGTTTCGAATGGACCAATTTGGGGGTTATTAAGTTCCTCTGGCCGCAGTTCCTGTAACTCTTTCAGCTCCTACTTCAGGGCAGGGTCTTTTCCCTTTCCCCTTTTTCTGCATAGTGGTGGTTAGATGGCTGTGATTTTAATAACAAAAGGTCAGTTCCTATGGCCACTTGGCCAGTGTGAATGCAAATGGTAACCGGTTTTGGGGGAGAGTAGTTAGTAGAACTGTTTAGAAGTGGACTATTCCTACAACTACGTTCCTGTAACTACTCGGAAAGAGGCTATTCTCTGATGTCAGCTTGTTAAATGTGAACATGTTCTAGTGTCTTCTCTCCTCTGGGACAGTGAACTGAATATCTTTGAGTTGTGGACAAAACAAGACATTTGAGGACGTCATTTTGGACTTTTTGGGAAACCCTGATCCACATTTCTCTCCCTTTTCTGACATTTTATAAATCTAACAACTAATCCATTCATCCAGAAAATAATCGACAGATTTATTGAGAATGAAAATAATCATTAGTCGCAGCCATACATAATAGAGATGCACCGATTACAATTTTCTAGGCTGATTCAGAGTTGGACCTGTTGATACGATTTTAGCCGATTCAGATTTCATTTTTTCTAACCACTTTACAGCACACAAATATTAATTTTCTATCTTTTCTTTAATAGAACATTTTATATTTTGTATAGAACATTTTAAATTTTTTGAATAGATAAGGTGGGATTAATAAAGTATACATTATTATTATTATTATATATTATTAATCTATCGCTATAAAATAAATTTTTTTTTTTTTTTTTTTTTTTTTTTTTTTTTTTTTTTTTTTTTTTTTTTTTTTTTTTTTTTTTTTTTTTTTTTTTTTTTTTTTTTTTTTTTTTTTTTTTTTTTTTTTTTTTTTTTTTTTTTTTTTTTTTTTTTTTTTTTTTTTTTTTTTTTTTTTTTTTTTTTTTTTTTTATTTATATATATATAAAAATATAATATAATATAAAAAAAAAAAAAAAAAAAATTTTTTTTTTTTTTTTTTTTTTTTAAATTTTTTTTTTTTTTTTTTTTTTTTTTTTTTTTTTTTTTTTTTTTTTTTTTTTTTTTTTTTTTTTTTTTTTTTTTTTTTAAAAGATTTTATTTTTTTTTTAATTTTTTTTTTTAAAAACCGATGCGTGTGGCAATATTTAAATCTACGTTCTGATCCTTGTACATTGTTAATTTTGCACTAAAAGTTCTTACTAAAAATACTTTCCATTTGTCAAGTATTTAATTCACACAGGCGTAGACAAAGATAGGCTTTACTGTGTGGTCATTTCATACAGACTATTTCTTCATTTATTGAATTATGGGAAAACATGCAATATCATGATTAGGGCTGCACAATATTTTTTTTATCGTTATCGCGATATCTACTGGTGCAATAAACACATCGTGAAAGGCTGCGACAAAAATAAATTCTTTGTGTTAGTTGAAAGAAAATATCAGTAGTAAACTGCACTTCATAATGTTACGGTCATTCTTTTTTAGTGCTGCCTTTTTATATGCAATTCAATGTTCAATAAAAGAATTTTAGAAATGATTTCCTTTCATTTGTTTTAAATTCAACAAGCATTTTTTTGTATTTTAGCAGAATACTGAAAGCATCCGACCTGAGTACACTTTAATGTCTGTTTTAAAAAAAAAAATATATAAATAAACAGACATTAAAGTGTTAAAAGTTTTTAATAATGTCTATATTTAGTAATATCGTCATTGCGATGTTCACCAACATTATCGCATATTTTTCTTATATCGTGCAGCCCTAATCGTGAAGTATATAGTTATTCGACATATGAAATGACCCATTTCAGGTTAGCCGATTTTGGCCATATCGCCGAGGATGCACTTTAACCTGTTCTATCCATTGGCTCCCCCTGCGTTTTAGAATCAATTTTAAAATGTTAATGTTTGTTTTTAAGCCCATTAATGGCCTGGCTCTAGCATATCTGTCTGAGATTTTAACTGTTGGTGAAAACAACAGGTCATTGCGGTCATCCAATCACCTGGTTGTTGAAGTCCCATGGTCGAGGTACAAGCACCGGGATGATCGCGCTTTTGCAGTTGCGACACCGAGGCTTTGGAACAAGTTACCTCCTGACATCCGCACTATAACAGACGTAGCTCGTTTTAAATCTAACCTTAAAACATATTTATTTAGAATGGCTTTTGCTGCTGGTTGCTGTAAAGTGCTATACAAATAAATGTTGTTGTTGTTGTTGTTGTTTATATGTAATGTCGACTCTAACCTGGAACTAACCTGTGTCCCACGTTTCCTACTGATGCAGCTCGGCGCAAAGAAAGGTCTGGGTGCCCAGAAGGTGAGCAGTAAGAGTTTCTCGGAGGTGGAGAAGCAGGCGCAAGTGGCCGAGAAGATGAGAGAGGAGCAGGCGGCTGAGGCGAAGAAACATGCCGAGGAGTCCATGTAAGGGATATTATTTTATCTCTGTACCCCATACACTTTTGCATGAAAGAAATTGTTTTGGAAATTTCAGTTCAAAGAAGGGTTAATTGAGATTTTCTTTGTTGATTTTGTAATTTTTGTTTTCAAAATAAGAAATAAAACTCTGTTGGTAAACGATTGTCTGTATTGGTGTACGATTGTTTGTATTGTCTGATGTAACCTTGTTCTGGCTCTTGCAGCGTGGCCTCGATGCGTTTGGCCTACAAAGAGCTGGAGATCGACAGGAAGATGGAGGAAAAGAAGATTCAGACCATGGAAGGCAAGAAGAGAGAGCAGGCTGAGAGACTCGGCATGGGCTTCGGCAACAGGAGGTAACATCACAGATCTACCTGAAGTTTCCTTTAGCAGGATATCTTTGGTTCAGACAGAAACTACGCACTACAGCTTTAAAAGACCCACTAATGCCTACCAGACACTAGAAGACTTTGAAAAGACAGTCTGACACCATCTCACATCTAACGTTAAAGACTGTCATTATATGTAAAGACTGGGGGATCTTGCAGGGTCACAAACAGATTTGTTTAGAAAAATTCAACCCACATAGCTAGCTACTGCAAGCGTTAGCTGCAAATTTAAGGGAAAGCCCCATCTTTAGCAAGACTCTCAGGATTTCATTCCAGTATTGGAAATTAGTCTGCGAACAGTGGGATCGCTTGAAAAGTCGTTTGGTGTGAGGTTGGCATGACTGAAGGACTGTGCATGAGCAAGCGTTTCATAGTAAGAACCCCCCCCCACCCTCAGTGTGCGTCATCATCACAAAGCGTTTGATTCATCTCTAAATGTGTGTGATTGTTTCAGTGCTGTGTCCCACTCGGTGATGTCGGAGATGCAGGTGATTGAGCAGGAGACTCCCGTGGGATCCAAGTCCTCCTCTCGCTCCAAACTGGACATGTTTGATGAGCCGGGTTTCACCTCTGGACCCCCAAAGTACGTGACTCACTCTCAAAGGATACCAATTTATTAATCTACTATAGTTTAAATAAGAGCTGCAAAGATTAAAGGATTAGTTGTCGACTATTAAATGAATCATCAACCGTTTTGATAATAGATTAATCGGTTTGAGTCATTTTTTCAAAATTCTCTGATGTCAGCTTGTTAAATGTGAACATGTTCTAGTTTCTTCTCTCCTCTGTGACAGTAAACTGAATATCTTTGATTTGAGGACAAAACAAGACATTTGAGGATGTCATCTCAGGCTTTGGGAAACACTGATTGACATTTTTCACCATTTTATGACATTTTAGAGACCATATGTTAATCGAGAAAAGAATGGACAATGAAAATAATCGTTAGTTGCATCCCTAGGTTTAACCTGCTTTGACCCGCAGAAATAAAGATGAGTGGGTGTCCCAGACCAGCAGGGGCGGCCTTGATAATCCATTGTGTTTGATGTTTCAGATATAAGGACAACCCGTTTACGGTGGGAGACAGTTTTGGATCCCGGTGGGACACGGAGGCAGGAACTGCCTCCTTTACCACCTCCTGGGCTCTGGAGAAAGAGGACCCCAAAGAGGAGATCACCATCTCTAGTATTCAGCCAATTGGTGAAAGGTATCTAAACACATGCTGCCTTCTGTCTCCTTTGTTACGTAGTAAAAAAATAAAAGGGTTGTGTCCACTGGACTGATTGCAGCTCTGATGTGTTGTTTTATGCGTTTAATTCAGACTTCCCAGCAGAAGAAAAGCCGACGTATCGGCTCCGGTGTCCGAGTCGAGCGAGGCCCGACAGAAGTTTGCAAATGCCAAGGCGATCTCTTCGGACATGTTCTTTGGTCGGGAGAGCAGCGCAGAGGTGAGAAACTGCAGCTCCGTTTCCGTTTTGAATACCTACACTCGAGTACAGCTTCAAGTCGGGCTGCTCTGTGTGGATGGCTCTTGATACCTTAGGTTCCTACACTCGTCCATTTACCAAGAATCTGGGTGTGATTTTTGCCAGTGCTTTTAAGTTTGAAAAACAGATTTGTTCTGTTGTTAAAGTTTCTTCCAGCTGAGGCTTTTGCATTGCATGCATTCTTACATCTCTCTTAGACTTCTGTAACTCTTTTATATGTTGGGTTGGATCAGTCATCTCTTCATCGGTTGCAGTTAGTCCAGAACACAGCCGCTTGGCTTTTTTTGTTTGTTTTTTTTAAGATGGTTTTTTGGGCATTTTAGGCCTTTTATTTATATAGGACAGCTGAAGACATGCAGCAAAGGGCCGCAGGGCAGAGTCGAACCTGCAGTCGCTTCGTCGATGAGTAAACCTCTATATATGGACGCCTGCTCTACCAGGTGAGCTACCCAGGCGCCCTGCAGCTCGGCTTTTAACCGGAACTAAAAAGCGTGAGCACATAACCCCAGTTTTAGCCTCGCTCCACTGGCTTCCTGTCCATTTCAGAATCAATTTTAAAATTGTATTGCTTGTTTTTAAGAAATTTAAGTAAATGGGTTGCCGCCTTCTTATTTATTGGAGCTTTTACGTCCACACACCTGTCAAAGAACTGAGGTCTTCTAATCAGATTCTCCTCGATGTTCCCAGATCCAGGTTAAAAAATTCAGTGGCAGGTCCAGACCACTGGAATGGTTTACCTATTCATATAAGAACTGCTCGTAGCTTCAAGCATACATCCACATTTCAAATTGTTGGCAACTATGTGTTGAAAGCAATAATTCCCCGAAAGAGATTTGTGTGCTTATTGTTTGTTTGTAAAAACGGTATTGTTATTCCCCCGGTGTTGACTGTTCTTTGTTCTTCTCTCAGTATGATGCAAAGACCAGACTGGAGACCATGTCTGGAAGCTCCTCCATCAGTTCAGCTGACCTGTTCGGGGAGGGCAGTGACCAAAAAGGTACGACCTGTTTGCTTGTGTATTTGCTGGCATTTTCCTTTTTTATTTTTCTTAGTGTCAGAAAACCCCATGATAAGAGAACACTGCGATAAATGTGAAAGTCTCAGTAATTTCCTTAAAGAACTGGTCACTGAGCTTATAGTCAACGTTACTCAAACAGGAGGAAATGCATTTGTTGGGGACTATTTTCGCTGCGGATTAATTAATGGTCCCATATCCGGCTCATTTCCAGGTTCATACTTATTTTGTGCTTTTATTAGATCATGTGTACATGCTTTAATGTAAAAAAATAAATAAAAATCATTATTTTTCTCATACAGTGTGTCTGAATATACCTGTATTCACCTTTTGTCTGAAACGCTCTATTTTAGCGACTTGGCTCAGGTCTGTTTTTCCAGTTTCTGTGCTCTCTGAGTCTCTGCACCATTATTGCAGCCAGGGAATAACTGTAACGTCACTATAGCGGCACTTTCGACTATCATATAGTATCATATAGTTGTGACATCACAACTGTACAGGAAGTCCTGATGGCTCGTTTAAAGGCACAGTTTCTGAATAGGAGCTGTGTGCATTTTTCTGTAGATGGAGCGTTTTGATAAGGTCACAGTTTTATATAGCACCTCGAAAAAATAGACATCTCACTTTTTCAATATGGGACCTAATAAAAGAAAAAGGGTTGATTAAAATAGTGGTTTTAAATGTTGCCCTCACACTACATGCTGAATAGAAAAACAAACCTAATGTATGGATTTCATTTAAATATGTCAGACACTAAATGTACAGTACTTCCTCTCGTCTCATCTTCCAGGGCGGGCGCCAGGCTTTGACAGTGTGCTCCCCTCCGGCCCGGACATCGCACAATTCAAACAGGGAGTGAAGACCGTAGCAGGCAAGATGGCAGTGTTGGCCAACGGTGTCATGAATACAATCCAGGTGAGACGTCAACAGACTCAGGGCTGAAACGATTCCTCCAGTAACTCCAGTTCAGTTCTGGTTGTAGTTCTGAAAGTTAAGTTGCACAACTTTAGGTAATGTTTATGTACAGTACAGGCCAAAAGTTTGGACACACTTTCTCATTCAATGAGTTTCCTTTTTATTTTCATGACTATTTACATTGTAGATTCTCACTGAAGGCATCAAAACTATGAATGAACACATATGGAATTATGTACTTAACAAAAAAGTGTGAAATAACTGAAAACATGTCTTATATTTTAGATTCTTCAAAGTAGCCACCCTTTGCTTTTTTATTAATAAGGGAAAAACTTCCACTAAACCCTGACAAAGCACACCTGTGAAGGTAAAACCATTTCAGGTGACTACCTCATGAAGCTCATTGAGAGAACACCAAGGGTTTGCAGAGTTATCAAAAAAAGCAAAGGGTGGCTACTTTGAAGAATCTAAAATATAAGACATGTTTTCAGTTATTTCACACTTTTTTGTTAAGTACATGATTCCATATGTGTTCATTCATAGTTTTGATGCCTTCAGTGAGAATCTACAATGTAAATAGTCATGAAAATAAAGAAACACATTGAATGAGAAGGTGTGTCCAAACTTTTGGCCTGTACTGTATGTTTAATGTATGCCTTAGTTGGAGGTTGTTTCAGAAAGTGTTTTCTTTAAAAACAATGTAATATGGCACTTAAATGCACTTAATGTTTAGTTTTTTGAGAGATGATATTGTAGGCAATACAAATTTTCCTTTTTCCAAAAATTAAACCACTCTTGTATATTATTGCTCTTCAATAAAACAAAAGTATTTCTTATCCGATTACTCAGTTAATCGATAGAATAATCGGTAGAATACTCCCATTACTAAAATAATCAATAGCTGTCAACATCATCCTTAAAGGAATAGTTCAGATGTTTTGAAGTGTGGTTGTTTGAGCTACTTAGTATATCCATAGTCAGTGTTACACATTTTAGACAAGTGATGGTTCGGAGTAATTTACCCTAGGGTCCTTTCCACCATGACCTTGAGCCAAACACCCCCCCAGAAGCTTTTTTGACCTGGGTCTAACATTGGGCGAGTTAGCGTAGAGTAGCGTTAGCCGCTGAATAGCTTAGCGCGGCAGCAACAGAGAGCAGAAGAGAGCAGGCAAGTGTTCATAAACTTCTGGTGTACTTACAAACTTTACAATCCATCGTTTTGAGTGCATAACCTATATGTACTAGTGTAGAAGTTTGGTATCATTTCGGGCATTATTAGTGGGGTCATTTACGAGATACAAACGTGGGTCCATTAGCCCCTGCGCTAAGCTATTCAGCTGATAACGCTACTCTACGCTAACTCTCCCAATGTTCGACCCAGGTGAAAAAAGCTTCTGGGGGGGTGTTTGGCTCGAGGTCATGGTGCAAAGGACCCTAGGGTGAATTACTCCGAACCATCACTTTAAGTGGACGCTATATTTGGAATATTTCCAGCGCTTCACCTTGCTGTCAGACAGCTCTTTTACGACGGGGAACTGAAGCCGTTCTCTCTGCTCTTTTCAAAGCCACCAGACTCCTTTGACAAAAACAGTCATTTTACCTGGCAGAACATGGGATTTAATGCTCTACCGCTGCCTCCATCGCTTAATCTGTGTTATTGTATGACTTTGGTG